>NC_143140.1:90209497-90522128 GCF_059928025.1 Delphinapterus leucas
TCACACACCTCACATCCTCAGCATCTATATAGTGCCTGACATATGGTAGATGCTAAATAAGAATTTGATGAATTAAATTACCATAATTTTCACCTCAAAATTTAAATGAGGTGGATGCAGGAGGCAACAAGACATCCTATAAAATGCCCTACATTTAGAGCCTCTTCCGAATAATTCTAATAAGACCTTGGATACATACATCATTTTGTCTGAGACACAACAGTTCTGTCTGAAAGATGGATATAATAACTATCTTATCTAACATGGGGTATTTGTAAGGCTCAAACGTAATGATCACTGAGGAAATATATTGTAGAAATAACGAGAATTTTAGCAGCACTAAAGAGATAAGTATGGCATCTGCTAATAGTTACTCAAATGTGCTGATCAATTGTATGTGTCAACTTGACTGGGTCCAGCGGTATCCAGATTAAACATTATTTCTGTGTGTGTCTGTGAGGGTGTTTCTAGATGAGATTAGCATTTGAATCTGGGACCTCAGTAAAGTAGATTACTCCCCTCCCCAATGTGAGTTGGCATCATCCAATCCCTTGAGGACCTGATAGCACAGAAAGGTGGAGGAAGGAGGAATTCACCTCCTTTGCTTCCTACCTGCCTGCTGAGCTGGGTCTTCTCCTGTTCTTGTGCTGGGATTTATACCATCAGCTCCCCTGTTCTCAAGCATTTGGACTCAGGTTAGAATTACATCACTAGCTTTCCTGGGTCTCTAGCTTACAGATGGCAGATCCTGGAACTTTTCAGTCTCCATAATCACAGGAGCCAATTCCTCATAGTTTATCTCTTCATATATATATACACACACACACACATATATATATATGTATATATATATATATATACTGTTGGTTCTGTTTCTCTGGAGAACCTTGATGAATACACCAAACAAGAGGTGGTGGCGACCTGAAGTGGAAATGGGAAAGGAACGACTGATATGAGAGGTGGTTCTAAGCTGCAGACAACAGGACTGGATGTGCCAGGACACATCCACCTCTGACATCAAATCTCTGACAAGTGCCATGGACAAAAATAAAGCAGAGCAGTGGGACAGTGTGTTACAGGAGGGTGGTCAGGGAAATTGTGTCAAAGGAGATGACATTTGAGTTGGGACAAATGAATGAAAATATTCCAGGAAGAAAGAACAGGAAGTGCAAAGGCCCTGATGCAGGAGCCCAGTACCAGTGTTCAGAAAACAATCTGGAATCTCATTTGGCTGGAGCACTCTGAGAAAGTTGCGGGTAACAGAACATGTGCTTAGAGAGATAGCGGCGGGTCACATTAGCAGAGTGTCGCGGGCCATGGTAAGGACTTTGAATTCTATCCTGAACGTGATGGGGAGGCATGAGACAGTTTAGACATATCTGACATACGTTTTAGAAGGCTCACTCTGGCTACTTGTGGGAAGAACAAGCTGAGGAAATTTTAGAGGTTGAAGAATGGAAGGAAAAAGATAAGTTAGGAGGCTACTGCATCGAGACTCTGTGAGGGATGATGGTGTTATTGACTAGAGGGCAGAGGTGAGGATATGGGAAGTGGTCAGATTCAGGATCTCGTTTGAGGGGGAGTTGACAGGGTGTGCTGATGGATTAGATGAGGCTATGTAAGACAGACAGGAGGAGACATGGCTCCAAGATGTTTGTCCTTAGCTATTGAGTGAGGAGCAGTGCTGTGCCCTGAGGTAACAGCCTCTTTGGGGCAAGGGCAGGTTGGCAGGAATACTTAAATGCATGTGATGTTTGAGACGACTCCTGCTCATCTTACTATCTATCCAGAGGGCAGCTGAATACATAAAGTCAGTGTAAGGGAGAGAGGGCTGGGAATATCGATTTTGTAGCCTACAGGGGTATATAAAACCATGGTCCTGGATGACATTACTTAAAAACAGGCAACAATAGAGAAAAAAGCTCTAAGACTGAACCCTGATGCTCAGTTCTGAGGTTGGAAAGATGAGAAGGGGTGAACAGGAGCAGCTGAAGAGCAGCAGCCCTTGAGGAGGTGGGGAATCAGAAGAATCTGGTGTCCCAGAAGTGAGGAAAGAAAAGGGCCATTGTACATCGGAACATAAGGATGGTAGGAGGCCTTGAGGAGTGCGGTAGGAATGAAAGTCTGACTAGAATGGGAGGTAAAGAAGGAAAGTCTAGATTCATGTGTGGAGTTTTAGTTCCCCAGGGAGGAGAAAAATTGGGTAGTAGATAGCGTGAAGAATGATAGAAAGTTATTTATTAAATAACATATAACTTGGGAGATATTATAGCAAATCTGTGTGCTGGTGAAAATGATTCAGTGTATGTTATACTATTAAATACTTACAAAAGTCTGTAAGGTAGGTATTACCATATTTTTACACAGTTTACATTTGCAAGGGAGGGAGACTTGCCCAAGACAGCATCCAAATTGGAAGTGCTGGAAGAAATTCCTGCTCCACTGAACTCTAAAGGGGAAATTTATCCACGTATGGATACATACACATAATGTCCATAAAACTGTGTCTACCTCATGTCTAAATAAGGCAAGATAAGATTCACAGTAACAAAGGGAGTATTTACCAGAATTTGGATTAAAGGCCAAATCTCCAAATCCCTTATTAGTTCAATGACATAGTTTTTTTTGTTTGTTTGTCTGTCTGTTTGATTGTTTTGTAATTTACATATTGGAAAGAGCTTCACGTATTGGCTGGATACATGCACAGAACTCTTCAGAATCAAAGGGGTGGCCAGGAGAAGTTTCAGAGAGAGTGACTGGACCCAGACACCTAAAGGACATGGAATTTATTTAACCAGAATGTCTGAATGGAAACAAATGAAGGCAGAAGGAAGTTGAAAAATCTTGGTTGATCTAGTTCAAGGCTTTGAAGCAAAGAGTGGATTTGGACTTGCTTCCCTTTAGAGTGAAAGCAACTCTGAGATCAAAGCCAAAGGTGAAAAGAAAGGTTGACAGCAGCATTGAGAATTGACTGAAAAACGTTTCTGATGGAGGCAAGGAGTGACAAAAAGAAAGAGTAGATGTCAGCTCATTCTCCTGGCAAGTAATTACAGTAATAACCCTATGCCAATACTGCTAAAAACGAAAGACTAGAGCCCATTATTACAACAGAGCTATTTTCACCTAAAAAATTCTGTTTTAATAAAAAACGTTCATACTGAAACTGTAACAACTCAATTATTGCTATAACATAATAAAAACTATGCATGTGTTATTATGACAAAAACCTATTGCTGTAATTGGATAAATAACTCATATGCATCCTACTTTACTTATGGCATGTCAGTAGCATCATATTTTGCATAGGGAAATTCTACTTACTTCATAAAGTATGCTATTTTTTAAGGAATAACAAAAATGTGTTGATAAAAGATGCCAAATAATTTTAACTTTATTTTAAATTGGTTGTCATAACTGAAATCTTTTAAAAAGTCAATCCAGGATCTGAGAAATAACATTGAATTAGATCCTAGATATTAAGGGAGTTGGAAGGGGCACACTTAAACTTCATCTCAAATATATCTCTCTATATTTATATATATATAGATAGATAGATATACACCATTATATAAAATATATTTTAATATATTAAAATATATATAATAATCTATTTATATAAATTATATATGTGAATATATATATGCCCACAGACTGACAAAGACAACAGAAAAAACAAAAAAGCCTTTTTAATAATTTATTGAGGCTCAAAATGTTAAAAAAAAAAAATCAGAGTTGGAACCTTTTCTTAACAGAGTCTGCTAGAGTCCTGAGAACTGTCTCTTCTTACCCTGACTCCTGTCCCATGCCAGTGGAGGCGTATGTAACCCAGTGTTGCATCTGGAGATGAGAGGATGTCACAACAGGGCCGGCTGGAAAAGATGAAAGGCTGAAGCCAAGAGGTGGCAGTGGAAGTGGGAGGTCAGGCCCCTTCCCTGACATCACGCATCATTCTGATCACAAAGGAAAGGAATTCCTTGGGACACCAAAATAATATATTTGGAGATCAAAATAAAACTCATATGAGGATCAACGAAGACCAACTATGAAGTGGGAGGTAATGTATTCACATTCTACAAAATCACTTAAAATCCAACCATTATTTCAAAGCCCACATCAGATGGATCTCCTTCATGAGGCCTTGTCCAATCTCCCAACAGCTGTCTACTCTCAGCCCCAAATCCCCACAATACTTTCTACATACATTTAGGAAAGAAACATATTCTACTTTGTTATAATTTGATTTTTTCTTGTCTGATTTCCTCAACTAATCTTTAAGTTGTATGTGGCAAAGACTGAAATGTGACCCAACATAGTTGATAAGTAAATGAAATAAAATTGGCTTAGCAAATAGAGTCAGGGTCCTTAGTGAGTTACTGTCACTGGGAGACACTGCTGTCTTCCAGGTGATGAAAACATAATCAAACTATTTCAAATACGTATTAATAAATCGTTGCACATTACATAATATATAAATTATATAACTAAAAAAATATCTATAATTACATGCAGGACCATGAACATGCAGTCTATTTTCCCTTTAACAAGATTCACTTGTAAGGATGTTACAATTTGGTGTATATTAGCTGTTCAGACATAGCCTAGTTATTTAGTGATAAACTTTTTAAAGTATTCAATTCTTTTTTATTGAAATACAGTGATTTACAATGCTGTATTAGTTTCAGGTATATAGCAAAGTGATTCAGTTATAAATATATATATTATATATACATTGTATTTTTCTTATTATTTTCCATTATATAGGTTGTTACATGATATTGAATATAGTTCCCTGTGCTATACAGTAGGTCCTTATTGTTTATCTATTTTATACCTAGTAGTGTATATCTGTTAGTCCCAAACTCCTAATTTATCCCTTTTCCCTTTGGTAACCATAAGTTTGTTTTCTACTCAATTCTTTTGAATCAACCTGTATAAGCCATGGGTTGCTGAATTCTGCCTTGTGTAAATGTCACCCCCTTTAATTACGGGGTGAAAGTAATACACTAGTAAGCAATATGTTTTGTTTTCTGAGCCACCAGTTATGAGTTTGAATTTGGACCCTGGAATTTGTCAGCTATGCAATTTAGGGTAAGTTAATTAACTTTCCTAGGCTTAAGTCTTTTCCTTTGTAAAATGAGGACTATATCTCATAGGACTGTTGAGAAGATGACATGTGATGACATTTGTGAAGTGCTGATTAAAGGGTTGCCTCTGTCAACATCATCGTCATCCTCCTCTTCATCATGGTCAGCTGAATTCCTGGTTTTAGCTTTAACTATAGGAAACCAGAGTGAAAAAACTCAAGTCATTTACACACTTGTTACTTTAGGGAATTAATTCAAAGTCGCAGACAAGGGGTTGAACAGATTTTTTTACATCTCTTTGCCTGACTATGAAACATGGTGGAGGCCACTTCATGTAACAACACAGATAACGTCAAAAGAAAGGAATTAAATCAACATTTATTAAAATGTCTACTGTGCATATAAATATATTAAAATTAAAAAATAATGAAATATAATGTTACTAACCAAGTGGGTGGAGGAGTGGTGCAGGGAAGAGGAGAGAGTGAATATGGATAGAAAAGGATTTCTCTATCAAGTGCTTCATTTTTTTGTGAGATTTTAAATGTAATGCACAAGCTTTTCCAAAAACAAAAAATACAGTAAATGGCTATCAGAGGACAATAATTTTTTTAAAAGCCTTTAGTTTCAAGTGAGTTATTTTTGAAACTAAATGATTCTATTTCCAATTAATTTGGAAATCATACTGAGATATCATAGAATATTACTGTGTTGCACAGGCTTTGAATCAAATAAAACTGGGCTGGAACCCTGACTTGCCATTTATCAGATCAGTGACCTTGGGAAAGTTACTCAAACTTTCTCAGGGTCAGTGTCCTTATTTGTGAAATAAAGACAATATTAGTATCCGTCTCATGGAATGGTTGTGGAGATTACATAAAGCAGGTGAAATGCATAACTCTACCTGATACTTTCAGTTCCCTACTTGAAGGATTAACTGCTAAGGAAACTGCAGTGTAAGCGACTAGAGAGCCAGAGAGAGAAACAAATGTTTGCTGACACTGGGCCAGCAGCAGTGCAGGGCTGCTATCCCAGTAAGAAGGGACACAAAGACAGATACGGCCCAGCTCACTACCTGTAGGATTTGGGACTGCAGCACTGGGAAGAAACAGTAAACAAAGCCTAGAAGTCTAATAAGTTGGACAGACAGAGATCAAAGTTTAGGAAGGCTGAGAATTTGCAGGGCAGAATGCTGGAGAGAAGAGAGCTGCACAGAGAGAGATCTTGAGATATGCAGAGGCTATCTTGAACCTATGGGCGAATATCCATATGTGCACATGTGGGGTTCACAATTCCGAAGACTCACAGAGTTGGGATAGTTTGCGTTCCCACCAGACAGAGCGGAGAGACCTCATAACACAGGGGGCATCTGGTAGAGTTATTAGAAGACAATAGCTATCATAGTGAGGCTAAATTAATCCTAGAATTATGGCTACTCTGGACCCCAGCAGCAAGGCTTAAAAGCAGACCTCAAAAGGATCAGATTGATCCCAAGTAACTGCTTGCCTGTATAAATTACAGCATTCTTTAAGGGAATATTATAAAATCCAGCACCTAACAACATAACATTGCAATGCCCGGAATCTAATTAAAAATCTACCAGCTGTGCAAAAAGTAGAATATAAATCAATCAATTGAAGAATATCCAGAAATGACAAACATGATGAAATTAACAGGCAAGAATGTTTAGCTACTATTACAAACATGCTCCATATGTTCAAGGAAGCAAAGGAAAACATGACCTTGATGAGGAGAGAAATGAATGTTGAAAAGTCCCAAGTGAAATATATGGAGAAGTAAAATATATCTTAAATAAAATCACACTGATGGGATTAACAACATAGACTCTACAGGAAAAAAAAGGCAGTGACTAAAGGACAGAGCAATCAGAACTATCCATGGTTGAGCTCATAGAGAAAAAAATGGACAGAACATCGTGATCTGCAGGACAACATCAAATGATCCAACACGGAAAAAACTGGAATTGCACATTCAGGCAAGGAGATAATGAGGACAGTTAAAGCAAAAGCTGAGAAGTTTTAGAAATTTGGAGGTGACTAAACAGTGACTCAGGGAAAAGGAAAGTGAGGGCTGAGAATAGGGGAAGAGACAATTGATGCCATTCGTCCTTCCTTGGTACAGAGATGGGCCATAACCTCCTCAAAATTAGGTTAAAGTATTGAAGCGCAATTTGACACAATACTAAAAAAATGTACTTTTATTCATATGTATATTGTATCTTTTCCTGTCACTTTTTTGGGAGGGTGGGGGCAGCAACCATAATTAAACCCACAGTGGCTTCAGCACCATCAGTGGTGTGTCCTTGGCATTCATGTGAATATCCCTTAATTATGTAGTTCATCACTGTCTTAAGTCCTTTATGGAATGAAGTTGGGTATAAATAGCTAGTTCTCAACAGTAAAGTATCTACAAAAATGTAAGGCATTCATTCGATCATAAGAAGCCTGTGGTGAAAACACACAGAATTATAGATCCTCTAAGAAGTGAAGTGACACAAAGAGTCAGATATAGGCACAGCTAACAACTATGAACAAAGGTGAGGAGTACCTACTGCAGGATAAGGAGAGCAGCATTTCAGTACAGTGGAACCACACAGGTAGTGTTTCTACACAGCATTCACATCTCCATACGTCAATCATGTTGATCAGTTTGCCTTAAACCAGCATTTGGAACATCAAGTTGTTTTCCCATTTTAACTATGGATTCATGCTTAGAGAAGATTAGGTGCGACTGAGAAGAAATGCATATCTGCCTCAGAGGACACTGATTAAGGCGTAAAAACATTCCCAGATCCATACATAGGAATAACATGAAATATTCCCAGGTAGCAATTGTTATTAAGAGGTCCACTCCAAAGAAGGGGTGGTGTCTGTAGGCCACTGTGAGTTGTTTCAAACATTATGAACCCTCCAGGATTCTGAAGAGACACGACTTAATCAAGATACCCAAATACAGGCATGTGCATTGTACTGCTGACAACAAGTCAACGTCACCAAATACTTCATTTACTAAAAGGGCCTTTGCAAAAATTTTTTTGGGGAAGCATTGGGTATGTGAATGATTTTAAGTCACTGAGTAATTCTTTAAAAAAGTTCAACAGGATTAGATATTTGAATATAAGCCTTGCCCTTAATAATATGATTTTGAACATTCAATTTGGGATTTCACTGTGATTCAGTTCTTGCACTGAAAAATTCATCACCTTCCTTCTAGCTTCCTGGTTAAAATCATGATTTCGAAGACTAAGAAGCACAATTTCCTTTCTAACCTTGTGTTTTTCATGATAATTTAGGGAAAAAAAAAAAGAAATTGAGAAACATATCATGACAGGTAATCATTTGCAAACACACAACTCTTTCAATGCCTGCCATGTTCAGCTTCATTTTATAGCATCTGTCTTGGCAATATAAATTTTGCTTGGCTGCAGAGAAGTGTGGTGCTGTACAGTGAAGAAAAAACAATCGTGACAACTGAAAACTAAAGCACAGTGTGTGTGTGTGTGTGTGTGTGTGTGTGTGTGTGTGTAGTTAAGAATAGAGAAGCTCTTTATGGTGTTATTTTGGTTGTCACCTTGTCTTTCTTCGCAGCAGAGAAATGCCACAAGAGGGAAGAGTCAACTGTCACATCTAAGAGGGTTGCTAAACAATCTCAAACCTGTCCCAAAGGATCACCCTCACAGTTGCACAAAAACAAAGCAGTTTGGTTCAGAACATGCAGATGGATTGTGTCAGTAATATTTGCTATTATAAAAGCTGTGGTTTTCTAAACAAAAACCTATATTACTTTAATTAAAGTAGTAGCACAGGCATAATGTAAGATTATATACAATATTGTGACTGTTTAGAATCAAACTAGTTTATTCATACTTCTGAAAACTCTTTTATGTCACTTTTCAAAACAATCACTTGAAATATGTGTTACAAATATTAAATTTTGGTCTTCCCTGGTGGTGCAGTGGTTGAGAGTCCGCCTGCCGATTCAGGGGACGCGGGTTCATGCCCCTCCGGGAAGATCCCACGTGCCGCGGAGCGGCTGGGCCCATGAGCCATGGCCGCTGAGCCTGCGCGTCCGGAGCCTGTGCTCCGCAACGGGAGAGGCCACAACAGTGAGGGGCCCGCGTACCGCAAAAACAAAAAAAATTAAATTTTGTGTTTTCTTTAAACTAGAGCATGTACAAAATCCAAACTTTTAAAAGTATACATCTGTACCTTCAAAATGAAATCAAATTTACTTAATGTTTTATTTTTCAGTGCGTTTTGGTAGATCAGTTTAAGTACATTTGGAATCCTTCAAATGTGCAATTTTCAGTTAAGTATATTTAAAGAAATACCCTAGTGTATTCACCTGTCTTACCATTCAGTTAACATTCAAATTAACCATTTGAATTGCAACACATTTTGTGTTATTGATTATTTATTTTAAGATGACATAAAATGAAATAAGTAAGACATTTGATTTGGAGGCAATATGTAGAAATTGCCTATGGCAATCAATATCGGTAATAAAAAAGCAACCAGATGATTTAAAAATAAACATATGACATTACTCTATGTTGGATTTTGTATAAATAATGTAGGGATATAAGGGGAGCAAAAGAGGATCATGTGTGGGGGGTTGACAGACACATATAACAGGCATAAAGAATTTACTGCCGATCACCCCATTAGATGGAAGTGTACTCTTTCATTAGAGAGTCTTAAAGGAGAGTAACTCTAACCAGGATTATTTGTGTGTTATCTGGTTTGAAAACAGCACACATTTGGAAGAGATGATTACCAAACCCTTTCCATAAATACATTCTGTAACGCATCATTGTAGAGCTGTCGGTTTGACTATTTTGACTGACTTAAAGTCAGTATAACCAAGAGTACACAAACACATGACCTCATATATCAATACACATTTTACTGTATAAGATACTTACATGATTTTAATTCACAATGCTCTGATATAAAATTCCAATAAATACAAAAACTAAGAAAGCAAGAAAAAGTAGAGTGGCCACTAAGGAAATGTGCATGGAAAAGATGAAATGTATAAGAAGAGTTTGCTTGGTTGTTAAAAGCACAAATCCAGGTGCTAATCCTGGCATCTTTGGCACAGGAAGTGCCACGGATAAGAGCACGAATGCCGCAAGTAATCATAATAAATAATTCTAGTATGACAAAAAATACTAAAATTGAATATAATATTTAATTATGAACCAAGACAATAAATCTAATTAATTTAGCAAGCAACGCTTTTGGAGTTGCTTTTCTCAGTTTCCAATTTTGAGAATGAGTAGGGCAAGGTGCTTTGCTGTGCACCTAATATACAGGCAATGGTTCTAGGAGATGTTTTTTACTTACTTCTACATGTAAGTTACTGAACACCGTGGCTGAGGCTGCTAGCTTGTTGTTTTACCAACACACATTTTCTCCTTCTTCCTTAGTGAGTAATAAAATATTTGAGGTGGTAAAATACCCCCCTACATCACTATAGTTCCCAGTTTCCCTTGCAGCTAGAAGGCGTCATTGACATATTTCTGTCCAGTGACATGTAAGCAGGTAAGAGTTTCATGTCTATTAAACTCAAATACAAAGGATAAAGAGAGCTGATGCCAACTCTTATCTGCCATTCCCTTTTCCTCTATTTCTTGTTTGGAATATGAATTTGATGGATGATACTCTAGAAAACGACTCAGACCAGGAGGTGACCTTGAGAAAAAAAAAAAAAAAACAGGAACTAAGGGCAATGGGGCAGAAAGAAGGAGAGAAACTGTATCCTTGATGTCAGTAGTTATGCATATTGGCCTTGGACTACCTACCGCCAAACTTCTACTAGAGAGAAAAATACACTTTATCGTGTTTAAGTCACTGTAATTTTTGATCTCTGTTTCTAGCAGCTGAATGCAATTCCTGATACAAGCAGCCATGTGAAGCAGACATCAAGGGCAAACAGGATATATTTGAAGAAAATAAGAAAGCAAGTAATCAAATGCAGTAAAGCATTATGCATGTTATTCAAGAAGTAGCACAGGGTATAATGAGCCTGTCCAGGAGAAAACTGCTCATTCGATTTGCATAGGTTTGTTTCTCAGAGGGGGTGAAGCTTGGATTGAGTCTTGAAACATGAGAAAGCATTCGATTCAACAAAGTAGGAGTGAAGAGAGGGGCTGTAGCCTAACCAGGCAAAGAGAGCTCATGGGGAAAAGCACATGGAGGCATGAGTAACTTTAGATGACTCCAATCAAATTGGCATTAGTCACTAGGCTCAAAAATATATAATTTAGTACAAAATGGATGGTGTATTTGATTGAATAAGACATTATAAAAATTATCTGGCTCATTTAAAGAAATCTACATATGCTTCTCTATATAGTTTGCCTAAAAGTGGTTTAAGCTCAGGGGGAAAGGAAGGAGCCGGCTATGGATCTTGCCATCACAATCTCTTTCTCAAATTGCACATGTTTAATATCCTACCTTGACCATTTTACCATCCACATGTTGAATGAGGTTAGCAAAGTGCACTGAGAGAGAACCTTAAAAGCAACCTTTAGAAAAGTACAAATCTCTGATAAATTAATATGTCATAATATTCATCATGACAAAAGCAGCATAAAATATGGAAGATGGATTTTGATATTCATGATTTACATTTTTCAAAAGATTGGAGAGATATCAAATGTAATAAGATAACAAGAAAGCACTTTGTAGAGGTGTTCAAAGTACCTTGCACCATTAATGAATTCTTATAATATTCTTGTGAGAAAGAAAAAAAGCAGAAATTATTCACCAAAATTGCGGACAGGACCAATGGCAGAAAGATGCTCTCAGAGGTCATCTGATCTAACCATATCGTGCTCCAAGCCTTCAGGGAACTGGCATGTTGATCCTGGCTTTACTACAATGTCTCTGAGAAGGGGCTCACAGACAGGAGGATGTGGTGTTGCAGGCACACCCCCAAGGTCACAGTGAACATGCGCCCAAGGAGTTCCACCACTGCAGAAGTGCACAGCAGCTTACACAGTTGATTTCACACATGCTTGGTGTGAAATCTGATTTTGCTAAAATTGGGAAAGCTAATGCCCCACTTGTGCTGCCGACCCTCAACTTAAGCTCTGCCCAGGCGGAGTTTCCCTGTCGCTGAAGCCTGACCTAGAACACAGGGACAGTAGCCATCCTCACGGGCACCATGCTGCAACCACTCTTACAGATCTCATTTCACTGACTCGTTTATGATGGTAATAGTAATAGTAAACACTTGTTGGCACATGCTATGTGACAGATATTTTTCTAAATACAATCAATTTAGTTATTCATTTACTCCTGGCATTAAACTTACTAGCTTGACTTTCCAGATGAGAAACTGAGGCATGTTTAAGTAACTAACGCAAGGACACATACCTAACAAGGGACTAAACCAAGATGTAAAGGCAGACAGTCTGGTTTTAGACTCCAGGATTCCAATACTATTACCTAAGAAATAATTTAGACCACAAATAGGCTCTCTTTTTCTTAGAATTTATAAGCAAGTGTGTTCCTATGGTTCAGGTTCAGTCAGGAGTTTCTTTCACCCCATGGTATATTTGTCTTGTCTCCAACTCCCCTAAATGAGGACAGCCATGTACAATGACATCTGATAGAAATGTATCCCTTTAAACCTAATTTTAAATAACCTTTATTAGAAAAATATTTGATTCAAATTCCATAAATTGCATCTATATTTATACACTCTTTCTCTAGTTTGGTTAATGAATCCTTGTGGAGTGTGTAACTGTGGTCTCTTTCCTATTCTAACCCTCCACATTTCCACTCCCAGTGGCTGACATGCCGCTGTCCTGGCCTGTATGCAACCACTTCCTTTGCTTCCGTCAAGTGTCATTTTAAATGGTGTCTCCTCAGAATGCCCTTCACTGGGCTCCCTGTCCAAACCACCCCATCATTCACTTTCTTATCATCTCATCTTGGTTATTCCCTCTATAACATCTATCTCAGTTTCTAAATACTATATTTATTTTGTGTCTCCCTCATTCAACCCCTGACTTTATAAATTCCTTGATGACGGGGACAATGTTTACTTTACTTTGCTCACACTTTGCTCACTTGATGCCCCAAACACTGTCTAGCGCACGGTATGTTAATCAATGCTTTGATGAATAGATCAATATTCTTATGGTTTCTCACAAGAAACAGCACCCAGGCAAGGACTGACCTGAAGAATACGTAAGAGTTGTTGGGGAAATACACATTTAGATTGCTCTCCGAGTCCCAGCTGCATATATGTCACTGCTTTCAGGGCAGCCCTAGCTGACTACCCACGGCCAAGCGGAACCCACTCCCTTATTCTCTGAATCTGCTCCTCCCTGCCTTAATGAATGGCATCCTCACACACTCAGATACCCAAACCAGAAACCCAGTCACCCTGGACTGCTACCTCACCATCAGTCCCCGCGCTCAGTCACCAAGCCTTGCCAATTCTACCGTGACCGCACATTGTTATAATCACTGACTTACCCAATCTTTGGTCTTTCCACATCCCTTCATGAAACTTTGGCTTCAGCCATGCTAAACCACTTCCACTTTCCCATCCTGCAAATCTCAGGTGTCCAGGTTCTGCTGAAAGCTATTCTGCTGTTGGTTTCTTGTGGCCTTTTATACCTATTCAGTATAAATAATCTCAGCTCATTCTTCAAAATTCACTGCAGAGATTTTTCTTAAACCGCCACCCAGGCTGACTTAGGTGCCTTTTCTTTCTAGTTTCATGAATTACAGTCATGCCTCTTTTATCACACTAATGACTAGACCATCCTAGTTGTCTCTAACTTGTTTTGAGTTCCATGTGAACGAAGCCAGTGTCTTTCGACTCATACCACCTGGGGCTGGCACAGTGGCTGATGCACATCTGTACTCAAGGTTCGTTCAAATAGAGAATGGCACAGTTCACCTGGAAAGAATCGCTTTATTAGATCAAGTGAAAGTCTCAGGTGTATTATAAATGGAATTGTAAGAGGAGATGAAGGTTGGAAGAAATGGGTCTTCGCAAACAGATCAACTGAATCAACCCCGGAAGTCAATGCATTGCGTACCATCATGTAATAGTGATAGATTTAGAAAATAGCTTTTGTTGAAAAAAAATGTGTTAATTGTGTACACAAATAAATAAGGGTAAAACTTAGTTTCCTCCCTCAGGAGATTATAATGTCATTGGGGAAACATATCAAATGGCTATAAAACAAGGCAGAATTAAATAAATGTTTAAAGGCACAACAAGGTATGCATTATAAAAATGTAGAGGATAGGGCTATCATTCTCCATTTGAACATTCCAAGGATAGTACCAACACAATGACCCAATATAGAACTCATCATTTTTGCCCAAAACAGTCTACCTCCTATACCCTCTATCTCATTCTATCTTTACTCATAAATTCTTTATTCACATTGCAACATTGGTCTTTTTCCCATTTACCTGTGACAAATCTAATCTGAATAACAATGTCACTGATAAGACTTGCATTTCTAAATAATTAATTTTTCTATGTTTTCATCTATTTGGTCTGTGTGTGGTCTTCCATTGTATGGCTGTACCATGGTTTGTTTATCCCCTCACTACTTGAAGGACATTTGGGCTGTTTTCTGTTGTTGGCTATTATGAATAAAGCTGCTTTAAGCTGAACGTATAAATTTGGTGTGAACGTAAGTTTGCATTTCCCTTGGGTCAACGTTCAGGAGTGAGGATGCTGGGTCATCTGGTAAGTGTATGTCTACATGACTCTGCCGCTTTGCATTCCCAGCAGTAGTTCCAGTTGCCCCACATACTTGTCAGTTGTTTGATTTTTTTGTTATTGCTGTTCTAATAGCTGTGTAGTGGTACCTCATGGTAGTTTTAATTTGCACTTCCCTACTAACTGATAATGTTGAGTATCTTATCATGAACTCACTTGCTACCTTTGTACCTTTGGTGAGGTGTCTATTTAAACATTTTATTCATTTTTAAATGGTTCAATTTTTTTCCTTACTTTTGTATTCAGAGTTCTTCATATATTCTGGATAAAATTCCTTTATCAGATGTGATTTGTGAATATTTTCTCCCAGTCTGCAATCTATTTTTCAGGCTTTTAGTATCTCTTGAGGATAAGTAGTTATTAATTTTAGTGGAGTCTAATTTACCTTTTTTTTTTAATGGATTGTGCTTTTGGTGTCATCTTTGCCTAACCTAAGGTCTCAAAAATATTCTCTTACGTTTAATATTCTCTTAGAAGTTTTATAGTTTTAGGTGTTCATTTACGCCCATAATCCACTTTGAGAGTTAACACTTCCATATAGGGCAAGGTATGGATCAAAGTCGTAGTAGCAGTAGTTGTTTTCTTGTTGTTGTTCTTCTTCTTTTTTTGCATATAGCTAACCAATTGTTTCAGCACCTTTTGTTAAACCACTATGTAAAATAATTTTATATCAAAGTATATCAGTAGCCTCAAAATTTTAATTAAAAGGTAATTTATATGCATTATAAAAATTAGAAGATGAATATAAACAAAAAGTAGAAGACAAAAGTTATAAAAAGCAGTGGGAATTGATTTTGCTGTATATATTCCCCCTATGTTTCTTAACATAAAGGTAAGCAACTAGAGATTCAGAGATTGAATAGCACTCCTTGGGTCACTCAAGTCAGTGGCAGTGCTAAGAAGTGATTCCAGACAGTCTGACTTCACATCACACTGCTAGTTCAATGAACAATAATTAGTTAGTAGAAAACCTCACTCAGAAAGATTATACAGATGAAAATGATAAAAAGGAAAAGTAAAATGGGTTGAACAAAAATCTACTTGGTCACCTGAACTGGAGCTCTAACCATTCACCTTCACCACTAACATTTATCAATTACCAGCTTATGCTAGTGGGAAGCAGCCACATAGCGCAGGGATATCAGCTAGGTGCTTTGTGACCGCCTGGAGGGGTGGGATAGGGAGGGTGGGAGGGAGGGAGGGAGATGCAAGAGGGAAGAGATATGGGAACATATGTATATGTATAACTGATTCACTTTGTTATAAAGCAGAAACTAACACACCATTGTAAAGCAATTATGCCCCAATAAAGATGTTAAAAAAAAAAATACCAGCTTATGTTAATGTTACATCCTGAATTTCTTTTAGGTCTCTCCTTTCTATTACCTGATCTTTCCATTAACTGTTTTGAGGTTCTCCATCACCTAAAATATTCCAAGAGTGTCTTAACTGCCCTTCAGTCTTGACATTCCTAAATAGAGTTGCCAGCTAATAAAAAGGAAGTTCAACTGAATCTGAAATCAGATAAACAACAAATAATGTTTTGGTGTTAAGTACAATACAAATATTGCATGGGACATACTTATATTAAAAATATTACTTATTATTTACCTGAAATACCAACCTAACTGAGTGTCCTGTGTTATTACTTGCTAAATCTGGTAACCCTGCTCCTAACACTGTCTGCTAGGGAAACCAGAGTGTCAATGAATGAATGAATGAACAAATAAATAAATGAATGAGTAAGCAAATGAACATACCCTGATTTTGGGTAAATGGTAATTATGAAAGGTGCACGGAAAATAATGCATTTGGTTGAGTCCTTGAAGGATGAATAGAATTTAATTTGATGAAGGGAGAAACCAAAGGCAAAACCAAATTAACCCCTGAAAAATTTAAAAACTCTTATTTTATAGCTCAGTGATGGTCAGATTAATATTTTTACGTGTTTACTTTTAGTACATTTGCTGCGGAAATAAATATATTTTCCTAGGATTTCATGGTATTGGAGCCAAACCATTTCTATTTACATCAGCAAAGCCATTTAAACGTATTTGCCCTATTTGACCACTGGCACCTCAAAAACAGCATCTAGGTCAGCTTGAAGTGCTTTCTGCCCCCCATAAAAGTTGTATTAGCCCAGACTCCAAGGGCTAAGGTGACTCCATTATACTGTGATCTTGGATTTTTGCTCTGACTTGGCCATATTTCCGTTATCCACGGCATCCAGCTTTGTAGATAAACATACCCGATGGACAATAAACACTTTACTGGCTTTGGTGAAGAAACACATTTGCTCCTTTTTTTCAGTAAGACTTAAGGCTACAACTGAGTGAAAGTATGAGGATAAATATGAAAGGACTAATACATGATGGGATAAGTTAGCATAGTACCAACTCATCAATTTTAGTTTTCAGAACTTAATCAAGTATTCAGGCTTTTCCCTATAACTCCCATTGGTCATTTGTTTTTAATCACTAATTAGAAGAGAGATCAGATTAAATTTCCAACGTGGAAAAGTCCCTGCAGCCTTCCTGTAGCGGAGGTATTCACTTCTATACAATTTATTAATGAAAGTGAACTCTTCTTCTGACCATGGGCAATACAACCTTTAAAATACCTTTTATATATGTAAACATAAAGCTCTGCATTTTGCTGCTCTAAGCATTTAGCTATCTGATAATGACCTGGAGGCCAACAGTTCTTGCCAGTGTTCAAATAGATAAAGACAATTCTTCATTCAGAATAAGAATATATGGAATAAAACAATAGGGATTTCCCCACATAGTGATTTAGTTGTCTGGGGAACTATTTTTTTTTCAAATGAGGACCACCTCATTATTTTGTGCTAAGTCTCATGTGCCTTAGACCGTGCCAGGGCCACTGTGCCTGGGAATATTTACACATGGGGATAACTTGTCTCTCTTGGTATATAGCATACACATAGACATTTGGCCATCACATACGGAGGATAGTAGACTATAGAGATAGCCAAACTGGGCCATGATATAGAGATAGTCAAACTGGGCCATGAGCTATTTAGTTACTCAGTCTTGGAGTCTTTCTGCCTTTGAACTTGTTACATGATATGAATGAGCCTGCTGTTATACGAAGCTAAAAACATCCGAACTGACATGTAAGTCCTTGGTTTATATTCCTATGTACTTAGTTTTTGTAACCTCCAGGTTTTTTCATATATGTTCTATATTTTCTATTGAGACAACCCTATCCCCTCCTCTGTGTATATCATGACACAAAACTGAAAATAAATGTTTAGTCAGTATTCTATTTATTCTTTTCTAAAAAGATACAGGATCAGACAACTTCTGTGTTGGCTATTTCCAATTCCTTTCTTTAGTTGATTTTATATTGATGTTGCCCCCTCAAGTGAACAAACACAAGGCACTCCCACAGCATCCAGCACAGAGAAGGAAGTGGCAATGATGTAAGAGATGTAAGACAAATGTGATTACCACCTTAAAACAGATCCAGCAATAATAGGCTCCCTTCAACACTCCAGATGCCCAACTCAATATGATTTCATGGCATCTTACAGATTTAGAAAACATAGTTATTTTTTTCTGATAAAAAAGGAAGCACTTTTCAAGAATACATTAACTTCCCATTTTAAGGTGTAGTTAGTATATGAAGGTAAGGACAGGGTGCTTTTAACCCCAATTTTGAGTCATTCATTCATTCATTCATTTATGGCTGCATTGGGTCTTTGTTGCTGCATGCAGGCTTTCTCTAGTTGCAGCCAGCGGGGGCTACTCTTTGTTGCGGTGCACGGGCTTCTCATTGTGGTGGCTTCTCTTGTTGTGGAGCACGGACTCTAGGTGCGCAGGGCTTCAGTAGTTGTGGCTCATGGGCTTAGTTGCTCTGCCGCATGTGGGATCTTCCCAGACCCGGGGTCAGACCTGTGTCCCCTGCACTGGCAGGTGGATTCTTAACCACTGCACCACCAGGGAAATCCCTTAAGTCATACTTTTGAGAATGAAATTAGGGATCACCAGAGAGATAATTTGGGATGATCTCATTCATGGCCATGATAACCTGATACCTAGGGAGGCATTACTAGGTTATAATTCTAACTAAGAAATTTTTAATCAAGGTAATTGTATTATACATGTCTGAAGAAATACTTTATTAATAATTAAATGAGATGATAGTCATGAGTAGTATGAGAGAATTCCAAGGAGACAAAGTGAAGCAATATGTCTCTGGCACAACCCAAAGGAGAGGCTGCACAGCTGCAAGTGAGTGCTGGCCTGGAGGATCATCTAATGTCAAAGGACAGTCAGGTGCATCACGGTGTCATAGTTCTGATAATACCACCCCTTAATGTGATCCAACTAACTACGTTTGTGGATTCTGCATCTATAAAATAACTATCAGATAATAATTGAGCTGCCCAAAAACCAATGATAAGAAGCCAGGGAGTTTTGAGATCCCTTGTAATAGCAGCCTTGCTGTTAAGCCTTACTTAATCCTTACAAGGATCCTATGAAGTTAATAAAAAAAAAAAAAAAAAAAAAAAACAAAACACACACACATACACACACACAAATAAATAAAAGCCAAGGTGATATATGCCAGAGTGCAAAAACATAATCAGTTACCATATATTTGAAACGCAGGAAGAGGTCTAGAATAAAGGAGCAACAGCTAGCCAAACACGCAAAAGGAAACTGTAATTCGGAATATACTCTTGAGTCAGCCATGCCTCTTCTCTTCCCCACAAAAAGCCAAAGGGCCATGGGTAATAGAGATCTAATACAGACCAGCAGTCAGGAACTTAGGAAGTTCTGAGATACAAGTCAGATTTTCATCAATGATGGGCATGAATTGAGAGGCAAAGACAATATGTAATAAAGCCTCCTTTTATACTTCCTGCCAAGGCAGAAGTTGACATCATTTTTTAGAGGACATCAGGTCCAAGTGTGTTGGCACGTGAGGATGCTCACGTAAGCAGCCAGGGTGTGGGCCCTTTCAGGACAGAAAATCCTGCTTATTTATTTGTAAGTAAGACACAGAGATCTATGCACAAGCAGCATGCCTGCATCCAGTGCTGTGCACTAATGTGCAGACGGCAAGGGCAGCCAAGAGAGGGAGGGAGGGTCTGCAGGGAATGAGGCTGATGGGAGAGCAGGAATTCTAGAGGAGCACCGAGAACACTGGGGTGTAGTGCTCTGGACACATAAGCCCACTGTGAATGAATGCTTCGTGGCGGAAAGTGTTACGCATTATAAATACATCCATGGGTTTTATCATAGGCATCTTAATCCCCAAAGTATAGCATTTGGATAGATTCTACCTCCTAAAATGTAGATTCCTTGAATCAGTGAAATACAATGGGAATTCAGTGAACTAGCTTCTTGCAACATTTCCAATACCGAACAAACCCACTGTAATGGCAGTGTCCTTTAAAGAAAATAAACATGTCAGTAAGTTCAGAAATAGAGGATATTTTAAAAATTACCTGATGGACGATGACAGTGAAAAGGACCCATCACAGCTATAACTCAAGTATGGGTAAATCTGTAATGTACAAATTTATCCTTAGGAGACACTGTCAAAATGTTTTTAATGTGAATTTAAAATATCCGAGTTTGGGGGCTCTTCTGTTTCTGCTATTTTTCACTCCTGATTTATATGCTGTCCCAAGAGTTTGAGAGCGTAAATTAGTTCCTGAGGGCAAAATCTCCATGGTTCCCCACACCAAGGCCTTGTTATTATAGAGCACGGAGCCCCCCGGCAGTATTTGTTTCAGGTGAAAAGAACATCAAGCCGTTATTCTGAAAAAAGACACACTCCAGAAGAAATGCAGCCCAGCAGGGATTTTGCAAAAGATCCTGCACCGGGGAAAAATAAATCCAGCACAATCATATTTGGGTCCTGCCTTTACAAAGGCTCATTAACATGTCATTCAAATGATGTAAAGAAAGACTGAACTGAGTTAGAGCTTTGCCTGCCAGCCTCTGTCAAGGTAAAATGCCCTGTTGTCTAGATACCAGGAATGGAGGAAATGTTCAAGCAGCTCTGGTTTGCTCATGCTGGATACAGACTGGAAATTGTGAACTATTTACCTATTTTAAGGAAACTGTCCGGTTTCGTTTATTCTTTTTTCCCACATCAGATAGAGTAAGTCAAACAATTACAGAGCTTTAATTCATGGTGGTTGAATCTATAAAAACACTCAAATGTCACCTGAGACTGAAGACTATATAATATAATCGAGTTTCTAATAAAAGTAAAAGAAACTGGCAAAGCTTAGAGAAGCCACTAGTGAAGATCTGTGTGAAGCAATCGAGAGAGCAGAGGAGATTCTAAGGTTAGAATAGAGAGAGAGAGGAAGAAAAGCAGAGATGGCTGGAATATTGGAGAGCACTGGGGCTTAGAAGATTCAGTAGGTGGCCTGAACCTTCTACTGTCTCTTCACTAATCTTCAGGAAACACACGCCGTTCACACTCAGAGCTGAATCTGAGGGTATTTTGGCAGCACAGGTGGGCGACCCGGTTGGCCCAGAGTTTGTCTCAAGCTTGGTTGTCATCAGACAAACAGGTGCCCAGCACTTCATTCCTCTATTCCCAAGGGCAACTTCTTCTAAAATGAAATTTCATGCTCAAACTTCAGAAACATATGATTTAAACATATGCCAGTCTCTTTCTCCATATTTGCAGCTTCTCAATCCTCCACCTCCCAGGCCCTTTCTTAGAATAGCTTCTTGTGGAAGCTATAGGCGAAAAGTGATTTTCCCCTCCTTTTATCTAGTCCATAGAAGTCTTTCACAAGAAAACTGAGCAGCCACAAGAAAAGAGAATTAATGACATTTTAGAACGTGATATTTTAATGCCTGAGACTATTTTCAGAATGACAGAGGAATTTTCCTTTTGGAAACACACAGTCTTACCAAAAAAAAAAAAAAAAATTCACCATGGACCATAACCAATGGACACAAGCTTCTGTCTTATCATCCCACTTTAAGAAAAGAGAGAGAGAGAATGAAAAAAGTTATGAAGATAAAAGTATCTTCAAATGACATAATGTGTTTAATTTGAAAGCAATTTTTTCCTCACATAGAGCAAGAATCTATTTCTATGAGATGAAAAGTGTATGAGACATAAGAAACACTGCCTATGCTTGGATACATGATAATTAATTTACACTGATTAGTTTACTACGATAAAAAGTGCAGGGCTTCCCTGGTGGCGCAGTGGTTGACAGTCCGCCTGCCGATGCAGGGGACACGGGTTCATGCCCCGGTCCGGGAAGATCCCACATGCCGCGGAGCGGCTGGGCCCGTGAGCCATGGCCGCTGAGCCTGCGCGTCCGGAGCCTGTGCTCCGCAACGGGAGAGGCCACAACAGTGAGAGGCCCGCGTATTGCAAAAAAAAAAAAAAAAAAAAAAAAAAAGTTCTTCTGTGGAACATTATTTAGCAGAAAAAATCAGATAATTGTAATGCTTTAGGTATCCTTAGGTTTAATACGCTGGGGATCCATTACAACTAAGGGATTTTGTATAATAAGGGTTTCTCAGGAGCTCCTAGGGACAAGAGCCACTTTTTCCCAAGGTATAATTAGTGGCTGCTAGATGGTAGGATTGGAGAGGTTCTGAGAAAAGCTCTTCCTTGACTGACCTGCACCAACTGACTCATGCCGGGGAACTACATATTATCCTTCCAAAAGCAAACACCACTCAGGGAGCTTTTTGTGGTCTTGTTGTGACTGACTCACAGAGTTATCCAATCTCCCAGGATGTGTGTCACCTCAATTCTCCAAATTCTCCCTAATTCTCCCTCAGTTTGCCTCGTGCTTCTAGACTCAGCTGAATCACAGTGTTCTCCATAACACCCTTCTTGACTAGTCTACAATAATCTCCCTAACAAGGCAGCATCATAATTTAGCTTTTAATTTTTCCCCTATCACTCCTAGACTAGTCAGCCCCATCACCTTAACCGAGGTCATTGAAATTAGGTGAAAACTGATTTAAATGATCAAATAATCAGGCGCAGTAGCTTATAGTTCTTTCACATACATATTGGAGAAACACAATATGTCTTTCTTGGTAATAAGTGACCCTCTTGGGAGGAATGAAGACTCGGTACTTAAGGGAATATGAGGTGAAGACACTGAAAGAATAATAAGGTAATGCTGAGGACAGTCATGACTCTACAATATTGTCCAGGACAGTGTAGTTTTATACTGCAATTTGCAACTTATTCGTGGATTATGAAATCTATAAATGAATAGGAATCAACACTTTAAAAATGAAATAGAGCTTTTAGAATGCTAACATGATTGCAAATGTCCAAGACTGGAAAATAGTGTAAAGCACATTGTAAATTTATTTGACCATGAAACCCTTTAGAGAGGGCACACTGAGGAGCTGGTACTCTTCCCATCAGAGTCTGGAAAATGCTGGTTATAGGCCAAAGCCTCTGAAGACACATCTGTCTCCTCTGTATATTCTGATTTCTACCCACCCTGCACTGTGACTCATTCAACATAACAGGGATACCCTAAGTAAGCAACAAAAAAAGCTGAGAAGAACTGGGAGGAAAAAAAGTAAGAAAATGCTTGAAAATTTTGTTTCGCTTTTATAAGGAATGAAAAATTCATTTCAATTCAGCCCCCAAATCTTGCAATATAGGTTTCTGAGAGGACTGCTTTTTAAGTGGTACCTTACAAAAAATGTTAATATATTAAGAAAATACTGAAAGTCCTTAACTCTAGTCACACTAGAACTAGAGTAAAAGGACTGAAATAAGATGGAGTATGTTTTTAGGAGAGGGCACTGGACAAGTCCTATTTGTTGTCCTGAACACCTGTTGTTTTTGTTGAACTGCTTTGTCTATCTCCTCACTGTTATTAACTTTTGATGAGTCTAAAAAATTGTTATATAAAACAGAAGAGAAAAATAATTGGTTATTTATGCATCAGAACTGACCAAAGTAGTAAAAACTAATTGAAGTAACCTGTTTTATTTTCCTTATAAACTCATAGCCTCTTTCTTAATAGGGCACAATGATTTTTTTTTTTATATTTATGGAAACTTGACATATAGACATTTTTTCTTCCTTTGGCAAATACTCTTTCAGGATTACGTGAGAGTACAGCCTATTTCACACAGTAAGATATTAAAATGAAGGATACTAATTCTAGATTTCAGATGATGAAGTCTTCTTCAAAATCCTTTACGAACTTTTCAGTAAATCATTAACAAAATGACTTAGTTGTTTGCACAGAAAAATTACTTTCCGTCAGGGAGATGAATAAAACGTAGCGTTTATCTCCTGGCACAGGCTTACTCTTCTGTGAACACTGTCTTCTTCATCTACACAGTTCTTAGTCATCAAACGTCTGATATTTTGGCATATCACTACTTTAATTACAAAAAAAAAATCAAGTGAAAATTAATTTAAATAGTCAAGTAAGTCAGGGGAAAATCAATCCTGATTCTGCTCATACGAATCTGTTCCATCAAAATTCCTATCTACTCTCATCAGGGAATTTGGGATTGTATTTGAATTTTCTTTTTAAGAAGCTCTGTTTGCCTGCCAGGAGTATAGACAGAACTAATACTGAATTTCAACTTGAAAGGCACCAGGTAGAATCTCATAAGTTTCATGGATGAAATCTTCTAACGTTCAAGGTAAAGTCTATCAAGCAGAAAAGAACAGAACTGAACGATCTCAAAGGACTGAAACACTGACTGCAATCTCAATTATTGGGAAAACTTTCCTTCATCCATCCTAAGAAGCCATTTTCAAAGCTCATCACATGAGCCACATTCTGTAAATCTTCAGACCTGGCTAAGTCCTCAGCAACAAAAGAAAAAAGAACCAAAGGAAATACAAATTCAATTAAAGAAGGGACTAAAACCAAAAGGTGTTAAGTGACAATAAAACAGCTTTCAATAATATATATAGAAGAATATATGAAGTCTACAGTATGTAAGGGGCTGAAGGAAACCAGGACCCTTCATTGATTCTTTGATTTATCTACGATAAATAAAAGTGGGGAGAGGACTGGCCAGGAAGAGTAAGATGAGTCACAAATATGCTCCTTCCCCTAGATCTTTTTCCTTCGTTAAGCTCAATATTTTGAATATTTACATCCTTATATTGATTGGCAATTATAGTAAAACAGAACTATTTGATGGAATTACATCCAATCATCCAAAAGTAAGATTACTCAAGATAGGTGGAGAATTTTCCCTCCCTTTCTCCACAGGTGGTACAGAGCTGGACGTCACGAATGTGTGGTTTGTAAAGTCTCCAGACCATGTGGCCCTATTTGGAAACTTGATTTGCCTAATCATTCCATCCCTTTCATGCTTGAGTTGTCTCTAGTATTTCCTGGTTGTGAATAACATTTTGTGACTATCTCTATGCATTAATCTTTGATGCCATTTCTAATTATTTCTTCATGGTAGAACTGAAAAGGGTTAAATTATTGAGTTAGCAACCAGGAATCATTTTAAACCTCACGATACATTTTAATCTGGTTGATTTAAAACATCTACTACCAACTCATTTGGGGGCTGCATTTTTGCTTCCTCATCCTAGATCCCCTTTCTGCTCTCCTTTTTATTCTATTATCTCTTGACTTTTTCTCCCAAACCTCTGTCCCACACACATTTGCAAACAATGCACCATCTCCAAGAGCGCCTCCATGAATCCCGAAAAAATCGTGGGGCTTCAGACTTTATGCTAGTTGTTGGTTTTGTTTGGTTTTTACGGAGTACCCTTATACCTTGCTCCTCTCCCTCCTAATTTAACTCTCCTGCTTCCTCCTACAGGAATGATCTACTTCCTCATCAAGGTTAGTAATGCATTCTGGTCATGCCTCATATGTGGCAAGTAGATCTCATACTCTCTAGAAGTGCTTTACCAAACAGCTGTTCCAGCTAGAAGGTGGACTCTAAGGGCACAGAGAAAAACACGATCGATCTCTGTATCATAAGAATATACCAAATGGCTTGGCACATAAGAGGTACTCCATAAATGCTTAGGAAATTTAATTACTACAGAGGAAATTCAAAAGACATCCCAGAGGCCTAGATTATGCTCTTTCAGGATAATTTGTAATTTGATAATGTAAAAATGCACTATTACACAGAAAGTAGATTAAATTAATTTCAAAATGTTCTACAAGTTTTACCAGATATTTCTGAGACCATAATGCAAAACTGGTTAGATGTCTTGAATCAAGAAACAATCAAAAAGTTAAGCCTTTTCATTCCCTCAAATTGTAGCCTTATTCAATTTCTTACTTTTGCTGTCATGTATATTGTGGACTTGAGGTTTTAGTGGTCTCTGTATTTTATCAAAAGCTTGCATTTTATAAGGAGAATTTGTATTAATTTCTTAATGTAATATGTGATTTAATATTAAACTCTTCCATGATATTTTTCCTTGCGATTCCCTGCTAGAAGTTTATTGATTTTGATCATCTATTAGAAGCCAACTCATGGACCAGAATATAATTGTCAGAATGTAACAGATTTTTCTAATAATTTCTATTTAGTTGATTAAACCTAGGTAATATAATACACGGTTCTGCTAAATAACTAAAATTTTAAAAAGGAATACCATTAGGAAGGTTTTTTCTGGATTACGGATGTGATCTATCATATAGTTTAAAATAATAAACTCAGAGGGAGGGGATACGGGGATCTATGTATACATATAGCTGACTCACTTTGTTATACAGCAGAAACTAACACAACATTGTAAAGCAATTATACTCCAATAAAGATGATAAAAATTAATTAATTTAAATCAGTTTTCTGTCTCAATGGTTGGTCTCTACTTTCTCCTCAGGAAATAGTACATGCCGCACCTCTGTTTCCCATCACAGTGGTTCTGAATATTGAAAATATGTTGCTCTTATCTTTCTAACCTCATTAAAACAGGATTCTTATCTTGTGCAAGTGTAAAAGGCCAAAGTTTTAAGTGAGCAAAGTCAATTTGATTGCATAAAAGCAGAAAAGAACACAAATACCTGTTCTACTTATCACAATCATTTAACTATAAATGAATCATGAAGCGTTTACTGCTTGCTCACTTTCGGCACTGTTCTGGGTCTACAAGAAGAAAAGAACATCTACATTTCAGAAGCTTACCACCTACTTGAGCAAGAGAAGTGTCCCACCGAAAAGCAATGTATGAAACTTGAGGTTATATGTCTGGATAAAATTTGAACTTGCTTCGAGCCTGCCCTCTCATGCATATTAATTCATGTGGATATTAAATACAATCCAAAATTATGGTTAATGTGTATTATTTGATGTAGAGAAGGAACTAAAATATTCTGCAACCATTTTACACATGGTGACATTTTAAATCTTATGGACCATCTAGGAGAATTTTTTAAAATGTCTTCTTTAGGCACCTCTTCTTGCAAACATTCTCCTTAGAATTTGGATGCCCATCCCCTCTTTTCTGACTTGCCTTCCTTGACTTGCACGTGACCATCTCTCTTCTGCCCCCTTCCTGTGCGACTCAGTTCCTAAAAACACGATTCCTGGTCCCTGTTACCTGTTGCTGGGACTACTATAGTCTTCCCACTAGTCCCACATTAGCAGTCTCCTCTGTCTCCTCCTCTCTGCAGTCCATATTCCAGTCCCAAGCTAGTGTGTTCCTACGAGAGCACAGTGGCTTCACACCATTCCTTTGTTCACGAATGGTCATTAGCTCTCCTCTAATAACCAGATTAAGGTCAGTTTCCATGCTGGCAGTAACTCTAAGTCTAACCCTAACCCTAACCCTAGCCCTAACCCTAGACCACCTACCTGTGCATCTGTACCTCCTATTACTCTCCCATACTCATCCTTAGAGCCTACCCGGACCAGGCTCTGCATTTAAAAACATCAGATGATTTGCTATCTCAATGCCTTTGCCTTGCACATCTCTAGCCATTAAATTCTACTTATCTTCTGAGTCCATCTTAAATACTCCCTTTTATTTAGTAATCACCTATGAGCATTACATCGATGCTCATATGTGAGCACTCCTTTTCTAAAATGCAATAGTACTTAATGCTTACCTTATGGAAGTGGCCATAGTTTTCTTTACGTTACCCTTATTTATGCACTGCTCCCAATCACTAGATTTTCAAATACCATGAAGATAGGTACTTGGTACTACTTACATTCTTATTCTCTAGTTCACTCAGCAGAGTAATTTGCACATAGTAGGAATAAGGTTAATATTTACTGGATTGACATTTAATCAAGCTTATATATTCTCTCTAAAAATGTAATCTAGGAAATGAATTTAATCTAGGAAACTAACTGTTAATCATTAGTGACAAAATAGAATCTTAAGGCTGGCTTAATGGCAATATAAATAGGTCACTTTATGGGGTAAATGGATGTTGTAGGGATGGGGAAGGTTCTAGACTTAATATTCAGGTTCCAGTAAGAGAGATGAATGGTTTCCTAAGACCCATGAATATCTGCATGTCTTGTTTTCCCCATGACACTATTTTGCAACTGAATATATCAATATGAGGTGGTACATTCCACAAAATGTAGTGAGGGCACCTTCAGGATTTGGATCTTCCAGAGGAATCACATTGCACTCATTTGGCATCATCTCTGCCAGTGACTAGAATTCCTGCTGTCTGCAGTTTTGCTGTGATTATTTATACTTTTATGGGCTTACTAACAAGAATCACAAGGCATAATAGAATGATCAGTTAGATTTTCCCAAAGTAACTTGTTATTCAGAAGAAAAATATCTCCAGGAAAGTATCTTTAATTATCCTGGAACAATTCACCATAAGAGATATCCCCAAATGCCCCTAAAAGTTCCCAAATCGGGACAATTGTTATTTGTTTATCCAGTTTACTGAGAACTATTTGAAGCATCTGACCATGCTGGAACTTAAGGAACTATCCCTTAAGATGGTACTTTCTGTCGAGCAGAGGTAACAAAAGGACCAAGCTAAGGAAGAGCTCTCCCAAGAATGAGTATCGGAATCCCTCCAGTAGAGAGGGCAGGGTGGCTCTCGACCCACCCAATTCAACTTTGAGGGAGTATACATTACTCCAGCATTAGTTCTTTTCCCAGGCTCCAGGGAGGAGACTGTATGAGAGAAGTCTGGCTAGGTTCAAGTACTTCGCTACCGAAGCTCACAGGTTTATCCACGGAGTCTGCCACGTCTGACCATGTGAGCACACAAGGTCTCCTTAGAGAATGGGTGAGAGCACAATCCTCTGGAGAGTGTGATGAGGACATTGGACCAGGACGCTTGGCGTACAACAGCAAATAGGCCCTGGGAAGGCAGTGTGTGCCATCTACGGATGCTTGCCTAACACAGGCAGAATATTATCCTCTCAAAGGCAACCGACAAGCTTTGATTAAGTAGAGATAAAATTGTATTTAAACCATAATGGAAAAGAATATAAATATGTATTCATATAATATTATATGTATATATAAAGAATGTATATGTTTGTATAACTGAGTTGCTTTGCTGTACAGAAGAATACAACATTGTAAATCAACTATACTTCAATTTAAAAAATTCACTAAATCAACCATTATAACTGAAACATAATTTGTAATATATTATCTCCATTAGACACTTCTTCCTTGTATGCAAACATAAAACTTGTTAACATACAAAACAAACAAATACACAAATGATTCTCCCTAAATCTTAGCAACTTACATTAAAGAAAGTTCCTCATATGACTACAGTTCCTTGGGAATATTATTATTCATTTATGTGCCATCATTTCACAGAGTGAATACCGACTTAAAATTTCTCAAAGTGCCAGGCCTGTCTGTACTTTGAAGACAATTATGTCAATGTCTCTAACTTCCTGTGTATGTCATACTCTTTTCCATATGGAAGAGGCTATCAATTTTATGTCTGCGTGAAGGAGAGGAATCATAGGACATTTCACCTGTTAAATCACATCTATTTTAAGGAAAGAAATATGGTAAACACATTTTCTCTATAAAGAATGCTGTCTACCATTATTTCTCATTAATCAAATGTGATGTGTAGCTTGCTAAAAAGCCCTATAGCATTTTCCTAACAATTACAGCTCCTAATCTGTATCACATGCTGCTTCATTTTAAGCCAAAGGGACATTCTGGAAATCCATAAATACTACAGGGTATAAAGAGGGAAAAAATATAACTTGTACTATAACTTTTAGCCAGAGAAAACAGAAACAGAGAAAAGAGAAAAACAGGTAATGCTTTCCACATCTGAGTGATAAAACGTCTGCACAGAATTCCTACTGACTATATGGGAACAGTCAGGAAATCATTCTTTTAAAAATGAGTTTTAAGCAGAACAGTAATCTAGAAAAGCATCATAACACATTGCACCGCCTGGAGCAGCCCCACAGCATGGCATGATGCCTTTAGAAAGCAGAGTTCGGTCCCATAGTGCTGTCTAGGGGAGAATGTGAGTGAAAGAGAGGGAGTGCTGTGCACATTTGTATCCACTCTACAACAATCTACCATTGCCCCTGGTGCCCGGCATCTGCTCTGCACCCACAAATCTGGAATTAGGCTTCACGTGCCTGCCCTCTGCAGCTACAAGCTTTGCATCCCAATTAAACCAACCCCACTGTCCTGGAAGAATAGCCCTGCTCAGTGACTGACAAACATTTAAGAATGTACGCATGTGAAACTAAGATGAAAATGAAAGAGACATTATTTATGTGAAAGGGCATTTAAAGATGAATAAGTTATGTGAGGTTGAGAAAGTATGCCCATTTAGAAATGGATGAGACAGTTGCTGAAGTATGGAAGACTAGTTGTGGAAATGCTAGGGCAAATCAAGTAGACATGTAACAGTTGTTATTTTACAATGGTCATAGAAAACTTGCTAATTAGTATTTATCAAAAGAAGTTTTTGAGTGGACAATCTTTTTTTTTTTTTTTTTTTTTTTTGCGGTACGCGGGCCTCTCACTGTTGTGGCCTCTCCGGTTGCGGAGCACAGGCTCCGGACGTGCAGGCTCAGCGGCCATGGCTCACGGGCCCAGCCGCTCCGCCGCATGTGGGATCTTCCCAGACCAGGACACGAACCCGTGTCCCCTGCATCGGCAGGCGGACTCTCAACCACTGCGCCACCAGGGAAGCCCTGCACTTTTTATATCTAGAGTGTGAATGCTATGCATGGGAACGCCCTAATCTATTTGGTACTCCGGAATTTTGTTATACAACAAAAGAAATCTTAAAAAGTGACATCATTTGGAATTCAGAAATTGTATTTACACTGAAATGTTTATTACAGTGAAATATAGCAGAAAGGCTTGTAAGTTATAGAACAACATTAGAAGCTTATGTGTCGTCTGAAGTTTTCCACCAAGTTTATGAAGACGGTGGAGGGATATTTCTACCACAAAAAAGTAACATTAATTTTTACACATAATATTAGAAACTAAGTATTTTCTATGCAATATACTCCTATGCTGGGACTTCCAGATCTTTATGTCAAAGGTCCTGGAAAATCTATTGAGGGTATCATGTCAAAACTCAAAGTTGTCAAGTATTACTAATGATACCTCTACTGTGTCCTTATACAGAAATGGTGTTATTTTGAATCTAGAGCCCAGAAATAGACCTAAACATACATGGGTATTGGATTTTGATGAACAAAGTCAACCAAGGGGAAAGGAATGAGTGCATATCCATATAGGTATGCATACCTAACACCGTAGTAAAATTAACATGAGCTGGATCCTAAATCTAAATGGAAAAGCCACAACTATAAAACGTCTAGGAGAAAACATAGGAGAATATTTTATGACTTGAGATTATGCAAAGGTTTCTTTGACAGGCTCTAGCAATAACTATAAAAGAGTAATAAATTTAAAATGTCTCTTCATCAAAAGATGATATAAAGAAAATGAATTAACAACCTACAGACTGTCAGAAAATAGTCATAAAACATATATCTGACAAAGTACTGGCACCTAATATATATACGAAAGATTCTGGAAAGATATACCAAACAATCCAATTAAAAAATGAGCGGAAGAGTTCTCAGAGCTCCTGGTATGAGCTTCTTCCCTTGGGTGGATTCTTGGCTTTTCTCCCAGCATGGCCCCCAAACACCAGTCTTCACTTCCACCCCAAGCAAAGAAACCGAAGAAACCGAGAAGGACTCCTGCCTCCAGGCCAGAGGAAACGTCTGCTTCTCCGAACTTGCCGAAGGAAGAAAAGGAACAGCAAGAAGCAATTGAACACATTGATGAAGTACAAAATGAAATAGACAGACTTAACGAACAAGCCAGTGAGGAGATTTTCAAAGTAGAACAGAAATATAACAAACTCCACCAACCATTTTTTCAGAAGAGGTCGGAATTGATCGGCAAAACCCCACATTTTTGGGTAACAACATTTGTTAACCATCCACAAGTGTCTGCACTGCTTGGGGAGGAGGACGAAGAGGCGCTGCATTATTTGACAAGAGTCGAAGTGACAGAATTTGAAGATATTAAATCAGGTTACAGAATAGATTTTCATTTTGATGAAAACCCTTACTTTGAAAATAAAGTTCTCTCCAAAGAATTTCATCTGAATGAGACTGGTGATCCATCTTCAAAGTCCCCTGAAATCAAATGGAAATCCGGAAAGGATGTGACAAAACGTTCAAGTCAAACTCAGAATAAAGCCAGCAGGAAGAGACAGCATGAGGACCCAGAAAGCTTCTTCACCTGGTTTACTGATCATTCTGATGCAGGTGCAGATGAGTTAGGAGAGGTCATCAAAGATGATATTTGGCCAAATCCATTACAGTACTACTTGGTTCCGGACATGGATGATGAGGAAGGGGAAGGAGAAGAAGATGACGATGACGATGAAGAGGAAGAAGGACTGGAAGGTACTGATGAAGAAGGGGATGAGGCTGAAGGTGATGAGGGGGAGGGAGGAGAGGAAGGTGAAGGAGAAGATGACTAATGGAACACTGATGGATTCCAACCTTCCTTTGTTAATTTTCTCCAGTCCCTGGGAGCAAGTTGCAGTCTTTTTTTTTTTTTTTTTTTCTCCTTCTCCTCTTGTGCTCAGTCGCCCTGTTTTTGAGGTCTCTTTTCTCCTTTATACCATGGCTCACAACTTATTTTGGGGGGAAATACCTTGAGCAGAATTCAGTGGGAAAAGAATCTCTACCCCTTTCTGTTCCAAATTCATTTTTATCCCTTCCTGTCTCAACAAAAACTTTATGGAATCAACACCACCATGCTCTGTGGGAAAAAAGAAAAACCTTCTGCTCCCTTAGCTCTGCTGGAAGCTGGAGGGTGCTAGGCCCCTGTGTAGTAGTGCATAGAATTCTAGCTTTTTTCCTCCTTTCTCTGTATATTGGGCTCAGAGATTACACTGTGTCTCTATGTGAATATGGACAGTTAGCATTTACCAACATGTATCTGTCTACTTTCTCTTGTTTAAAAAAAGAAAAAAAAAAACTTAAAAAAATGGGATTATAGAAGGTCAGCAAAGGGTCGGTTTGAGATGTTTGGGTGGGTTAAGTGGGCATTTCGACAACATGCCTTCTCCTTTGGCATGTTTAATTGTGATGTTTAATGGACATCCTTGCAGTTTAAGGTGACACTTTTAAAATAAAAGTCTCCTAATGAAAAAAAAAAAAAAATGAGCGGAAGACCGAAATAGACATTTCACCAAGGAAGACATACAGATGGACAAGAGGCACATGAAAAGACACTCAACATCACTAATTATTAGAGAAATGCAAATCAAAGCTACAATGAGGTTTCACCTCATGCCGGTCAGAATGGCCATTATCAAAACATCTAGAAACAATAAATGCTGGAAAGGGTGTGGTGAAAAGGGAACCCTCCTGCACTGTTGGTGGGAATGTAAATTGATACAGCTACTACGGAAAGCAGTATGGAGGTTCCTTAAAAAACGAAAAATAGAACTACCATATGACCCAGCAATCCCACTACTGGGCATATACCCTGAGAAAATCATAATTCAAAAAGAGTCATGTACCACAATGTTCATTGCAGCTCTATTTACAATAGCCAGGACATGGAAGCAACCTAAGTGTCCATTGACAGATGAATGGATAAAGAAGATGTGGCACATATATACAATGGAATATTACTCAGCCATAAAAAGAAATGAAATTGAGTTATTTATAGTGAGGTGGATGGACCTAGAGTCTGTCGTACAGAGTGAAGTAGGTCAGAAAGAGAAAAACAAATACTGTATGCTAATGCATATACATGGAATCTAAAAAAAAAAAAAAATGGTACTGATGAACCTAGTTGCAGGGCAGGAATACAGATGTAGACATAGAGAATGGACTTGAGGACACGGGGTGGGAGGGGGAAGCTGGGGCAAAGTGAGTGTAGCATTGACATATATACTATACCGAATGTAAAATAGCTAGTGGGAAACAGCAGCATAGCAAAGGGAGATCAGCTTGGTGCCTTGCGATGACTTAGAGGGGTGGGATGGGGGGATGGGAGGGAGGCTCAAGAGGGAGGGGATATGGAGACATAGGTCTGCATATGGCTGATTCACTTTGGTGTACAACAGAAACTAACACAGTGTTGTGAAGCAATTATATTCCAATAAAGATCTATTAAAAAATATATATATATACTTTAAAAAAGCAAATGATACACAAGTATTGAACTCTACATAGTGGTGTTCATTATGTAGCAATGTATTTAGAGATGACGTGTAATCATGTCTCTAATTTACTTTAAAATGCCTCAAAACCAAGACAGATTGGTAAGTGATTAGAGATAGATAGATGGATATTTAGGTAACAAAGAAAGTACAATAAAATATTAATTGCAGAATCTAGGTCCTGTGTATATGAACGTTCACTGTACAATTCTTTCAACTTTTCTGTATATTTGAAAATTTTCAAAATATAGTTTTGAAAAAAAAATCCACACGTCCAGGAACCGCTGATCTACAGTACCAGGACTCAGTTGTTATTCTCTGATAAATGACTTTCCCCCAGAAAGGAAATGCTTGTTCTCTTCCCTCTGGATCCCTCCACTGCACAGCTTCTCACACTCTTGTCCGTTTCATATCCAACCTTATTTCCTTGTTTCACAAGGAAAAGAACAGCCTTATTTTTCTGAAAGCAGATTACACTTTACGGCAGTGATGCTAGTAATTTTCACTTCAAAGGACTGTTATTTGGATGCTGTTTGTTCAGTTTCCCAGTTTATCTCATAGCCTTGCCATTCTATTCAATTTGACTGAAATTAATACTGCTTTAGTTGGTCCTGCTTCACCATACCAAAATAAGACAGAATGGAACTAACAACAGACATTTTTATTCTATACAAAAATGTCTGATCACTTTAACATTATTATTTTAGGTACACTTAACCCTTAAAACCAAGTATCAGGTTTAGACTGGCAGATTTGATTCATGAAAGCCCTCAAATAGAGCTCAGACTGGACATGCAGGGACTGACCCTGATTTTCACTCTCCTTGGATTATTTTAATTTTTTTTTAAATTAAAGAAAACAAATGACCAGCTTTACATCACTGTTATTCGCATCAGTGAATATCTACAACTGTTTCTCTTCTTAGAAATCCATTAAAATGCGCCATTTCTGATGCCGACCTTGCCCTCTGCAATGTACTCCTACTGGAACAGGGACAACGTCAACATCAACAATGTAAGCCATTTCTAACTTAACTAGTCTAGAGTTCGTAAGAAATAGTCAGCTTTCACTGGAACCAGACCCAGAACAAATCTGTGTGTGGAAAAGTAGGTGTTAAAGTCCCCTTTGTCTTCAAAAGATCGGTTTTATATGATTTTACTATGTAGTTTTGGTATGATTTAGTCTCGTATGATTTTAGCTAATAAAACTGTATGCTTCTTTCTGGAGCTGCACACATTTAGAAACTAGCTGGTTCATTTCATTTGATATATACTTCACTGTGAATGACTGAGTAAATGAGGTCTTAAGACTTAGGGACTCAAATCTTTGCATATATGCAGAAGACTAAGTACTGTTAAGTGCTGCTCAGGATGGCAAAGACTGAGGTTTAGTTGCATTGACAGCAAGTAAAATCTAGATCTTCAGAGAACTAAAGTCTATGTTTCAATAGGTTTAACAACTTCAGTTGAAAGCACATTTTAAAAATTGATACTCATAAAAAGCCCAGCAAAAAAGAAGCTATTTATAAATCAAGCCTCTGAAACAAGAATATAGAAACCCCCAAAATATCTTATATAATTATTCATTTTTTAAAAAGGTGATTATGACAACATGCAGACATGAATAAGAAAAATACACTGAAGGGAAAAAAATGCAATAACCCCAAAGAAACCTAAATATATTTTACGGAAAAGAGTAGAAAAGACTGTGCATAAAGACGAACAAGAGAAGTAATTAGCTTGTCTATCTGGGAGAAGAAAAAGGTTATTGTAGCTTTCTATGCACGGGAAGCTAGACCAAGTGTGAAGGGAGAACCTCACAGTGTGAACAGCTAAATATAACCTAGAAATCCCATCTCCTGGTACACTGCAGAGTTCCTTAAAAAAGGCTTCCGAATGTAAAGAGAGAGAGAGAGGAAAAAAAAAAGAGGTTTAAGGATTATGAAACAGAGGAAGAAAGCCAAGTGGGACACCATGATGACTGAGGTGATGATTCTCTCCAGAACAAGGAAGTGTGGCTGAGAGCCTAAGTGAGTTCCTTCTTAGTGCTTACAGATGGAGATTAATTGTTCCCTAATCTGAACTCTACAATGTGCAGGTTGGAAATGCTTCTTCATGGAGTGTTCAATACCAAGGCCTCCCAACTAGACCAATGACTATGCTAAATGTCTATCCATCTTTTAGGGCAAAAAGGCAATCATCCAAGAGAGCTGAAAAGATGTGGGAAAAAAATTGGGAAGTTATTGACCAAATGTACAACCCTCTCAATACAACTAGCCACTGTGTGAAAGAATGGGTTGGTACACATATTGTTCTTAGGTTTTAAAATATTCTATAGCAGGACCAGGGGGTTACAGTACAGTGCATCACTTTCAATAGTTTTGCCAAAAAACTGGTGAAGAATAATCAACGGGGGCAACGCACGGTTTTTCAAAGAAAGGCAAAACCCTCCAACAAGAAGTGTATTTCCTCATGAATTAAGTTAATAGTGCTCTTCAACCATTTAATAAAATATTTATTGAGTACCTTGCATTGTTGTCAGTGTCAAGGTACAAGGGAAACAGCTGTAAATAGGAGACACACTCTGCTCTAGTAGGAGGAAACAGATCATCTCAACAAATTAACAAGACAATTTCAGCTAATCATAAATGATACCAAAATATAATATATAAAAAAGTGTTAAAAAGTAATTGAAGGAGATACTTTAAAACAGGTGACCAAAAACACTTCTCTGAGAAAGTGATATTGAAGGTGGCCATACAGTGATGAAGAGGTGCCGCCCATTCCAAGGTCTGAGGGAAGGCATTTCAGGCAGGGTACCTCATGCAGAGACCCCCGAGGGAATGAGCTTCTGAGCTGGAAGAACAGAAGGAAGGACAGAGCGAGCAAAGGAATGCTTGGCTATAAGATTTATTCATTCACATCTATTTCTAGCACTTACCAAGGGCCATACTGTGTTCCAGATACTGAAGGTATGGAAGTGAACAACACTGACCAAATCCTTTCCCACATGAAGCTGAGCTTCCAGTGGAGTCTCTGGTGGGATCTGAGAAGAGGACAAGGCTAGATCATAGGGGTTGGGGTTTCTGCGCCACAATACGAGTTTGAATATTTTGCCAAGTGACTGTGACAAACCCTTTTCTACCCCATGCCACATCCCCTTAGCACACATGATTCTACCACAGCTCTCAGGGACAAATGAAGGCAAGATGTGAAAGTGAAAGGGTCTACTTGACAACATTAAAAAAGCTCATATCTGGGGCCAAAAGGTCCACTTTGCTGAAAGCCAGGCCCTGGGATTAATTAAAAGCATTGCTGATTACATAGGACCCTCTGCTCTAGAGGAGTTGGTAACCCGTCTTTAGCAGAATTGCTCATACTACAGACAAGAATTTGCTTTTCTTGACATCAATGCCTCTGCCAGCTCCACTATTCAAGCACTCTCAGAATGCCTGCTTTACCAAAACGAGATCACATATGCCATTGCATGGAATCGAAGAACTCTTTTAATGGTGAAGGAAATGGAACAGTGGGAAGTAGGATGAAAGATTTCATTGATTCAATTCTATGCTGTATCACATGAAAGCAGCCAACCGAATAGGATGTTGGAAGGGTCTATCTAATACTCAAGTTAAGGAATTTAGCGCTTTTCTACGTATGGTAAGATGCAAGAGTCTTGGCTCACTGAAATCATCCCTTTGAATATGCACCTCAGCCATCTAGGGCCAGTATCTTGAAACATCCTGAGTTTCCTCAGGGCTCACCGCAGGGAGTGGCTGCAGTCTGATGGCTGCTAGATGGCAGGCATCCTTTCAGTCCTGAGTTTCCTGGGCTCACATTGGAGGGGCTGCAATCATTGATGACTCTGACATCCTTTGTTTATTGGTACGGCAGGAAATATTTCATTTCTCAATACATTAAACTGTATCAAGAATGAGGAACCAAGCTGATGAGGTGGCCTACAGTGACATGTTAGGAAATTAAAGAAAATGTATGGCTAAGTTCTAGCATTGTTAAATGCAAGGTGCGGAATTCTGAGGATTAAAAGACAAAAATAAAAACTGTATATGTAAAATGAAGAGTCCAAAAGATCTGCTGTGAGGAAGGTAAGGGAATCTGAAAGTTCCCACAGAATATTCTCTGAAGAAACAGTCCCCCACCAATGAGCAACTTCAAAGCAGCCATCAAAACTATAGGAAGCAGTCAGAAGCGTTTTGGATGTACAATTTAAAAAAGTTAACCCACTCTTACATGAGACATTGGAATGTTGACATTTGCAAAGCTTTTGTCAGCTGTCACGCAAATGGACACTGGAGCTGGAACTAGAGCCTGGAGTTGACTCTTGGCCCAACAGGTACTTTCTGTGTGACCTTGGATGACCACTCTGTGCCTGGGTCTCTTTCATCTGTAAAAAAACAGACTATTGAAAGAGCACCTTCATCGGAGTAAATGCTATTTCAATTTTGCCTATTGTTTTTATTATTGCTTGGCAAATACCAAGGAATATCGAATGGAACTAGTGACTGATTAGAAATTGAAACTGCAGGAAAATTAGAGATCTGGCAAGTTGACATGTACTGTATGAACTGAGAGAAAAAAAATAATTTTCAGAAAATAATCAGCATCTTGAACAAAGTGAACTTTGACTTATTTCCCAATTCTGAAATAGAAAGCTAAGAGGGCATTTTTTTTTTCCAAAACAAGTAAAATTAGGATAACTAAGATTAAGCGTTTCATATAATAGTGAGAAATGTATGAAATCCATTTCTCCAAAGAGGTGGCAGGGACTTAACCAGCGTTTGTAAAATTCTGGGAAAGTAAGTCATGGAATACACTAAAGGGACGAGATCTACCAAGACTGAGCTTGGTAAAGGGTCTTAATGAGGCAAGTCACCAACGATGGTCCTTGTTGATTCTGCTCGTTGTCTTATTTAATTTTTCATGATCGTGCCATGAATAACTTCATGAGATACAGAATGTGTTTAAAGAAAGAGCATTAATAATAGTTTTTCATTTCAGACAGAAGGATCATTAAATAAAAAATGCATACTTTCACCAATTCAACAGACATTTGTTGAGATGTAATCAAAAATGAAAGGATGTCTTTGAAGACAAAATTGCTCAAAGGTTAGGGGTAAACTGCTCTTGCTATTAGTAAAATTCAAGGGCCATTATAGGGAGAAATAAAATTATAATATCAATCAGAAAATAAAATTTCTGATATTTTCAAAGGAACCAACAGAATAAAGAATAAAGTTGCATATCCTTTTTTTTCTCCAAAATCTTTATTCAACAGAAATTATAATAATAGGCTTCAAAGTAGAATCTAGGAGACACATTGTTACATTACTCTTGTTTCACTTATCAGTATCGTGATGCTATCAAGAAAGAAAATTGAAATAACCAGTGACGTTTACCAAACAGTATGCTCGTTCCTGTCATCTCTATCAAATAATATCAAGGAATGATATAACTTCATCAGCTTTAATGGTCATATCTGTGAAGCTAAAGACAGTGTATAAATGGTTGACTTGTGGACAAAGAGAAAACATGAAATACCAAAATAGCTTGCTGGCTGGGTGTGACGCTCCAACTGGCAAGTTTCCTCACGGACTGGCCTTCTTCAATCAGCACCATATCCTACAGGTACTATCCTTGCTTCTTGTAATGGTTATGTCACCTTTATAGTTGAAAGCACATGAAAAGATCTCATCCATGTGTCCCTCAAGAACCTGGAAGCACTAACCAGTCTGAGCATCCAGATTCTAGCTGTTTTGTCCGAGCTGCCAGTGAGAAGACGGTTCCCTTGGGGGTTGAAAGAAATCTTTGAAATTTCACCTTCATGGCCTTCCAATTCAGTAATGCATTTTCTTGTGGCTGCACTGAAAACTCTTGCTGTCCCTGCTAGTGTTGGAACACTAACTCCTGCAGAGGCAGGGGGGCGGCTGTGGCTCACTGCCGGGACAAGGACATACGCACATCCTTATAAGACAAATTTCTTCCTCTCCCTATTTCTTCAAGTATGCTGACTTGAAAAATGGCTGCAAAAACTATTGACCCTTTCTATCAGCAAGTAACAATGCTTTATCATAGGTACAAGCTTAGAAAATGATTAGGTACAATTAAAGTTGAGTATTCCTACAAAATCCAAGACCGTGTATTGCTTTTTTTTTTAAAGTTTTTTCTGCCTAGTGTTCCATCACTAATAATAGAAGAACTAAATTTGGAGTTCACATTGGCTACTTGAAAATTTACTTGCAATCTTGCATTATGTATAGAACTTGCCCATGGTTTAAAAATAAAAGGGGAATACAGACATTTGCAAGGTAAACTCATCCATTTCATCCATTATTCTAATCTGTTTTACAAAAAAGATCAAAGCACAACTTGGAGAACAAAATAAGTGACAGAAAAATTGCAGAAGTATGTCAATAACAGTGATGTTTCAGAGATCCAGGAGACTAGCAACTAATACGAACATTATCCTTCATCTCTCTAGATATTACATTATCACTCTTCATGTTATTATAGATGATACGTATTTCTATTTTCTTGGAAGGTTCTTTTCTGGCCACCCAGATTCCTCAGTTCTATACCTCACTATACTAGTGAGAAGGTACACTAGGGTAAAGAACAGCTAAGTATTAGAAAGATAGGGGTCCTTAGAAAAAGGATGGAGGCCAAAAAAAATTTGCCATATTTCCCTGTTTTGGTTTGTTTTTTTGGTCTGTTGTTTTTTTGGTGGGATTTCCTTGTTGCTGTTGATGATTTATTTTTCTTGTTTTGACTTGTTCCCTGCAGAGTTTGGGGTTATCTCAAAATCTTGTACAAAGAAGACAGCATTCTTTCAAAGTGATTGCCTTTTCTTCAAAGAACTTGCCTTTGAAACTAAGAGTGAGACCCCCAGGAAATGCCTCTGGACTTGAACAATGAGGAAGAGGCTGAAGGAGAAGGGTGACTTATTTACCTCTCCATGGCTCTCAAAATAATGTATTTTCTGCAATTATGTGTCTCTGATGAATTTAAGGAGCCACTTTAACGGGTGGTTTGTTTGACAAGAAGACATTTCAGACGGTCACAAGAAAGGTTTTATGAATTTTAGATTTTGATATTCATTAATATCCCCTCCCAAAGATTCCCTCATTCCCAAATTAATAATAAATGTGCCTACTTGCACCCAAAGAATTATAATAAAGAAACGAATGAATGAGTGAATGACTGGATGAGTAAAATTAATTGTTAAAAAACTTCCTTTCCATTTTGTTGACCTGATAATTCAGAATTTGGTAAAACCTCATCTGCTCAGATTCTGTAGTGTCTAAACTTAAGTTTATAGATGAGAAAGAACACTGGCTTCAGAGTCAGAAAGCTAGGACAAAGGCCCAGTTTTGCCTAGTTTTTGTTTTGTTTTTCTTTAGCTAAAGGACTTTAGGTAAATCATTTAACATTTCTGTGCATCAATTTCTTCATCTGTTCCGTGAAACAGACCAGTTGATTTCTTAGTTCTCATTTTGTGTCAAGATTCTATAATTATAGACCATTAGGAAAGCCACCATTAAGTTTCATTTTACCAACTAGCTCAAGTTACTGTGATTCTATATGGCGATATCAAAAATATTTTAAGGTTTTTTTATAAAGAGCACATATTAATATTTTTTAAATTATCAACTTTTTACATAAGAAACCACGAGACTCCCCAAATATTCAGGCACAAACTGTAAATGTACAAACAGTCTCTGATTTTCTTCTGTTTCATCATATCATAGATATGGTATAGCCGATGGGCATGGCCTCACTAGATGAAAGATACACAGTGATATTCTGGAGTAGGTGTTGGTTTAATATTTTTAATTTTAGATCTCTTCTCTAGACTAAAATTGTTCAGAGACATGAGGCCTTAACACATATGCCAGTTTCAATGACTCAGTTGTTATATCTGTATTTTCTTCCAGAAAAGTAGAAGTTCTGTGAAATTTCTACTAACTATTCCTTTTGATTTTCCATTTTCTATTAGGTAAAAGGTTCCAGCTGCTTCACCATTTTCACATTTTCGGTACCTAAGAGGACATGGGGGGAAATAGCAACAAAATAGGTGGGGATGGCATTCTGATACTAGAGTGCAGTTAAATGTGAGGGGAAAAAAAACAACTATCCAACAGGATGTCCTCCAGAAGGAAAATGATTTTATCGCATGACTGCCTACCTCATTACAAAGTGAAATTCACCACTCTCCATTTCTGCGTGAGCCTTCATCTGCTGTACAGGAAAGCAATTCCATAGGTTTCCTATAACAGCTGTTACCATGAATCTATCAAATATTTTGTTTCCACTTTTTACCTCTCTTTCTCTCTGTCTCTATGTCCTTCTGAGGCAATTGCAAAAGAGAGATGAAAGATTCTGTTTCCTAACTCTTTCATTAGTTACTTATTTACACCTGCTATGGGGAAGAAGATTGTGGGAAATGTGAGAGCAATTCACGCACCAGTATTTTAAGATCCTGCCCGTAAATGGTGCTGCTACAGAAACACATCTTCCCATAGGTACTAATTAAAAAGCAATAAGTTCACTTGAGTAGCAGTTTTCTTCTATTTCTTTTCCTCTGTACCAGACGTGCTCCGTTTCACTTTAATTGGAACATTATCCCCGCTCAAAAACAAAACAAACAAAATACACTAAAGGAAGACTGGGAATAATGTTAGCTAACAATTTGGAAAGACATTTTCCCCCATTAAACCTGCTGCACTGTTGGAAAACACTAGCGTATAGCAGGTTTCACATCCCTGAAATATTAGATAATAGGTATTTCTGAGGACAGACTACAGGAGCCTGTGACAAATTAGCTTGGCCTCTACCTCCATGGGCATTATGAAGCATTTCTAGATGCTGGTCAGAATTAAAGGTGGAAACGTTTTAGTGACACCACATCTGTGTTTATCACGTGACTTTACTTCCGGGTCACAAAGAGGGAAGGAAATTACAAATGGCACCTGGGCAGCAGAATGCTTTAGAATATAAGAGCCCTGAATGGTTGCCATGTGTTAAGATAAATTTAGCACAAAGTTTATATTCAATACGTTTAATAAGGAAGGTTAAAAAAAAAAACAAAACAGAAAGAAACTAGTCATAATAAGGAGGGACATAAGAAAATAACATTATTAATTCACTCTTCAATTAATAAATTATTGAACATCTATGAAAGATTCAATGTTAGCTGCTGGAGGATTCACAGATGTATTGAGTATGATTCCTTTAAGAGTTTACAAGGTCGTGGCATCCAGACGGTAATTTTGAATGAAATGATTACCCCTTGCTGGTCTGGAGCTGGGAACGTACAGGATGGTGCTGTGAACTCCAAAGGAAATACCTCCAAGATTACATTCCAACAACGGTGTATACCATGGTCGAGTGAGAAGAACCAAGTAGGGGTGTGAAGCAGCTGGGAGGAGGAGGATGGAAGAAACGGATGACCCAGGTGAAGGTTTACTCAACCCTAATGCAACTTTCAGAGCAAATCGCCCTGGGAAACAGTCCACTGGGAAAAATTTCACTGCTAAGCCAACATAGACTAGCGATTCTTAACTAGAGGCTACAGTATAATATAGTGTAAATAAGATTTAAGAGTGTGGGATAGAGGCTTGCGACCGACCGACTGCCTGAGTGCTTGAAATCCTTCTTACTATTTAACTGATGGGAGGCCCCGAACAAGTACCTCTCTGTGCTTTCCACTTCTCACCAGTAAAACAGGGAGATAACTGTATCTCTTGAAGGACTGAAGGAAGAATGTAACATACGCAATGCTGAGGAAAGTGCCTGGTGTTCAGTAAGAGGGCAGTGCCTTTTAGCTTTTGTCCTGTTCCTCCACACACGTCGTATCAGATTTCCTGAGCTCCTACCTCCAGTGTCCCTCACCCATTATTCTCCACCTCAGCCACGTTTCCATAACTAGCACGATTTATAACTTTGCTGGTCCGCTAGACACAACGTTTACTCATTTTACCTACCTGTGTACTTGCTGGTTTTGTATTTGTCTTCCTTATAATATAAGCCCTGTGAGGGTACAGACTGGCCTATGTTTGGTGTCTGAAACATAGGTGCTCAGTAAATATTTGTTAAACCATTACAAACGATGATGATGGTGGTGACAGCTTGCCATGACATAGCTCTTTTTTCGTGCTAGCCAGTGTTCTCCAAAATTTAAATACAGTAGTATTCTTTATTCTTACAGCAACCCTAAGACAACTACCTCATAGGTAGGTAACTTATTGTCCCCATTTTACAGATGAGTACAGGAAGGTTAGAAAACTTGCCCAAAGTCACATGGTAAGTAGCAGAACTGAGTGGTAAACTCAGCAGTCTGGCTCTCAAAATCTGTTTTCTTAGTCATTAAGCTACCTGGCTCTAAATGATCAAATGACAGAAAAGAACAGGGTGCTGCCTGGGGGGCTGACCAGCTAGAGAGCAGAAATGACCCCCAGTTACCAAGAGATGGGAGAAAGGCAGATGTTAGGATATATACATAAAAAATGAATGGCCTGCCAATTACCTGTCTGAATCTTGCTCCTTCATCCATTAGAGCCAGGTGGGTCCAAAGCCTGAATTCTGGACACAGACTGACTGTGTTTGAATTCTGGCTCTTAGTAGCAGTTCAACGCTATACAAGTTATTTATTCTTTTTGCTCCTCAGTTTCCTCACCTGGAAAATGGGGATTATGAAGTACGTACCTCATAGATTTGTGATGAGAACTAAGTGAGAGAACAGTGCTTGGGACAAATGGACCTCGTACAATTATCAATCTGAATGCTCTGGTCCTTTGGTCTAGTCTGTTAGTTATGGACTTTGCTTTCCAGACGTGTCAGGTTTCTATCCTTGGAAATTAATCCATGTCTGCACTCAGAAGCAGAAATATTGAAGGGGCAGAAATGAAGTGGATGCATGCAGTGAATGGGTAGCATGCTCAAGAAACTGAACCGGTTGAAGACAGCTAAGTGCAGAGCTGAGCTCTTGGCTGGGCTTTGATCCCCGATTGTAAGGTCTAAAGAGTAAGAAAGGGGGCATCATGGGCATGAAAGATTCACCCAGGCCAGGGACTGAGCAGGAACACACAGAAGTGGAGTGGCAGTGAGATCCAGGGTCTGGACACCGCAGACGCCAGGGGAGTGGATTGGTCTGAGGATGGGGGCGGGGTCTGGGGTGGGTGGGCAGCTAATATCTCCTCCTTTCGACAGGCCTGTTGTTTGCTGTTCTCTCTCAGGATCAACACAGGACATTGGACCTCCTCCTGCATCATGCTTTCTTTAATTCTAAACCCTCTATGTCCTAGGGTCCTTTACAACTCACCTCTAACAGGCCTATGCACAGGCCTTCCTGCAAATGTTGCCCCCAAACTTAGAACTCCCCTGTCCTCTGCCCCTAACACTGTGCGATCTATATCTCCCCATCAACCTCTAACTCTGGACCGTAACACCTTGTAGAAGACCTAAGGGATAAATTTTGCCACCATGGTTAATGTGGGGTACCTCACTGTTTTTAATAACTAAAGATTTGAAATGACAACTCCAGAAAGACTAATATAGCCTTCCCTGGCGGTAACCTTTGATATCAATGGGCAGCCAAATGTATAGTAGGTCCTTGACATTTTGAAGTAGCTCTTTGGATGCAGCTTTAAAAAAAAATAAAGACAACAATCTGATTAAATTGTTCTGACACAGCCTCAGGGAAGTCTGGCCTATGAACACTGTTTTATTTTTACCAAGAATGTGTGAATTAGAAGCACCCATCTCCTCCCTCGTCCTCATCTCGCACTAATCAAGAGGGAAGGAAGGGCTGATAAGCCCTCTGGGGGCAAACTGCTTGAGTTCAAATTCTGGTTCTGTCTCTGTCTGGCTGTAATTTGGGGGAAATTAGTTCCTTCATCAGTAAAACAGAAATACAATATTACCCTTTAGGGTTGTGAGAAACAAATGAGAAAGTGAGTACAGAGTACTCGGCCAGGGTAAATGCCCAATAAGGGTTAGTTATTCTTATCAGCATTAGTTATCCTCTTCACCATTATCAATCTATGAGATGGAGTCTACTATGCTTAGCACTTGGAAATAAACCACATTTATAGATTTTTGTGTGTCATTTTTTTAAGCACCACCATATATCCTGCTCTATGCATAATGCTTATAATTTAGAGTAAATGTTATAAGGGAAGAGGGCAGTGAGAAATAAAATATAATGAGCAATCATTGAACAAATAAACTACATCTACTTTTTAAGTGCACTTTGCATACAGTTTAAAGTTAGAAATACTGAAGTTATATGATTTAAAATATGCTTGAGAAAGGAGATGGGCTGCCCAAAATGATGCTTTTATTTTAAGAAATACTTTCATATATGGAAAATCTGTATCTTTGTATTTACTGATGCAGAGCTGCTTTTACACTTTGATCCCTTCCCATCAGCATACAGAAAATAACATTTATTTACACATTAAATAAGAGTTAGCCGAATGGCAAGTGCCTGGCCTCACCTCTATCCACACAAACTCATATACCTATGAGCATCTTACCTTCGGGTTTGGGTGCACACCTAAATAGTAACTTGTTTTTAAAATCCATGGATTCAATATTCTATTTTACTTAACCTGGGTTTTCCTCATTCTAGACACCTTAAGTCTGGTATTAAAACACAGCTCTTCCCATAATATGAAACTCATGGTATTTTAAAGGTATCTGACTTCTCAGGTTAGCATATGCTTTATCTCATCATTTACCCAGATCACTATGAGCTTTCCTTCACATCAGAGTTCTGATCAATTCTGTATCCTTGTTCAAAGCATGTTTCTTATTTTTCACCTCTAGCTGGGTGTTCATTCCCTTGTTCTTTGTTCTTGTTCATTTCACACACAACTAGTCCCATCATATGAAACACATCCTTATCCAATCTGTTATGTTTCCCAAATGAATCTTCCAAACAGAAAGTCATTGTGTCCTTCCAAGTTCAGAAATGTTAACTGCAGGCACTTGAAGCTAAATTAAAGGCTAATCATTGTCTAACATTTTGGACCATTTCAGATACAAAACAAAACTGTGATATAGCTGGAGAGGTGTTGAGAGTCTGAGGATAACTCAGAAGTTATGTAACTTCTTGAGGCATATTTCTCTACCTATGAGGCTCTAAGCTCTCTACTGAAGAGACAAGGGAGACTTCACAGGATGTTGATTTCAAACTCAATTATTCTTCAGCCCACGAGGGTATTAATCAGAGTTATAGTTTCAAGGAACAGAAACCATCTCTGGCTATGTTATGTCACGTGGGAAATTACGTTGGTGCAATGGTAGCCTTTAAGTCTACCTCCAGGCAAGTTATCCCAGAGGCCACAGAGAAGACTCTCAGTCCAAATTAAAATGCTTGAATCACATGGTTTTAAAAATCAATTTAAAACATAGTTTGAGAAGCAAAGGGAAAGATATAAACACACACACACACACACACACACACACACACACACCACACGTTTAGGATAGGATGCAGACAGGATGGGACCCACAGGCAGAAGGTGCCCTGGGCCAAAGACACACACTTGCTCTATCAGAGAGACAAAGGGGCAAGGTACATCTGAATACAGATTTAGCCTGTTAATTAGCCTGATGAACAACCATGGATTCTGTGTTTTCTGGGCAGGGGAAACATGGGTCCAGAGTGGACGTCACCAATGGGTGACCAATTTAGACTTCCTGACCATTAAGTGTTGATGTCTATTTAGTGCTTCTGAATATTTAGTGCCTCATATTTTTTTGTCTCACATATATTTAGGACCCAGATGCCTCATAAATATTGGGTATCTCCTGGTCCTTCCACCCCTCTCCATGTTGAACACATGCATGCTCCACTTGCTAACTGCACATAATGTACTCAACACATGCCGTGAATTCCGTCTTCTAGTTGCTTAAAACCCCCTAAAAGTTTTTGCCTATGTTCTACAAACTTATTTATGTAATAGAGTTGAATACCCAGAAAAGCAACTGCCAATTGCTCGCTGCATAAAGGAAACACAGTGAAAGGATGTTGAGAATCCAGAGAATCTCTGAGAAACTGGAGAACAGGGAACACAGAAGACTAGGCAGTACGAACCAAGGGAAAAGTCATGCTTCAGAAGGAGTCTGGTATCTTTACCAACGCCACTGCAGAGGCAAAAAACGTCAGTGTCCCCATGTTGCCGTATCAATCACTGAAGATTCAAGTTCCAGGAGTGACCTTTAAACAACAGAACCCCCGTTTCATTCCTGCTCCTGGATGTACCAACACTGAGAGGAGAAGAATTCTGGCCCAGCGGATTCCACAATGGGGGATGGCCAGGGCCTCTCAAGGCTACATAAACCAGAGCATTTTCAAAGGGAGATGTAGACACCAGACAAATGGTAAATGTCCCAAACAGAGAGCACTTAACCGTGATTCCTGTTTAATATCTCATAGAGGCTAATGACTTTAAAAACCATCTACATGCTGATGAATTGAAATTTATCTCAGTTTATATCATATGTATCAGCCAGCCGAACATTTATTAGGCTTCTGTAAAGTAAATATTCATAGCAGTTTCAATTCCCCACACACACCGAAATCTGCTATTCTTCCAGTCTTCCTAATCCTAGTAAGTGACACAACTATCCACTCACTCAGGCAAAAATAAGTAATTAAATACATAACAAAACTACGCATCTTTGGCATCATGTTTATATCTCTCTTTCTCTCATATCCCACATCAAGCCCTTGGGCAAATCTTAATCACTCTACTTCAAAACATATCCCATAACCAAGTTCTCCCGCCCTATCTAATGCTGCACTCCCATCACACTCCTTCCCTTTCCTTTTATCAAGCATTTACCTGAACCACTTATTGCTGTTATCCATTATACATCTTTTGGTTTATTTTCTATATTCCCCACGTGATAATTTAAAAGCCATGAGAACAGGTGGTTTTGTTTATTGTCTTTTTTTTAAAATCTATTATAGCCCTGGCAACTAGAAAGGCACATAGCAGATGCTTTATAAAATGTATTGTGTGAATATAGGATATAGTTGTACAATTACATTGTATCTATTGTAAAACAATGCCTTGGCAATCATAGGTTAAAAAAAAAATCAAACTAAGGAACATTAGCCTCATAGTCTATGGTTGTGGAAAACACTTCCATGTAGGTGTATTCAATGGGATTGGGATTGGTGGCTTTTTTCCAAGTACAGTCCAGCACACAGGCAACCCATGACTTACAGAGACCCAAGGCAACTGGGCATCTAGGACTTAAGCTCATCAGTTGGGATAGAGTGGAGATGAAGGGTCAGGGTGGTAGGCCTCTGGTCCACCGTGCCATGCTGCTATAATAGCAAAACTGGCCCCTCACCTCTGCTTACTTATACCTGGGAAGGAACTGGCACTTCTCCAATCATAACTTCCCCAAGGACTGGGGTCTGATATCCAGTCTCACTAAACAGCTATGCTGCCCTAGCTCCATGAATTGTCCCCAATAAAGGATGTTCCAGAAGCCAAGCTGCATGTGCTGTCTCTCATTCACCCTTTACTGACAGGTATCTGCTGAATCTTTAAATGTAGAGATAGGTTATAGGTGTTACACTATTCTATAAGTAGTTGTAGGAAGGCTCCTCCTGGAACGTGCCAGTTAGAACACATCTTTGCCACTGTTACTTCTCAATTAAATATCCAACTCTTATCTTCTGAGCAGAGGAGCGGCTGCAGCGAAGAGAGCCTGGGGTATGTGACAGAGCCTTTAAGTACTGAAAAGATTCCAAGGGAGGGGCCAGCTATTATTTTGGAGGGAGTTGGAATGGGCAAATCATATTAAAACTCAAGCCAAAGAATAAATGTCCATGAAAAGCCAAGAAAAGTATGCAAGATGAGTCAGGTGAGGCTAGGCTTGCCTTTTCACAAACCAAAAGATACTATGAAGTCTCTGTGCTCAAAATAGTATGAAGGGCCATGCATTTGCATAGGTAATACCAAGTAACAGAAAGACTATAAATCAATCCTCTTATATATGAGACTTTATTATGACAAAGGTAATATTTCTATACAATGGGAAAAATGATTATTTAATAAATAGTAATATCATAGAAAACCACCCATTCAAAAGAAATGAACTCGGGCCCTTTTATCACACCACATGCAAGGAGAAATTTCAGACCAACTAAAAGTTTTAAATGTAGTCAATTAAAAAAATAGGAGATGCTTGTAAAATATACAGGTTTAGGATAATTTTCTATCCAAAAATAGGAAAAAATATAGACATATGTGACTATGTGAAAAATATTTCAGTGAGTTTAACAAAGGACACCATAAATAAAAACAATAGAAAACAAAAACTGATAGATTAGAAAATATATATGCAACCTGTATAGTAGATAAAAGGTTACTATGCCATATAAAGACATACATATATATGACTTACGGTGTCATTAAAAAACTACAGAGGAGCATATTTAAATGTTCAATAAACAGATAAAATGAAAATTAAATTATAAGAATATTTCATTTAGGTTAATAAGACTGGGAACATAAATAATGAAAATTTTTTTAGGGGAATAAGTGCACTCAAATACGGCAAATTTGCATTGTTAAAGCTTTTTTTCTTTTTTTTTTTTTAACACAATCTTGCAACATTTATTCAGATTGAAAATACACATCTCCTTCAACCCAGAGATCCATCTTTTTGGAATCAGCTATTTAAAAATACCAGAACTTAAGGATATAAGTATAAGGATACACATTACACACACACACACACACACACACACACACACACACACACATAAATACATGCACACACACACATTCCTATTCCTTGCATCATAGTAGTTTCACTTTCTCTCGTTCCCTTCCTCACACACACCATCTGGAAATGAAATATATACTATCAATAGACCAATAGGGAAATGCTTATAGCATTACAGAATTATGCCACCATTATAGCAAAGCATAGATTATTATGCAACTATAAAAAATACAGAGAACTATAAAAAATATCTTTGAGTGGATTGATATCAATTGTTGTCAAATGAGAGAAACATGCATCTGCATGTGAGAATATGAATGCATTCAAAGATTCAAAGATTCCAGTAGGGACAGTCACTAAAATGTTAGCGATGATTAGATCCATGTTTTATGCCTCATACTTTTCCATATCCTTCAAGTGTTATATAATGAGAACTGCATCATTTATATAATGAAAATTAATAAAGCTACTTGCAATACTAAGAGGCACTGGTGTACTATACCTTATTTTTCTTATTTCAAAATATATTTCAAAATAGCGTACTGCTTCCATCAGCTGCTAGTCAAAGAAAAAGGAAAAAATTACTTACAGACCATTATTTAAAAGAACTTTGATATAATTTAGCAAACTGAAAGCAAGGCACACATTCTCTTTGTGCCTTCCAACTATTCCAAGAAAGAACAAAGAAGACAGAACTTCGGCTGTACATTTAATAAAGAAAACAAATTAAAGGACAGTGCTCTGCATTGGGACATCTGAATCTCAGTGGCAGCTGCCAAATTAAAAAAATACATAAAGTGCCATAGATCACGGCTCAGCAGCGTCCCTCTGCATCAGCTCCACAGGCCTGCAGCCGTCCTCACTGCTGCCCACGCTGTGGGTGTCCTTCATTTCTCTTTGAATGTGACCAGGCCTCTTGAATGAGAACACTAGGTGGCATGCCTGCCAAGCTCTGAAACGCCATTAAACACCAGGAAGAAATGCCATTATGATGCTATTTGAAGATCCTGTTTTCCCCCTCTAGGCTAAGGAGGCATTCTCTAACACACACTGCCTCTGAGTCTCTCTACCAAGATCAAAAAGTGTCTGTGAGGCCACTAGGAAGTAAGGACTCTTAGAAATAGAGGTGCCTGGGAAAGATCATGTAATCTGATTCTCCTTGTGGGTCACCTGCAAACTGGTGATTGTGAATTCTCAAACCCTCACTGCAGAGAGGAATTTCATAAAAAGAATTCTATTTCTGGTAAACCAATTTTAGCAGGTGAGTGTCTCCCAGCATGGCTAATTCTATGGGAAAGATGATAACTGGTCACCCCTGAAAGCAGCTGTCCTCGTGTGTCTGGGCTGCTTGCTCAGCAGCAATTTTAGACCTGACTCTGGGGAATGCCCAAGTGACAAGCCAGGACTCAAATCAGCCCCCATCACTGGCTGTGTTCCTGTGGGCTGAGCAGGTATCACATGTGACTTCGCTAAAATTTGGAGGAACTTAATATTCCTCAAGTTCTACTCTCAGCCTACTTATTTGAAGACTAATTTGGCTGTTTATAATCAGAACATTGTCAAAGTATTGCATGTGGATATGGCTATGTCTTCAAAAGGACCTACATAATCCTTCAATAACCAGTATTATGAGACAAGAAATGAGTCATCGCTCAGGTTTTGGGGCCTCACTGGGGTGAAAGTGTCAGCCTCTGATCAAGAAGCATTTTTTTTTTTTTTTGAGTTACCAAATGTAGCATTTACTTACAAGGAATGTATTGTGAATAGCTTTTCAGTTTTCATTTTATCTGGGTGTTTGGTTTCACTGAGTTGCATAATCTCTTCCTCTTCCGTCTTAAATGCAGTTTGAAAACTCAGCCTGCAGTTCAGTAGTGCCTCATTGGATGGCATACGTTTTCTATTTGAATCCGTATTCTCTGCCAGCCAGGCTTTTTAGCAGCCTAGACCAATGTTTTCTTCATCTTTAGTCTTTGGCCCAAACTATGCCATGCCTTCCCCAGGACACCTCCTCCTTGTATGCCTTTGCCATGACAGATGGAGCCCACCCACCAGGCTTTGAACACCAAGGTTTGGACAGGTAGCTCTCCTGACCACGAGTGTCCAGCACCTGCTGCCTATCCTCGGACCCCAGCCCGAGGGCCTTCCCCTCCAGCCTGCTGTTGAGCTCTGGTGCAGTGCCCACCCTCTGATCACATTGTAAGTGTTCTTGCTAGAAAAAGCCAACCTTGCTGATAGAAGTCAGAAGACTGGGTGCCTTAGGGGGTGTGAATAATTGAGTCGCAGTCAGCATGAGAGAACTTTCTGGAAAAGGTCTAAAACTGTATCTAGATGGGAGTTATACTAGTGAATAAGTAAAGATGTCACTGAAGATGTATGCCTCTGATTTTATATGAACTACAAGCACAGACAGTATCACCTGCCAAAGTCTATCATTATTTGCCCATTCGGCTCATCTCCACGGTTGCCATTGTCTCAATTTACTGATTTAACACATGCAGGAAGCATGCTCTCCTTTGCAGAGCTTTTGACATCGTAAACAACATCAATGTAGCAAACAGATATAGCCCCTGAGGGAACTAATGGCTTTGCATTTAACGTTTGCTTCCCTCTTTCTTCCTTTTTTTCAGCAAGATAATTTCAGTAAGGAGATAGTTCTCTTTGTCATATTATTGCTGTGTGTGTGTGTGTGTGTGTGTGTGTGTGTGTGTGTGTGTGTTTAGCAAAGCCGATTTCGTAGGATGCACATTGGATGCCACAGCTGGAAGCCTTTGTGTTTACATGTGAGATTCATTGCAACGGCATATTTGAAGTGATTTTTCTTTATTGTGATTCTCTGTGAATTTGTGATTCTCTGTGGCTGTACTGAGAAAGTGACAGGAGAGAAGGATTGTTACTATGATCAGCGTGTTTTCCCCAAATAAATATTTTCACTTTTGAAAGTTATCAGAGGTCTTGAAGGTAACATAAACATATAGTCACACACCACAAACCTTATTTAAATGCCACCAAATAAAATGGTCAGCCCCAAAACAGGCTTGAGAAAAGACCTGTGCACTGTGATAATCAGACAATCCTAAATGAATATTTTTTCCTCCTTTTTTAATCTTTTCCCCTTCCCCACACTAACCAGATTGATATGTGTATTTTTAATTTGTTCCAATCAACTAGTTTTCAAAATTTATAGCAGTAAACTAACTTGACCAACATATTAGTAACCTAATTAACTGTATCTTAGCTTTTGGGGTGAAAGAGCAAATGTATTATGTAACTAAGGACACTAGACTCCCTTCCCCCTCCTATATCTCAATGAATCAATTCATTCATTCACTCATTCATTCCACATACATTAACCAAGTGCATGGGAAGTGCACAGCAGCCCTAACAAAAGCAGAAAAGATAGAGACCAAGGAAAAAACAGATAACAGATAAAATTTAAATAAATTAATTCCAGTTTAGACTGAATAGGCTTCATTCTCAGGTGAAAATATGTTTAACCAAATGAATCCCTTCAACCATCTACAGGCTTGTTTATATATTTACACAGTTTGATTCAAGAAAGGATATAAAAATGTATAGCTGAATCATTATGCTGTACAGCTGAAACTAACACGATACTGTTAACCAACTATACTCCAATATAAAAATTAAAAAAACATAGAATGGAACATTAAGAAAAAAAATAAAAAGAAATATTTTAAGCAATAAGTTAAATATTCTTGATTAAACTGAAGAATCTGTGAAAGACACAAATCACCAAAAATGACTCAAGAAGAAATAAAGATAATAACACACAGAATAGCACAATATCTACTAAAGAAATTAAATAATACCACTAAAGTTAGAAACCATCTTCTTATTTGATATTCATTTAAATCAGTCTCACATTTAGTGAATCTAATTTAATCTTTTAAATTCACATGAAATAGCCTCGCATTGTATTTTTAATGTTTTATCACTAAGAGATTCTTATCTCATGGTACTTACCATTAAGTCACTCAACATCAGCAGTTTTAAAAAAAATATGAAAATAGCATTTAATAATGAAAATCCACTCATATAAAAAAAGAAAGGATATGAAGTAGCCTATAACAATACACCTAAGTGAAGATAATGTGTGGGGATGGGGAGCTGACCCAGGGAAATAAGAGCGGAAAACATTTGATAAAAGCTGGTGGTGACGTTCCTAAACCAGGTCAAGCAGCCAAATTTTATATGTTTGCTAGAGGAGGGCACTTGTTTTTCTTCTAAGCTTTCAAACAATCATAGCAAAGGGGGAAATGGTATTAGCTACACAAAACACATAAACCATTTCCTTATTTTATTGCTATTTCTGATTCTGAAACTACAGAATAATTCTCGTAAATAAGTGGATGCTTCTTCCGTAGTGTGTTAAACAACCCCTCAGTGGGTGTTGGGTAGGTAGTAGGTTTTAAATATTTCTTGAATTAAAGGGGCTAGGGAAGTTAAACAAAAAATGGAGAAAGAAAGAAACAGATAAATAATTAAATAGGGGGTCAAGCTTGGACAAATGTTGATGGTGTGTTGTGAACGGACCACAGAATCCAAACTGGTACACCTGAGAGACAAAATGACAATAACAATAATAATAGCAATAATAGAAACATGGGAAGGGGAGGGGAAGGAAATAAGAATCCTGATCAACCACTAGGCGTCAGGCCCTGAACACACTGACTTATGTACATTTTAGTATTTATTCCAGTATTACTTAGTAGCCTCCACTGCCTCTGCCCAGGAGGGAAGCCACAGACACACAGAGTTTTAGACATAGGAGAGAGGCTAAAATAATGTAGCCAAGGGCCCTCATTTCAAAGGTGAGAAAAGACTCTCAAAAAATTAAGGGTCTTGTTAAAGGTCACAAACCTAGGGAGAAGCGTTTGGTGATGTTGCTATCAAAAACAGAAAATAAATTCTCACTTTGACAATGAGTCAGATATGAGTGAGATATTAATCCCAGAATATACATAAATAGAATATCAGTGGTCTGAGTTCTCAGCTTTTCTCCTCTTGTTTTTACCAAACCCCACAAATAACGTATGTAGAAAGAAGGGAATTATGTACAAAATCAGTTATCTCTACACATTTACTCTGCATCCTCCAGTTTCCACCCTGGAGAAGAACAGGGGTCGGCATGTTCCCTGCTGCGCTCCTGGTATACTAGCTCTCTGCTTGGTTGTTGAAATGTCTTAAACTGTAGTTATTAAACACACATGTTGCTTGGAGTTCAAACATCACGCTTAACATTGATTCCGTAGTTAGAACGGAATAAACTTGATGAGAAGTGCTATATTCAGAGATGTCCAATATAAACTTATATAACTGAAATGCTGTTTCACTTGTAGCCGAGGTCTCAGCCTGAGGACACACACCACCTGCCCCAGTTTCAGTCATGCCCATGAGGCCTGCCTGGAGGGTGGGAGGGGCTGATATAGGAGAAGTCAACTTGCAAAAGACAGTCACCTGGGAAAGACCTCCTTGTAAGTGAGGAGGGTGTCCAGGCACCCAAGCATGAGGCAAATACACCACTTGAATTTAAAAGATGGGATGGCCAGTTATTACCCCTCAGTCAGCTGCCACGGCTCATACTGACTTTCTAGCAAGAATCTGTGAGAAGCACCAAAGGACTTTCTTTTTCTTACTAAAACACATATATAAAGCTTATAAGAGTGCATTTTGGGACAACTGTCAAAGATTGTACCAGGTCTGAATATCCAACTGTTTACTTTGCATCTCTACCTGGATTTCCAAAAGGCAGATAGAACTCAAAATGTCCAAAACCATACTCAGTGATTGTTTAACTCAAACCTATTGATTTCTCAGTGTTTCATGTCTTTCTTTCTTTTTTTTTTTTTTTTTTTTTTTTTTTTTTGTGGTACGCGGGCCTCTCACTGTTGTGGCCTCTCCCGTTGCGGAGCACAGGCTCCGGACGCGCAGGCTCAGCGGCCATGGCTCACGGGCCCAGTCGCTCCGCGGCATGTGGGATCTTCCCGGACCGGGGCACGAACCCGTGTCCCCTGCATCGGCAGGTGGACTCTCAACCACTGTGCCACCAGGGAAGCCCTGTGTTTCATGTCTTAATAAATGACATCAACATCAATCTGGTTTCCCAAGCCACCTTTGCTACCTTCATATTTTCTATAACAAAACTACATTTCATTACTCTTTGATTCCCTTCTCTTCTCCACTCTCTACAACCCCTATCTTTCTCAGTTTCTCTTTTTTTGCTCTGGGTCACTGCTTGTGATGCTTCTCCTGACCAGAAAGCTCTGCCAATACCTGCATCTCCCAGCAAGATTTTGGCCATTTTCTCAAACCTGGCAGACTCCACCTGGGTAGAGGGTATTATGGCAGGTGCACACTCCCTTTGGGAACCCATGGGCACAGGCAAAATCTCAGCGGCAGCCCTGTGGAGCCACTTTGTATCTGCTAAGATTCTGAATTGCTGGCTAATCAAATCAGTAGTTTGTGGTGCGTACCTGTGCCAGACAGCTTCTCTTTATTCCTCTAGACCTACTCGCTACACTGCTCCGTAATGCTGTCTGCCTAGAGAGGTCACCCCCCTACCCCCTAAGAGGTGGTAACAGATTATGGCTCGATGAGATTTTGGATTCTTGATATGTGAGCTGTAAAAGTTCCAGCGTCCTTCTCCCAAGGCAGCTGTGGTGAAGCCCATCTATTGGAGGGTCCCCACTGCTTTGCTACTGCACTGTCCCTGATGTAATTAGCCTCCCAACTTGATTGGGAGCCTTTAAAAGGAGAAGTGCTTTGGACCTCTTTTATTGTACCACATAACAATGTTGTGCTTTTATCGCGGTGAATCTAACAATTGTTCCTTAAGATAACTTCAATCATTGTAATTCAAAATATGTTTGTGTCTTAAATTTAATTTGCAATTGAATAATTATTGTATTATTTGAGACACTCAACGTAAGGTCCTGTGTAAACTACTTTTCACTTACTTCTAAAGCCCATTATTATTGGGTCATTTCTGCCAACTTTTACAATATCTGACAGGTTACTACTGGCGCTTTTCTGCTTATTTGAAGAAATGGTTACAAAAGGATTTCTATAAATGCATGAGTACTAGAGTAATGTACATTTGCATTTCATTGAAAAAACTGTATCTTCCACAACACAGTGGCCTCGAATCGACCAGATTTCCTGCCCAGCAATGCTGCACTGAGTTTCGCTTTTGAATGTGGGGGGCATGATGTGTTCTCACATGGAGAATTATATGCACTAGAAGGTGGCTGCTATCTAGATGGGGAAACATAAGGAGATGGAGAAGTAACAAGATTCTAAGGAGAAAGGTGTGGCTTTGAGGGGGTCTTCTGTCAGGGAACCTGATCTACAGCCAAGAGTGACCTGAGACAAAATTCCTAAGGACACATAACCCTCACAGGCCCAGGGCTAGCTCAGATCTGACAGCTAACCTTTTGGCCCAGTGTCCTCACTAACCCACACCGGGGATGTCCCTAAACTCACAGATGGCAGCCTATGAAATGCGTTCCTCAGTGAAAGAAGTTCACCTCCTTTCCTGCCTCAGTATGGGATGGGAGAGACTGTAAGCTTCTGTGTCATAAAAACCAAATTTTCACATGCCACGGTACACACATCTGAAGGAATTCAACATGGTGACAAAACAGTGAACTGTGACGCACCCAGCCTCAGGCCTAGTTGTTGATTTGTCTTTACTGGCTGTGATCAAGGCAGGGCCACCTCATTTCTAGGCCTCCAGCTCATAAGCCATGAAATATTTCTGAACTTTGACTCGGTCCAGTGTGACTTCCTCTGAACCCCGACCACACATCTCATTTCTGAAACAGCTGAGTAACCACAGCTCTCTCTCCTTTTATCCACTCCTCATTCTCCTTAGTTATAGAAAATACACTTAAAATATAAAATCCAAATAGGCCCATCTTACTGACCCAACCGGAATCCGCTAAACCATTCCTGACCAACAGAATTCTATGATAACAGGTATGCTCTATATTTATGTTACAATAAAATAATAAACACATACACTGCCCTTTCCTTCTCTTCATCACTCTTCCAAAATCTCCTTCTTTGAGCTTTCCCACCTCTGACTTTCCCTCTATCCTGATGTTCCAGTGAAGTTAAAGGTGCACACTCCACATGTACTTTAAAATTCCAGAAATGTGCATATTTAGAGTAATATGTTCAGGTGGAGAAATACTTGTCTGTAGATCTTTGAGAAATGTAAAGCCAACCATTGTGGCATTTATTTCAAAACTCTTGTACATAAGACTGTAATCTAAAACAAACAAACAAACTCAAAAAAACTATGCTTTTTCCACCTTGGACTTCTCTTCTGACAAACCTTAAGAAAGCCTCATCTAATAAGACAAAACTGACATTGTTATGAAATTTACAGAGGGCTCTGTGTTTCTGAACATATAAATTGACATTTTCCTAGATTTGTGATGTTATTTAGCATGTATTTCACCTAAACTAACACCACAGCACATTTTCCAATCTCACAGAGTTTCTTTTTCTCATCGGAATTTCCCAAGTTCAACATAATACATAGCCGTTTGAAAGCAAATATTCCGTAAATTTCAAGTTGTAACAAGTAAATTTGCAATGTTTTCTTCCAGTTACTGACAGACCAGAATCAAATACAGAAACTAATATTTGTACCAATATTACTTACTCCCATTCTCCTTCAAAATCATAGCTTTCCAAATAAGAGAAAAAAAATTCATTGCTGAAAATAATGTTCCAAATTAAAACTAAAATAATTTAAGTCCATATTAAAAGTCATTAATGTTGCCTAAGAAAACACTAGGAAGGACAACATCTCAGGTTAAGAGTGTAAAACTCCAGTGTTCCCTGTGTCCTTCATTATAAGTGATTTGAAGATCTTTTTCTCCCCAGGAAAGACTGGTGAGCAATAGCTTAGTCTAAATGACAGCAGCCCTGTGGTATCAAGGGCCCACATTTCAGCTAATCTGCAGTTCTTATTATCTTGATCCATGAGATGGAATTTAATAGATGGCTGGAATGTCTATAACATGAAATTTAGCGAAGAACACGTCAGTGGCATCTGTGGCCTCAGCAAAGACGGAGCCTTCAAAATATAAATCAAAGAAAATATAAGAGCATCTCAGAAGAAAAGGGTGACAGTGATCCTGCACATTTAAAATATTTTAAATGCCTTAGGGAACCCATGGAGCAAGCAGCGTTAAAAATAATGATGTACCAACTAAAGTTGTTTTTTTTAACGTCTTTATTGGATTATAATTGCTTTACAATGCTGTGCTAGTTTCTGCTGTATAACAAAGTGAATCAGCTATACGTATACATATATCCCCATATCCCCTCCCTCTTGCGCCTCCCACCCACCCTCCCTAACCCACCCCTCGAGGTGGTGACAAAGCACTAAGGTGATCTCCCTGTGCTATGCAGCAGCTTCCCACTAGCTATCTATTTTACATTTGGTAGTGTATATATATCAGTGCCACTCTCTCACTTCATCCCAGCTTACCCTTCCCCATCCCCATGTCCTCAAGTCCATTCTCTACATCTGCATCTTTATTCCTGTCCTGCCCCTAGGTTCTGCAGAAACGTTTTTCTTTTTTTAGATTCAACAAATATGTGTGAGCATACAGTGTTTGTTTTTTCTCTCTCTGACTTACTTCACTCTGTATGACAGACTAGGTCCATCCACCTCACTACAAATAACTCAATTTCGTTTCTTTTTATGGCTGACTAATATTCCACTGTATATATGTGCCACATCTTCTTTATCCATTCATCTGTCGATGAACACTTAGGTTGCTTCCATGTCCTGGCTATTGTAAATAGTGCCGCAACGAATATTGTGGTACATGTGTCTTTTTGAATTATGGTTTTCTCAGGGTATATGCCCAGTAGTGGGACTGCTGGGTCATATGGTAGTTCTATTTTTAGGTTTTTAAGGAACTTCCATACTGTTCTTCATAGGGGCTGTATAAATTTACATTCCCACCAACAGTGCAAGAGGATTCCCTTTTCTCCATACCTTCTCCAGCATTTATTGTTTGTAGATTTTTTGATGATGGCCATTCTGACCGGTGTGAGGTGATGCCTCATTGTAGTTTTGACTTGCATTTCTCTAATAATTAGTGTTGGCAATCTGTATATCTTCTTTGGAGAAATGTCTATTTAGGTCTTCTGCCCATTTTTGGATTGGGTTGTTTGTTTTTTTCATATTGAGCTACATGTGCTGCTTGTATATTTTGGAGATTAATCCTTTGCCAGTTGCTTCGTTTGCAAATATTTTCTCCCATTCTGAAGGTTGTCTTTTCGTTTTCTTTATGGTTTCCTTGCTGTGCAAAAGTTTTTAAGTTTCATTAGGTCCCATTTGTTTGTTTTTGTTTTTATCTCCATTTCTCTAGGAGGTGGGTCACAAAGGATCTTGCTGTGATTTATGTCAAAGAGTGTTCTTCCTATGTTTTCCTCTAAGAGTTTTATAGTGTCTGGACTTACATTTAGGTCTTTAATCCATTTAGAATTCATTTTTGTGTATGGTGTTAGGGAGTGTTCTAGTTTCATTCTTTTACAAGCAGCTGTCCAGTTTTCCCAGCAACGCTTACTGAAGAGGCTGTCTTTTCTCCATTGTATATTCTTGCCTCCTTTATCAAAGATAAAGTGACCATATGTGTGTGGGTTTACCTCTGGGCTTTCTATCCTGTTCCATTGATCTATCTTTCTGTTTTTGTGCCAGTACCCTACTGCCTTGATTACTGTAGCTTTGTAGTATAGTCTGAAGTCCGGGAACCTGATTCCTCCAGCTCCATTTTTCTTTCTCAAGATTGCTTTGGCTATTCGGGGTCTTTTTGTCTCCATACAAATTGTGAAATTTTTTGTTCTAGTTCTGTGAAAAATGCCAGTGGTAGTTTGATAGGGATTGCCTTGAATCTGTAGATTGCTTTGGGTAGTATAGTCATTTTCACAATGTTGATTCTTCCAATCCAAGAATATGGTATATCTCTCCATCTGTTTGTATCATCTTTAATTTCTTTCATCAGTGTCTTATAGTTTTCTGCATACAGGTCTTTTGTCTCCTTAGGAAGGTTTATTCCTAGGTATTTTGTTCTTTGTGTTGCAATGGTAAATGGGAGTTTTTCCTTAATTTCTCTTTCAGATTTTTCATCATTAGTGTATAGGAATGCAAGAGATTTCTGTGTATTAATTTTGTATCCTGATACTTTACCATATTCATTGATTAGCTCTAGTAGTTTTCTGGTAGCATCTTTAGGATCCTGTATGTGTAGTATCATGTCATCTGCAAACAGTGACAGTTTTACTTCTTCTTTTCTGATTTGGATTCCTTTCATTTCTTTTTTCGTCTCTGATTGCTATGGCTAAAACTTCCAAAACTATGTTGAATAATAGTGGTGAGAGTGGGCAACCTTGTCTTCTTCCCCATCTTAGGGGAAATGGCTTCAGTTGTTCACCATTGAGAATGATGTTGTACCAACTAAAGGTTTTTAACTCTCTGCTAAGAGAGGAGGTGATGTAGCAGAATGAGAAAATCCTCAGATTGTTTCCATACCATATGGGTTCAAGCTAGAGCCCCACCTCATACTATCTCTTTGGTAGTTCTCTTTTTCTCTGATGCTTGTAGGGTTTTCTCAGGTATAAACTGATAATGATACCTACTTTTCCCAATTAACATGGCTCTCTTATAAATCAACATGATGCACATGGAAATACTTTTTAAACTGTTAAAGGCTCTACAGATTCAGCTTATGTAATAGAGCAGTACATCAGAGGTTTCAACTGGAGCACCAGATACAATAGAGGTGGTAAAGCAAGAGAGGTGCTGATTCCATACACAAATTTATGAATCTAAAAACTAGAGATAGAATTTTAAAAATAAACTTTATTATTTTGGAGAAATTTTAGGCTTGCTGCAAAACTGAGTGGAAAGTACAAAGTTTCCATACACCTCTGACCAACACACAATACAGTTTTCGAAATTTGTCACCTACATTGTATATGTAAAGAGTGGTGTGTTGGAGACTGAGTGGAGATCATTTGGGTCTCCACTAGTTTGGAGTAGTTTGGAGCCAGTAGTTTGGAGTCACTTGTTAGTATGAGTAAACTAAGGGTTCTCCTAACTAGTTTCATGAACTGTATTTCTATCTAGTGTCAAAATGACCCAGAATTTTCTTTAAATCTTCAGTCGCGCTTTGGGAATTTCATATTAATTTAGAAAGCCATCCTAATAAACATCCACTGCCCTACTGCCTAGGAAATCACCTACAGTTAATCAGATACAGCCATCGTTTAAAGCTGGCATTATCATCTCATGGACAGATGAGCTTTTTCCTTCATAATCTGTTAAAAGTAAGTAAAAAAAGTGCTTTTTTCTCTTTCTTACTGAAAAGGATATCCTATTTAAAGTAGTTTGTGTAGAAGGTCAGTGTAAACAAATGTGATATAATCTGTAAATTGTGTAATGTTGCCATAAAGTTAAGATTTAAGCTTTGAATAAACAGACATAGTAAAGATGGTATATGTGTGTGACCACAAAAATGAATGGAGTGTGACCAAAAAAATAAAGGACTCTGTTAATTGGGTACCCTTTACTCTACTCCATTTCTAGACTCAGTGCCTCAAGGCAGGGACTATGGCTTTTCCACCTTTGTGCTTTAGCATAGTGCCTGATGCATAGGAGATGTTTATACCTGTGCGGTGGAATAAATGAATAACTGAACAAATGGCATCACAGTCACTGTTTTCCTTAACCTATCTGTAATCTTAGAGTAGGAATGAACTTTGCAGTCATCCAATCTAAATTCCCTCCTGATAAAAAAACTTGCTCTTATAATATATACTTGGTGTTTGGTCATCTGTCTTCTGCTAGACGACCTTTAGTAATGGAGGAACAATTGCTTTTCCAGTTAGGTAGCTCTCTTCATTGTATGGCACTCTAACTGAAGAGAGTTATTTGACCTAAAATCTGTCTTCACCCATAAATTGTAGCTCTGCTCTCTGAAAATAAAACAAAATCCTAGGAATCTTCCATCTGTCATCCCTTCATATGTTTAAAGCAGTTAAAATGATTCACTTCCTAGGTCTTCCTTTCTCTACTAAATTCATGGCTTTCAAATGTAAGAAAGGCAGAAAGTATCTCCTTCCCTCAATGAAATTCACCTTTCTATGAACAGCTTCAGAGTCACAAGTGGTAGAGGAAGAGTATGAAAGAAAAATCATTATTAGAATCAGGATGTATTGGGAAGCAAGACCAGCAGCTACTGTTTGAACTTGGATAGGACTTGTGTGGACTGGCTAAGACTGATTGAAAATATTCTCAAGAAGAAGCCTGAACTGTAGAAAGGTAAAAGGGGCAATGCAGATAGGTACCTCTCCATGGAACAGTGATGGTGTTAAGCTTGGAGAGTCAAGAGGTGTGGTTAGAAATGACAATTCAGAGAGAGCAAGTGTGGTAGCCACCGGTCAGGAGCTGAGAACACAGGATTGTTCATGATGGGGCTTGCTGAGCTCTTGAGCCTTGATGCCCAGTGGTATTTCTCTTCTCATAAAGCAGCTCCAGGCAGTTCCAGTACAAGCAGGGTTATAACGGGGCTCAGAGAGGCAAGTGGCCCTTGCAGGGCTCACGCCGAGGACTCTAACTTCATTAGTATTATGCCTCCAACAAGCCAGTAGAGCCAACTAGTCACTGAAAAACTGTCATAATCCACGAGAGCCTCCTCTGTAATTTCATGATTTCCTATTTTCCAGGTGTACCGATGCTCTTCTGTTTTCTCCTCGCTGAAGGAAAACACCTGTGTGTCACTGTCCATTTCCCAAATCTCCATTCCCACTTTAGGAAATGTAGTCTAATAAATTTGGTTCTTTTCGGGAAAAGCCTGCAGAGTAAGGCTCTACTCTCTCTCCATAGTAGTAAGAAAACAAATGTAACTTAATATGGATGTTTCAGTTAGAATGTAACTCTGGTTCCCCAGATTTAATTCTCAGTTTGGTTCCTTTCTCACTGTGGACCCAAGTGAAGTCAATTGACCTCTCCATTTCTCATATGGCTTCAATGATACATTTATGCAGGTAGCTTGATATTCCCAGATGGAAAATGGCATGCCTGCATAAGTACCAATGCTTCTGTAAAATAACTGAAAAAACATAGCACAGTCCTGATCTGCACTCTCTTGCCTAATTCTGTAGGTCTCTCGATGCAACTCTTCTGCCCCTCACATTTTATTAGCGCTAGATAAAATACTCATTCTTTATAAAGCACTGACAAAGGATCTACTATAGAGTATGACAGAGCTGCTAAATTCTGTTTATCTTTCCCCAATGAGGTTTTTAGGCCATTTTCTTCTTAAGCAAAGAACAAATAACCCACTGCCCTGAAGATCTTTCTTTTTTCTTTCCACGATTCTTGATAACGCTTCTAAGTGGTCAAATGGATAATATATCAATTTCATTCTGTAGAAAACCAGGGAGGTACATTTATGTGTAGAAACAACCACTGAAACAACAGTGGCATTTCACACACAAAAACAAGTTCAAGGCTGGCCAAATCCCTTGCAGAGCCATAGCGATACAAATAGAGTGTATAACAGTAACATTCAGACTTAGTAAAGAAACTGATGAATCCATGAAAGTGATCTAAAATAATTATGAATTTACAAATACGGCAGCCATTAGTCATTTGCCCATCCAATGTCCATCTCATCTTCTCTCCTTACTTGCAGAAGTATGATTTTCATTGGAGAAGCAATAGACCGAAACCCTCGGATAAACTGGCCTAAGCCAATTATGGCTATCCTGTTTCCCCTTTGGGAAACACTTGCTTTTCAAGCTTCCTTTGTAATTATTAGTGGGTCTATGACAAAGTTATAAACAATGTGATGTAAGGGGAAGACTGAAAAGAGGCTTCTAAAAATTATCAATATTATTACTTCCTTTTACAAATAAAAAAGACAGGCATGGATGTTCCCCGTTGTCCTGCCCTGCCTGCAGACTCAATACCACGATACCTGGTTCTGTGACATGAAGGATGGTGGATAGGAAAGGTACAAACAACCCAGTCAATGCTTAAGACAACACTTAAGTCCTCATGGAGTAAGCCGCTGATGAAAGAGTGTTCTATCACTGCCGGTGAACAGAATTGTTAACCAGTAAACAAAGCAGCCCTGTTTTAAAACATGATACATTTAACTACAACTTAAAATGAAATAATAGAGTATATAATACACTTTCTTTGAAAAATCTAATCTTTTCCTTTATGTTTTATAAATGTATTTAGGCTGTGATTTTTGTCAAATGTCCTTTGTAGTCCCAATAAATACTTCTCTTGTAATTGTTTTAACGCTATCATTCTGAACAATGAATAAAATTCTATGTAGCACAACCAAATTCCAATTAAACAGATTAATGACCACGTGTCAGTATTGACTGACAGACTTTGGAAAACTTTATCGTATTTTCCATATGAAGTAAATAACAATATGTACCTCATTGCCATAATCATACATATAAAGAAACTAGAACACTATTCAAACAACATAACAATTAAATGGGATATTTAGGTAAACTGCTTTAGATCTTGGTTTCTGGTAAACATTCAATAATAGCTATTAATAATACTCATTCCTCATGATATATATAAATATATATATTTATATACACACACATACATATACACACAATAAACCAAAGTATTTGGTTTTATTGGTTTATTCCTTTGGGAATAAGGAAATAAAGAATTCAACACATTTTTAAAAATATATATGCATACATTTCAGAATGGCATGATCTAAATTTCCTGCTCACGGTTTTGAGATTTTTCACACTAGCATCATAGGTCAGGAGTAAGGCTGGGTATCAAAGGACAAACGGTGAGACACTACAGCACGACCAGGGTACATGCCTGGTAAGGGCCCATCTTTCCAGGGACTTCTGATGCTACTGGGTGTTCTAAAAATATGCTCTGGGGATATGCATGTGCAAGATTATTTTCTTTTTCCTCTTTCTTAAAGATTTGTAAAGTAAAATCATTATTTTAAAAAAGTCAGCTATTAATATAGTATAGAGAGTCACCAAAAAAGAAGCAGTGAAAGGCTTCCTCCACTGGGGTCCAACTGAAAATTATTAGCCTGATTGAAATGTCAATGCGTTACCAACACTGACCAACATTTATGCAGGATTCAATTTATTGAAATCACTCCAACTAATAACATATGACCAAAGAAAATTTTAGTTCTGAAATATTAAGCATATGACAAAGGTTCTCAATGTAGGAATTTCTACACTTGAAATAACATAAAACAGTGAATAGTGAACATAACATAGTGACCAGCTGTTGGCTACAGCTGCCTGCAGCTCAGCTGGATAGCATTTTACTCATTTCATACACAGTTTTATATTTATATATAGTGTTTTATCTATTTCAATAGGCAACTTTATATTTCTTCACTTTTTGTGAACTCTTTATTAAATGTTTATATAATTGTAATATAGCAAAAATGAACTGTTTTCCAATCCACAAGAACATATTTATTGTTTTTGTTTGTTTTTCTAATGAGAAGTTCCCTTGGTTTACTAATAACTGTCTATAGTTCTTCAGAAACAAACACTTCCATCTATGATTGTGACTCGAATGACTGCTGGCTGATTACTCTCACTCAAGGATGTTGGCATTACACCTCAGAGGCCCCCAGTTACTTCTAGAACCCCCAGGTGAATGTTCCCCACACGTGACCACTACCGAGTTTGCCAGCTCCGGCTGTTCTGTTTGACATTCTTGCTGTTCATCTCTTCCTCCGGCTGCTGCTTTGCCTACGCAGCTTGACCAAGAGCCAACTGAGGGGCCTCCCTGGGGTCAGCACCAATAATCACTACACAGATGTCCCAGCAAAGAGGGAGGGGCATAGCCAGATAAAGAATGGGATGCCAATTTGAATCTCAGATTTAAAAAATTAATATAGTTATGTTCCATGCAATGTTTGGGACATACTTATACATGAACAAAATATTCATTGTCTATCTGAAATCAAATTTACGTGAACACCCTGTATATTTGTGTGCTAATCTGGCAGTCCTACCCAGCATCTTCCAGGTGCCAGAATGATGCTGGGCTCCGTTCTCGTTCCCAAGCCTGCCTGGCTCTGGCTTTTGCCCTGATTCTCACACAGACTCTGATGAAAAACCTCTTTTGTCCACTCTTTGCTCTCACTCTCCCCTGAACCATGGGGCTCAAGCCAAGTCCAAGGAGCCATTCTGTCCATTCTCCTTTTCTCTCATCTACAGTTTTATTACATATGTGACTTTATTATGTACGTAAGAGTAGGTTTTGATATTAAGGGAAGTAAGTAGACTCCTGGTCAACAATTAATCTCTAACAAATATTAAGTTTAGGAACAGTTATACATTTAGAGTATATTTCTTAATAAATTTCCTCACATAAATTGTTCCTAATCTATAAACCAATTTTAAATAAAGTCCATCATGTCAGGCATTTGTACAACTTACTCTATTTATTTCACCATTTATCATCAGAAACCTTTTAGCTTTAATGCTATTCCACGGCAGAGTATCTTATTAGAGTGGCAAAGATAAAGTTCTTTTTGAGATAAAGTAATTACAGTGATTGTAGGGGGAAAAAATCATCCACAGTTCATGGCTGCGGTAATCTCTTGGCTTCTGATTCATTTTAAGACTAATAAACTGGGTGCAAACAAAAAGATGTTAATAGCGGGTAACTCAGGTTACCTAGAGTTTGTGCTGGAGGTATTAACAGTTTGTAACTTAATCAGAACTGAAGTGCCCTAGTGGTGTAAGTTTACAATGTGAGTTCAGCAGTTGTTTCAATGTGTTTTTGGTAGAAAATCAAGTTTTCTTCACTTGAAGAAATGACAATAAGAGCTAATGGTTTCCAGATGTTTATTATGTGCCAGGCACTGTTCTAAATACTTTAATGAGTTAAGTCATTTAACCCTCACAGCTTTAATGAAATTTTTACTTCCAACTGATGACAAGGAAACTGAGACATAAAGAAGTTAAGCAACCTGCCCCAAGTCACACAGCCAGTAAGTGACAGAACCAGAATTCAAATGCAGAACATCTGATGGACAAAAGGACCACAGAGTCCGTTCTCTCCAGGTCTTTGTTCCCAGGCAATTCAGAGCCCCATACAGTATTCCAAGGCAGAACACTATGTTCTGTGTGTTCTCTCATCTCACTTCTACATCCTTTCTATCTTGTAATTATTTTTAGAGTCAATAAATCATTTTACTCATAAACATCCTTACCATATTTTAAGCCTGTTTCCTTTTAGAACAAGTAGTTTCTTCCTATCACAGAAGCTTTGTTTTCCACAGGAGGTACAACCCATCTAGACTGTGGGCAAAGGCTGGAGCGTGACGGGAGAAGGGACAGGACATGTCATCCCAGCGTAGGAGAGAACACCGCTGGGACTCAGTGAGCAGAAGCCTGCAGGGCTCAGGAGGAGGAACCCTCTTAAGGTGATTCCCTGGGACGGAATCCTCATCAACATCACATCTACCTAAATTTCACCAGCCCAGGCCAATTTTTTAACAGGTCACACAGTCTCTGGTAGTCTTGTGTTTATATACGTTGGTGCTGGGAAATCTTTGAGAGCTTGAGCTAAGAGCTTTCTTCCTCACCAGAAGGCTCGCTCTTCACCCCACACACTTATAATTTAACAACAGGACAGACAGTAGAAGGGACCATGCCTATTGACATTCTAACCTTGAATTTGGCAGGATTCCAGGAGAAAGGGAGAGGGGAACGAAGCTTTAAGTCTCTCAGTGCTGTTTCTTTTTCCAATATGAATTCCTTCTTTAATGTCTAGTTATTCTAAAAACAGTGTATAGTCTACGCATCTTGGAAAACCTTATTTTTTCTGCCCACTTTTCTGAATTAAAAAAAAAAGGCTCTGAGCATATGATTTACACATCATTTGATTTTCCACACTGAGGGAAACAGTGATGACATAGGTTATTTAAAATCATTCACTTTATTATTCAAGAAGACAATCAGAAATGTACACACATGGGTAAAGCCACCTCCCTCTGTGGTCAACCCCGTGTCATTTCTGTGTGGACCTACGTGGACCATCTTTGAATAGGCAATTGAAAACTGGCTGCCTGCCATGTTTTTCCAATCAGTTGTTGTTCAGTGTTTTCCAGTGAGTGTTCATTTTTCTAAAGACTATTTCAGTTAGTGGAAACCCTGGTCAAGGTCACCATGAATTAAAGAAGATCTTGGAGACAGAAGAAAACCTGTTGTTTTCTGTAAGCTAATTCTCAACTTATTCTCAAGGTCAGGCCCAAACTTCAGACCTCAGTTTCCCCATCCTTAACACTGTGACAGAAATTGCTGTCCTTCTTTCTTGCCAATTTATTACGAGTTTCACATTAAATATGAAACATTTCAACAATTCAACCTTACAGCATCACGTATGAGAGGCGGCTCATTCTCTCACATGTAAAACTTAAATAGTGCTGAGGAAATGTTGGAATTATGAATAAATCCCCAACGACAGCAAAAAAAAATTAGGAGACTACCATTAAGACTCATGAAGGGCATGGGGCTTATTGCAGACAGATTTCTTCTAACCAGAAAAAATAAAATTATGATTTAAAAAAATAAACCAGGTGGGTAAGTAGGTTCCAATTTTCCTCACTGTGTATTCAGAAGCCCCTTGCAGAAGCCCAGGTAAACCACAATCTGTTCCCTACAACTAGTCAGCTACGCATGATCCTATTTCTTTTTTCTTTTTTTTCCTGACCAGAGGAAATTGTGTACGTTGTAGATCTTTATAGATTTTGGGCAAATGAAACCTATCAGTTTTCTATTCTCTGCTTAGAAACCCGTCCTCTTAGCAAAGTCCCACACCTGCTCCATCATTTCTAAGACTAAACTTGCAGACCAACTGCCGGTGTGATCAGTCAGCTGCCCAAAGAGATATTGTTTGAAGGTATTACTGAGTGTGTATCTTTTGTTATTAATAAAAAACCGAAATGCCTGGTCTATTTATTTGTTGGGTACCAGTTATGCTACATCTAGTAACTGTACTGAAACTCTGGATTAAATAAATAATCTTCAAATCATCTTTGATTCTATTTTCTTAATCCTTAAGGGTATTTTTTCTAAGAGCATTTTTGAATGATATTTTAAATACAAGGAAAGTATTTGAATAATAGAACATTTATTAGCAGATTTGTATAGCAAGCAATCTATCCTAAAAAAGGGCCAGGGCTTTGGAGAAATACAGAAAAGACTCTTCACTTCTGGCACCAACATTTGTTAACCATGTAACTTTGAACTCATTACTTAACTTTGTGGAGTCTCTTTATTAAAAGCATTGGACAATGATATCTACTTTTCAGGTCTGTGGTGAGAATTAGAGAAAAATACAAGTACCAGAATATAAATGTAAGGAAGGAAGTCAGTAAATTGTGGCAAAACAATCATACTTACTATGATTCATATGATTACAGAATGCCAAATAGAATTTCTAAAGTTTGTGGATCTATTGAATCAATGTGTGAAAGTTCAAACGCAGATGCCATCCGCTACAGGCAACACACCACGTGAGGTGTTGGAAATAAGAAAGGGACCCAAACTGACAAGTTATCTGATCTTATGAGGCTTACAGACTCTTGGAATATAGACAGATAGACAATTGCATAGAATGTAGGACAGAAGTTTAATGATAACTGAATTACATTTTTGAGTAATTCCACCATTTCCCCACGCTTTCCCCTTGACTCGGTACATCCTTCAGGTTCTTTCACAATGCTCCCTCACATCCAGTAAGGGTGATTAATTAATTAATAGGTGATTTAATTAACCTCTTTGCCTTTGATCTATCACCAGCCTCAATCCCAGTGACAAACTGTTACAGCACCAAGAAATAGTCTTAAAACATCATTTTATACATGGTCTTTCTTTGGGACGCTTTGCCTTTGCTCCTGTTGCCTACGGAATAAAATCTAAATGCTCTAGCCGTCACTGGGGCCCGATGTGCTCACGGGGGTGCTGCTCTACACTTCAACCCCTAATCACCTGTAAAAGTCTTTATCCTTCTGTGCCTCCTGGGCTGTGCTCTCAGCACTGAGCTGACCAGAATGCCCTCCGCTCCCCTACACACGTTGGCATCCACATCACATTTAGCCAAATCCTACACAACTATCACGCTAAAGCCATGAACTACTGTGCCTATGTTTTATATCAGGGGCCAGCTGGCAAATCTTTTCTCTAAAGGGCCAGAGAGTAAACATGTCCGGTGTTGTAGGCCATCCAGTCAATCTAGGGCACAAGAAAGGTACAGACAACGTGCACAGATGTGGGCGGGGCTGTGTTCAGACAGAACTTTATCACAACACTGGAATTTAAATTTCATGTCCTGTTCATGCGTCACACAATACTACTCTTCTGACGTTTCCCAACCACTTAAAGATATAAAAACCATTCTCAGGTTGTGGACTGCACAAAACAAGAAGAGGCGGCAACACATCGTGCTTTGCAACCCTGTTTTATATGCATACTGGTCCTTGATCCACAACTTTCCTTTTCATTTTTTTTATTGAGTGTCACTTACCTCAAGTGCACCATCCTTAAATGAAGAGTCCAAAAAATTTTGACATATGCATACAACCATGTTCCTATCACACAGATCGAGATATGAAACATTTCCAGGATCTTAGAAGGATCCTTCTTGGCTGCTTCTAGAAGACACCCCCAACCTCTTTTTGATTTAAAATCAGCCTCTATATTCCCTTTCAATAGGCCTGGATTAAAGAAATGCGGGCAATGGCCCTGTAGTACCTAAAATTTACAGAGCAGTATATTTTTAAATGAAACTTCAAATACCATTAACCATTACAACCACATAGAAGTCCATTTTTCAGTAATGGGTGATATCTGATCAGAAACCCCGAAAGGCAACTCTGGAAATACACATTCATTTTTCAGGGCAGCCGGCTCACGCCACATCTCCTTACCTGGGCCAAGGTGAGCGTCGCTTGTTGGCAGGTGCTGCACCGCACCCTGAGCTTTCCTGGCTGCACTCCTTGACAGGGACCTTTGCAGTACACAAAAAAGCTGTTGTAGGTTGATCTACATGCTGGGAAAAAAAGAAAGCAGAGGAATAGCCAATCAATGCTGAATCCAAGTTTAGACAAATTTTAAAACTAACTCCTCAGGAACATTTTGAAACATTACTGGGATAAATATTATAACGAAGATACAATTTAATTTATTAGGTTGGCCAAAAGTGCCTTAGGTTTTTAAGTAAAAATAAAGGACACATTCTTCATTTTCGCCAAGAACTCTATTGAACAATGTATTCACCCTTTTGTTCCACTACCTTCTGCCAGTTTTCAGGCAACTTCGTAATTCCATCTTCCCAAAACTTTTTATCTTTTTGAGCAAAGAACTGCTCCAGGTGCCTTTTATAGTCTTCCAGGGAATTGAAATTTTTTCTATTAAGAGACTTTTGTAAAGACCTAAATAAATGGAAATCCGAAGGTGCAATGCCTGGCGTATACGGTGGACGAATCAGAACTTCCCAGCCAAGCTGTAACAGTTTTTGCCTGGTCATCAAAGAAACATGCGGTCTTGTGTTATCCTGATGGAAGATTATGTGTTTTCTGCTGAATAATTCTGGACGCTTTTTGTCGAGTGCTGCTTTCAGTTGGTGTAACTGGGAGCAGTACTTGTTGGAATCAATCGTTTGGGTTCCGGAAGAAGCTCATAATAGAGGACTCCCTTCCAATCCCACTATATACACATCACCTTCTTTGGATGAAGACCGGCCTTTGGCGTGGTTGGTGGTGGTTCATTTCACTTGCCCCACAATCTCTTCCATTCCATATTATTGTACAGTATCCACTTTTCATCGCCCGTCACAATTTGTTTGAAAAACGGAACATTTTCATTACGTTTAAGTAGAGAATCGCATGCGGAAATATGGTCAAGAAGATTCTTTTTGCTTAACTTATGTGGAACCCAAACATCAAAGCGATTAACATAACCAAGCTGGTGCAAATGATTTTCAATGCTTGATTTGGATATTTTGAGTCTGTCGGCTATCTCCTACGTGGTATAACGTTGACTGTTCTCAATTAATGTCTCAATTTGATTGCTATCAACTTCAACTGATCTAACCGACCGTGGAACATCGTCCAGCAAGAAATCTCCAGCACGAAACTTCGCAAACCACTTTTGACACGTTCGATCAGTCACAGCGCCTTCTCCATACACTGCAAAATCTTTTTTTGCATTTCAGTTGCGTTTTTACCTTTCTTGAAATAAAAAAGCATAATATGACAAAAATGTTGCTTTTTTCTTCCATCTTCAATACTAAAATGGCTACACAAAACTTTGCCAATTTTGATAAATCTTTTTTTAAATGCACGCTGATTTGACAGCTGTCACATACAATCTAACAATTCGAATTAAGTTAAAGACAACTAAGTGCTACTAGAGCCATCTTACGGAAAAAAACGAACAAACCTTTTGGCCAATCCCAATAGAAAATCTAGTTTTATGCTCAAAAGAGGGACAATCTTTTCTTCTTCTTGCCAACAGCCCTGTGACTTATTCAGCAAAGTAGCAGCCTGCTGCCGGAAGAGCTGGCCAAGGGTAACACAGGGAAATTAAATGCACACTTTGCTGTTGAAGTTTTTCAAAGGACAAGAGTCTAAGACCATTGGAAATTTAGGGGCCACTGCTCCTGAATTTTATTTCATGTGTCTGTACCCAGTTTTGAAGGCTCCAGAATTTTTCTCTTAAAATCTTATCTATAGGGACAAACTACTCCTTTTCTCATGATATGAATGATAATATCACAGTTTGCTGAGTTTCCAGTGAGACTTTCCAACACAGGGTCACACGTAAAGTAAAACAAAAGCCCTGAGGGGCTTAGCACACTCAGCGATTGTGTGCAGAAATGGGTTCTTTGCATTTCATGAGTGTCCTCTACCTAGACAAATGCCATTCAAATAATACATTTTCAAGAGCAAAAGCTGCACAAAAAAAATAGATAGTTAAACATCTCTGATCATTTCTCTCAAATGTCACCATACAGGAAAATATTATTCCTGTCACCATACAGGAAAAAATTAGGGGAATATTTTTGAACTGTTCCACACTTCTACATCTACAAAGAACTACCTTTATTCAGACACACTTACCAGTGAAATAACTAACTTCCAAATTTCTAAAATTACCAAATAGTTCTTTTAATCCTTACTTTACTTCTTAATGGGTGGGACTAACATGAAAGGTCACAGCATAAAGATTTGTTTAAAATTTTACTAGTATCATCAAGAACATTTAGAAATAATGAATAGTAAGTACATTTGATCATTATGAGCAAAAACTTTCAGACTTTCAAATGCATATGGTTTATTGAAAACAATTAGTACAAAAATAATGAGAGAACAAAAAAGATCCTGGTCTTATGTAGCTCCATTTGCTTTACTAATTTACAAAAAGTGCCTCTGTAGACATATTTAAGTGTCATTCGTTTAGCCATCTTTACTAATACTATAGGTGACAATACTTTGTAAAATGTAAAGCACAATAAAGATGTCAAGTTTTATAATTTTATTATTTATTGGTAATATATTTGTAATTATTAATTTCCAGAGATTAATATTTAGTTTCAGTGTGAAAAGGAAGATGAATTATAAATATATATTTGTATTGATATGAAACTATGATTTTCTGACACGTTTTTGCAGCTTTAGTGCCTTAATGTGCAAGATATTCAAGTCTATAAATATCACATTGTTATTAGCAAATATAATAATTAGATAAAATATATTCTTAAGGTTTTATGTATATCATAAATGCAACAGATAGAACCATATATTAAAGCTATAGAAATGCCATAACAACTGACAGAAAATCACAAGAACTCTGACAATTTTAATGTGTACCATGACAAGCTTAGTGAAGAAGGAAGGAGCCTTTATCATTAAAACTTGTATCAGCAATATGAACAAAGCCAATTCACAATTTTTATAACCTACTGTAAAGGTTAAACAAAAAAAGAGGGGGGAGGAAGAGAAAGGCTGGAAAAAGAAACGCTTACAAAGGGGAGTTGCGGTTGCAGAGACACTAGCATTGTTGAAAGAGCGTATTAGCAACGACTTGACGAAGCATCTCAGAAACTGCAGGAAACTAAATGACTCTTCTCTCTCCCTTAGGGCAACAGCAACATTGGCAATATTGTTTCAGCTAATGATAGAGCCAGGCAGAATATGAAGATTGGGATACACACCTCTGTGTGCCACAGCCTGCACTAAAGTCCTTGAGAAGTTAGTCAGAAAATACTGCATGCCCATGCCCTTGCCCTAGAAGCATACAAGATGACATGCAATCTATTACATAGTGCTTCCCAGAGCCAGCGCAAGCTGGGATTAATAGTCAGCCTAAGGAAGATCAAGGTCAGGCCAGTCTTGGTTACAGCACATTTCAAGCTGTTGGCTCTACTTGGTCAAGCAGTTGGGGCTTCCGGCAAATCTTGGGAGCCCCTTTTCAGGATGGCTTCCCCACCTCGTTGGCTACATCACACTATTTCAAGTTGGCAAGCTTCTCTGTGCCATGCTGAGGTCTGGACTGCAGAGGACAGGAATAAGCACAAACAACATCCTGACCATTTTCTGGGCAATGTTCCCATTAGCCTGATGGAAGGGTCTAAGATACAGACTCTTAAAAATGGAGCTGTAACTCCTAAAGGAACAAGCAAGGCAATGGGAAGAATGACCCTCAAAACTTTTCTCTATGTATATAGCTGTCTCCAGTCAATAACATGAATCTTCCCCTTCTTAAACTTCTGTTTGGAGCTTAAAATTATTTTTCTCTCCTAATCAACTCTTCCATATTGCAGCCCCTTCACTGCCCAAAATAATCAAAGCAGCTTGTGTTTGTGTTATAGATTTCCCTTTTTTTATATAAGTTTTCAAACCTAGAGAAATATTTCAAAAATCTTACAAATTATAACGTACCCTGTAATTCACTGATTGTGAACATTTTGCCATATTTTATGTGCACCCTCTGTGTGTGTGTGTGTGTGTGTGTGTGTGTGTACATTTACACACATATATACTTTTTTGGCTGAATGATTTTTAATTAAGTTGCAGACATGATGCTACTTCACCCCTAAATCCTCCAACACCCTAAAAAGAACTTTTTTCACCTAAAGCAAGAGTTTTTGAGTGATTTGGTTGTTTCAGCTGTTCTATTCATGGTCTGATCTGGTATATTTTAAGTATACCTTACAGAACACTACAGTGGCTTGCAAGCTGTTGAAAGGTGTCAAGCCAAAATATCGGGGAATCTTTAGTCAGACCATTTTATTTTATTATTTTAAATTTAATTTTATTTATTTTTTTATACAGCAGGTTCTTATTAGTTATCCATTTTATACATATTAGTGTATATATGTCAATCCCAATCTCCCAATTCATCACACCACCACCACCCCCCTGCCACTTCCCCCACTTGGTGTCCATACGTTTTTTCTCTACATCTGTGTAGTCAGAACATTTTAGGTGATGCCAAGTTAAGCACGTGCTCTCGCTGCAGGACTTTGCAGACTCCATGAAGACAGGAAGTATGGAGCATAGCACGTCCCTAACTTTATCAGACTTCAGAAGTCTTCCTTTTATGGAGCATCTTGTGTAAATGTATTTCTCAGAAACAATTTGGAAAAAAATTTGGAGGAAGGATACAACTCACTGTGTAGGGCTTCATCTACAGCAAGCCCAACTGCTAAAGTTTATAAACACAGATTTATTAGGCACCCTGCTTACAATTAAGTTCTCCCCTCCACCCCAAGCCATCAATAAACTTACATAATTATTTTATCACGAACCAGAAGGGTTAGTCTACAATGAAATGATTTTACAGTGTATTCATTTCATTCAGACGTTCATTTTTTTTTTTTTCCTGGATAGAAGTTAAAAACACAGCTAGTGTGCAGGGCCCTGTTAAAATGTGAGCCCCTATGTCCCTTCAAAGCATCCAAGAGGCTTCCTTAGTTTTATCATTTTATCATTATCTTTAGGTTTTCTCTCCCACTTTGTCTGATTGACATAATCCTTCCTCAAGCCTTTTCTTTTCTCTCATTCTCTTTTCTTGTTGTCTTGGTCCAAAAAAATTGCCAAAAGCATTAACAATATTCACCACTTATCGAGCAAAGCCCCTATTCAAAAAGAATATACTATTTGCGTTGTCTTTTTGAAAAATGAGCATAAGGTGCACAGTTTCCATTTTTAATGTATTTTAGATAATGGGCTTACAGCCTGAAGACGTTGTTTTAATAAGATAAATGAATACTTAAGAAAAATCATTCTGACTCTGAAGAAAACTTTTCATTGACCTCAGAAGTTTCCATCACTGTTTGTCACAGAGAATCAAGTGTTTAATTGCCTGGATAATTTGTTTTCTAGGGGAGAAGACAGTGAGATTTAACACATTTTATACCTAGGTAAAATAATGTTCGGTATCAATACACTATAAAGCAACAGGAACACAACTGATTTAAAATTATTTTATCACATATGAGCTTATTAAAATATTAAGTAGAACAAGCTGCCCATGAGAACTTTCTGTGGCCATGGAAATGTCCTCCATCTGCATTCTCCCATACAGTAAGCCATTAGCTACAAGGGCCTATTGAGAATTTGGCTAGGAACTACTAAGAAACCACTCTTTCTTAAAAAAAAATTAAGTAATTTATATTAGCACAGCCATATGTGGGTAGAAGCTACTAAATTGGACAGCACAGAAGAGAATAAATAAAAATGATGTGTCTTGTCTCCTCTCTCCCTGCCTTGTCAAACACACAGTTAACAATACTAAGAAGATTCTTCTGTCACACTGAGAAGTCCAGCAGCCGGCTGTTAAGAGTACTGATATGCAAACAGTGTTGGCTGGAGAGAAGGGGAAGGGGGAAGGTTTGAACTTGAGGCACTGTGAGGGAGGACAGAGATGGGTGGAGCCCTGGGTACTTCCTAGTATCAGAGGTAGAACAGGGCTCCTCTCCATCCCTTCCTCCACCACGTCCCCATTCCCGACACCAATCTGCTCACCCTCCACCCATCTCCACTGCCATCACCATCTTTGAAATCTGACCCATATATTCAAGGTCCAGTTGGAATGGCACTTCCTATAAAAAGTCTTCCCTTGATTTCCCCGAAAGTAAAAGATATTTCCCTAAATAATTACATCTAAGAGTAGGAAAGGATCCAGCTTAGTCTTGTCACCTTTAAGCAGTCGACTTGTCCTAACATCAGGAAACCAGCATCTAATAAGGAGGAGTCCCTGGAATGAAGCATCTTCACCCACCTCCTCCCCACTGCCCAGCCTGGCACTTAGTATTTTCACCTTTTGCCCTCCTGCCTCCTTCTGACTATAGCTTAGTTCTGTATTTTAAACGCTGAGGATGTTATCACTGTCTGCACCACTTAGCTCCATTGATCAGCTCTAACTGGCCATGTTCCCTCAGTTTGCCCCTTCCCCTAGCTGCTTAGGGAGTAATCTCAATCCTGTTTGATTCCTAAGAGCCCACTGTGGAACAGACCCATGGCCAGAGTTTCTGAACTTGTGACCTTGACCCTGTGATAAGGAACTACAACACAGAGAAACTTCTCCTCCAACATTTACCAGAATTCTTGCTCTTGTATTTCTGGATGGTGTTCCTTCAGCCTGTGCTCAACGACATTTGCTGAAATATATGACTCATGAAAAAAATAAATATACATTGAATGAACAAAATCAATACCATCCCTGAAGGCCAGGAAGCTCATCTTTGCACAACCCATTTTTCCTTATATCGGCCTGATAGTACCCATTAGTTCTAGTTGGAACAATGCGTATTGAATTAATTAGTCTAAGACAGTTCCACATGAAATCCATTCAATGCACACTCCTGGGATCATCTCTTCTGTATGAAACCTGCTTTGGATCATTAAAAACATGGAGATCGTGTCCACTCCAACCTAACGTAAATTGGAAAAAGAATTTCGCCCCACATTCACTACGTACTTGTCCCACCTTTCCTATTGTTACAACTCCCCCCTATGCAACACTGCACCCTTTTTCATAAGTTCCAAATGACTAGGGAAGTTCCTTGAACTTAGTAAACATTCAATAAATATTTGCCAGGTCAATAAATTCTCGCACGTTTTAAATGATCTGAAAGTTGTAGCAGGTATGATAGTATGAGAGCAAAATTCATATTAAATAGAATGTAGTCATGATTACCAAATATTTAGAACATCCCTCCACGAGCCAAAATTACTGGATTAACTTCACGTATCCTTCAAAATATTAGTATATTTTAAATGTAATATTATCTTAAAATATTATCTTAAATATCATCTCAAGATCACAAATGACCAGTATGATAAAGTAAAACAAAAAAGAATACTTAAAAAGTTCAGGTAGAAATTAGTATAAGTGAAAAAAAATTGCATTATGAAAATTTATAAGTGGAACTACTTTAAAAGAGGACAGTTATTACACATAAATACTTTTATTTCAATCCTTATACAATGGGTTACTACACCCACTGAATCCAGCTACACCAGTCCATGCTTTTATTTTATTTTTTTTTAACATCTTTATTGGAGTACAATTGATTTACAAGGCTGTGTTGCTTTCTGCTGTATAACAAGGTGAATCAGCTATATGTATACATATATCCCCATGTCCCCTCCCTCCTGCATCTCCCTCCCACCTTCCCTAACCCACTCCTCTAGGTGGTCACAAAGCACTGAGCTGATCTCCCTGTGCTATGCAGCTGCTTCCCACTAGCTATTTATTTTACATTTGGTAGTGTACATATGTCAATGCTACTCTCTCACTTCGTCCCAGCTTACCCTTCCCCTTCCCTGTGTCCTCAAGTCCATTCTCTACGTCTGCATCTTTATTCCTGTCCTGACCCTAAGTTCATCAGAACCATTTTTTTTTTTTAGATTCCATATATATGTGTTAGCATATGGTATTTGTTTTTCTCTTTCGGACTGACTTCACTCTGTATGACAGACTCTAGGTCCATCCACCTCACTACAAACAACTCAATTTTGTTTCTTTTTCTGACTGAGGAATATTCCATTGTATATATGTGCCACATCTTCTTTATCCATTCACGTGTTGATGGACACTTAGGTTGCTTCCATGTCCTGGCTATTGTAAACAGAGCTGCAATGAACATTGTGGTACATGACTCTTTTTGAATTATGGTTTTCTCAGGGTATACGCCCAATAGTGAGATTGCTGGGTCATATGGTAGCTCTAGTTTCAGGGGTTTTTTTGGTTTGTTTTTTGCGGTACACGGGTCTCTCATTGCTGTGGCCTCTCCCGTTGCGGAGCACAGGCTCCGGATGTGCAGGCTCAGCGGCCATGGCTCACGGGCCCAGCCGCTCCGTGGCATGTGGGATCTTCCCGGACCAGGGCATGAACCCGTGTCCCCTGCATCGGCAGGCGGACTCTCAACCACTGCGCCACCAGGGAAGCCCTCTAGTTTTAGTTTTTTAAGGAACCTCCATACTGTCCTCCATAGTGGCTGTATCAATTTACATTCCCACCAACAGTGCAAAAGGGTTCCCTTTTCTCCACACCCACTCTAGTATTTATTGTTTTTAGGTATTTTGATGATGGCCATTCTGACCGGTGTGAGGTGATACCTCATTGTGGTTTTGATTTGCACAGCAAAGGAAGCCATAAACAAGACTAAAAGACAACCCTCAGAATGGGAGAAAATACTTGCAAACGAAGCAACTGACAAAGGATTAATTTCCAAAATATACAAGCAGCTCATGTAGCTCAATATCAAAAAAACAAACAACCCAATCCAAAAATGGGCAGAAGACCTAAATAGACACTTCTCCAAAGAAAACATACAGATTGCCAACAAATATATGAAAGGATGTTCAACATCACTAATCATTAGTGCATGCTTTTAACATGCCTCGTTTCACCTCCTGCAGAGTAACCAGGTAACGTTGTATTATAAACAACTTCCAATTATATAACCATCCACCCAGTGTATGCACTTTGAAAACATGTTTAGCAATCTCTAAGGAGACTCTTACCTTAAAGTTATAACTTAATTCTTAATTTTTGTGCTAGGGTTTTTTAAATTAATGTATCTGCAACATAGTTTCATCTGGTGAGGCAAAAACTGCTGACTAAACCTAATGCCTTTGCCTGGTTTTTGTTGTTGTTGTTGCCAGTTTATTTTTTCATTATTCATAATTATTCATTTTTTGTTTTTGTTTTTGTTTTTTGCGGTACGTGGGCCTCTCACTGTTGTGCCCTCTCCCATTGCGGAGCACAGGCTCCGGACGCGCAGGCTCAGCGGCCATGGCTCACGGGCCCAGCTGCTCCGCGGCATGTGGGATCTTCCTGGACCGGGGCACGAACCCGTGTCCCCCGCATCGGCAGGCGGACTCTCAACCACTGCGCCACCAGGGAAGCCCCATCATTATTCATTTTAAAGTAATAACCAAAGCTCCGTTGCCAAGACAAAAATGTAGAGTGAAGCATAATTTAAGGAGTGGGTTTAAATAAATAACCAGGTTTGAAGCCAACTGGGGTAAATCTAGTCACTTATTCTTCCCAGAAATGGACTCGGGCAGGGGATGGTTAAGGTGTATGCTAGAAAAGTCTCAGCTCTTCAAAATGTTGAGTGAACGTTCATAACTCATATTTAGATGGAAGAAAAAACTGATGCTGCAGATGGCTGTGTAAAGTTCCTCGGGATATAATCTCTATAGCCCAGGATGTGTCCATCTCGGTCCAGCCCAAGCCTTGCCTTGTCACCTTCGGCAAATCAGTTGACCCTAAATGCTGTTTTCTTATCTGCAAAATGGAGATGATGATAGTACCTAACTCTTAGGCTTTTGTGAGAATTTTAAAAAGAATAATACAGGTGGCAGCACTCAGCACAGTGTCTGATACACATTAGCTCTTCTTATTTGTTGTCAAAAAATATGGAACTTGAGTTATTCCCAGGTACTCATACCTGTGAGCACTTCATCCTCCTGCTTCCTCAGGTGACCATTTTCCTGCTTTTATAAATGTTGATTCTTATACACTATCTCCATCATAAACCTACCTCTAAATATTTAGAAATATCTGAGGTATAGTTCTTTTTAAAACTGCTTCAAAACCAACCAAGTCCTTTACCATGAAATATTTAATAATATTATGGAATATAAACCATAATGGAAAGTCTTTAAATTGATTTAAAGTTACTAGAGTCACATTTTTCCATGAATCACTATTATTATGCAAGCAATACAGGTGGACTGTAGAAAAATTAGGAATGACAATAGTAAACAATGATATGGATCCCATCTAGTGGACAATATTTTCAAGCTGGCTAATGCACTTAAAAAAAAATAAAGTATTTCCAAAATAAAAACTGTTTTTTATCGCATGGTTTGTAAAACGGTACTGAAGGAGATTCAAAATGGATTCCAAAATTTCACCTTAACGGCAGACTTGCTTATATTAGTGCTTATTCTTCTTTGAAAGATAAGCATGATCATCGCCACTTCATAAATGAGGAGAGACAAGTTCAAAGAGATTGAGTGCCATCCCCAAGACAGCCATGCGGTAGTCAGAGATTTGAGTATAAGTGTTCCTGATTACAAAGCCTATGCTTTCTCCTCAACCATGTGATAATAGCCTTGACTAGGGTGCTAATTATTACTAAATACTGTAGGGATTGATTCAACGGCTGTAAAAAGTGGCACTTGAACACAGGTTGGCAACTAAGCACCGTTGTCAGCAGTCACTGACTGCTTCAGCATGAGTCTCACCACCCACTCCCCTCATTCAATCAGCACTAGAGGTTTCATGGAAATTTTCATTAACGTTTTACAGCACTGGCATTCAGCAAGAGTATGTAGGTTCAGCAATTATCAATAAAGAAAGGTAAATCTCATTTTTCAGAGGTAGCACATATTCTAAAATTGTAAGTTATACCAAATGGTAGTCTATGGCATAACAATAGAATCAATAGAATTTCTTATTTATTTTTATAGAAGTGATACCTTTCTTGATATTTTAAAAATGATTTTAAAACCTCCTTATTTTAAATGTTCTAAGTGTTAGTGAAACCTGTAAAGAAAATGAACACTCAGAGGAATGGTATCAATGAGAGAATAACAAGCAAGGTATGACCCTCCCCACTCCCACATTCTGGATCTTATTTCATTTACAATAGCCAATACCAGCAGTTTGATATAATTATTTCATTTAAGTATAACATTTCCAACCTTCACTACTACCATTAAATATCCTCTTACAAATTCCAATGTTTTACATATCCTATTTTGCCCGTACCACATGATAATACAAAATATGTAACTTTAATAAATCCAATCTTTCCCAGTACTGATTTCAAAAAGTCTTTGGTGGTAATTGAGAGTCATAAAGTCTCTACTATTCCTTAAAATATTAGAAAAATTAGTTTTCTTCAGGGACATGGTGATTAGTTAGAAATGTAAGATGATGTCATCATGCTGAGGGAAAACTACAAAACTATTGTCTTCTCTTGATCAAGGCTGATAATACTGTGCATTATGTAGGCTTCTAAAAGTACACATTAGAATCACTCTGGCCAAAACACTCTTCACGGCTATTCTAGGACCCTAGGACCACAACAGTCTACTTCATGGGTTTCCAACTGAAAAGGCCTCTGAGGACTCATCTAAGTCCTGGTCACACGGCCCAGCTCAGGGGCCACCTCTCTCCTACAAGCTTCCTGTCTGTATCACACGGAAGGACCTCATCTTCTGTAGTGGCTTCATATGTTTAAATCAGACCCTAAGGTCCTAAGGGCAGGGTTTATGTAAAGTAGTTTCACTTCTATTACCCATCCCCGCTTTTGACCTAGAATAGTGTCCTCCATGGAGATACTACTCCTATTCATTGATCAAATACTTGAGAAACTAGTGAGATTAGTTTAACTAATTTTAACTCAATATTGTAAAATTACAAGAGGGTCACTTGGCTTGTGCCACAGGTTACAGTAATGGCTGTGCTACCTTCTGGCATTGCCTCACCCCAGAGAAGAGAAAAATCTTGCTTTCAGAATGCTACAGAAGCCAGCCCGTGCTTCACAGCACCTCTGTAAAAGAAAAACTAAATTTAGAAGAGAAAAAAAATTACTTATTAGCTATCTATAGAGAAAATGAAGAAATAAATGTATAATTTCCTAGGAAAGATCTAGCTTTCTAAACTTTTTAAAATCTTGTCTGCCTAAGAAGCCAGGTTGCTTGGGGGAGGGGAAGAATAGTGAAAAGGAAGCAGAATGTAAGTTATAAGGAAACAAAAGAATATTACGAACCTATCAAGACTCCTTCCATCAATGACATTAACAACAAATAAATAACAAAAATATCACTATGTGCCTGACGTTCTAGTAACATGTGAGACACTCATAAAACATAACCAAGACAATCTTCACCTTAACAGTTTTATAATCTAAGAATAACTCTTATGTGGATTCACACAGGCTAAGGGGTATCTAACAAGTGTGTACACAGCAGGGAAGAATCCTAGTATTCTGAGAATAGTGAAGAATAAACCCAAAGAGGGGGGATAAAAATATACACTTCTAATATAGAGCCCTTTATCTTGCAAGTTCTTTGATTTTCAACTTCTGAAATGATCCAGCTGAACATTCCCATGATTCTGCATTCTGTCCAGGTGCATCTACTCACACGTCCTCGAAGACAGAAAAAGACATCTGCCTGGATCCGCGCTGTCAGGCAGCACCCACCCCAGACAGCCCCTAACATCTCTGATTAGAGCTTCCTTCAGGTCTCAGGGATCACAGCACACATATACTTCATGGAAGTCAAGGTCCCAGGAGAACTCTCAGAAACCCCTTAAAAGGGGTGTGGATGAAACAAATAGCCTATTAACTAAGAGAAGGCAAGTTCAGAGGTGGAGACAATTCAAAACGCAGAGTCTGTGACTTCCAGCTCTATCCACAATGTGTTTTAGCTTTACTGTCTGGAACCTTGATACCTTGGGTATCCTAGGTGTCACCTGGCTTGATTCGCAGAATCTTGGTTCCCCTAGACAGCCAAGGCAGAGATTTGGTTTGCCTCCTCTCAGCTGTGCCTTCCAATCCCCCACTAAATCTCAGGAGGCAACACAAGAAATGCTTCCAAGGTTTTTCTCTCATCTCCTTCCAAGGGTCCTGTGCTGACTCAGGCCCTTTTTAGTATCCAAGGGCCCCCCGAGAATCCTCCCTTCCTCTATCCTCTTCTCTTCCCGAGCGAGAAACTCCCAAACTGGTAAGAAAATTCTCTTTAAAAACACATTGTGCCACCTATTTAAACAAAACAAAGCAAAGGATGGTACTAGCCTTTGTTCACCTACAGCAGCATTGTTATCAGAGGGTAAAGATGTACCATCCAGGGTCCCCAGGTTGGAAGCCAAACAGCATCAGGCAAGTGACTTTTTATTAAAGTATTGGTTCTATCTTTGCAAAAAAAATCATTTACACTTGTATCTTGCTACAAAATATATTTCTATTATTTTCTATAGAAATATTTAAAATTACTAAGCACTATCGAAAATGTTAGTCCTAGAATATGTACTCCATTCAGGCACTAAAAATAATCACAAAAATTGCTATTCATAGCTGAAATTCTTTATCATAGCCCCTCATGGTTTTTTCTCCCAGCCAAGCTATCCAAACTTAATTACACTGTCCTCTCAAGTGTCGGAACCAAAACACTTGTGATTTCCACACCGCGCATCTGCAGCCTCCACACCTGCCTTTTGCCTGGGACCAACTCCCTTCAGGAGGAATTCCCAGTCACCTTTAAAGTCTGTATCAAGTGTCAAATGTTACCAAGTCCTTGAGAAGCCTTGCCTCACCTTCCACCCACAATAGGCAGAGTGAATGTTCCTCCCTTACAGCTTCAGCACTTGGTTCATTTGGCTTGTACATCTGTAATTAGCTTTATATTAAGTATACGTCTACTTGCTTGTGGAATCCAGTTTTCTAATGATGAGGATCCTACCTTTCTCATCTTTATATCCTTAGAGCTTGGCAAGCCACTAAGGAATCAATAGTACTTAGCCTAGTGACTGGTTCATAGGAGGGACACGAAAGAAACATATTAAATTACCTGATGAAATCTTTTTATTTCCCTCAAATGTTTAGGTTTTGGGCTCTGCTATTCCCCCTGATCTGGTCACTGATGACTGACTTGCCCACATTAGTGTGTGCCCCTCCCTCTACATTCTTAACATCTCTGAACTTCATGATCATTTCTTCCTTTTGTATAAAAGCCCTCGATACCTAAATTACATCTGCATACCTATGGCCACAAATTAAACATCTTGATTTACAATTAATTCTATAATATTAGACATACCTAAGGAAATTATGTCATAAAAACTTCTTTTAGCGTTTTCATTCTATTATTATAAATGAAATTTCACCAAGAATCATAAACACAGATAAAATCTTTTTAAAGCAGCACCAGTTTCACTCACAGTACAGTTCAACCAACTCCTTGAGACTTCTTATAGGATTCTCTGACACCAACATTTTCTAAAATAGTTATTCATACAAGAAGCTATTTCCTCTGCCTTTTGAAATGTAGGTAAATATACAATGTCATCGTGTGCACCAGGTAATAACAATATGTCAAGTGTGTCTAAATGCAGATGTGTCATCTACCGTCCTTGTGAGTTTCCCTCTCCTTTCTTTCCCCTCTTCTCCTCCGGACTTAAGTAATTTCCTAGTAGGTAATCCTGCCTGTATACTCTCCAGAACCTATCAATTCTCCAAATTGCTTTCATATTAATTTTCCTAAAGTAAATCTTTGATCATACCATTCTCCTTAAATGTCTCCGCATTGCATCTTGGATGAGATTTAAACACCTTTGCTTAATAAACTTAGCCCCTCCATTGTTTGCATGAAACTTGACTACACTATCCTCACCTTCCCCTACTCCTCTCTACTTCAAGCTAAACTGGGCCCTCAGAAGACACACCCTTTCCCACCTCTATCACAATAGTTATCTGAAAGTTGGAAATGAGGCAAAAAATGTGGGCAGCAAATCCTTTCGATATCATGGAGGGAAAAGCCATCCAAAGGCTTTCTGGAGCAGTACTGTACAATAGAACCTTCTGCAACGTTGGAAGCATTCTACCTGTGCTGTCCACTGGGGCAACTGCTGCCCTACATGTGGTGACTGAGCACAGGAAGTGTGGCTGGTAGAACTGAGAAGCCAATTTTTTTAATGTTATATACATTTATTTACTTAAATGTAAATAGCCAGTTGTGGCCACATGGGGGATGTATTCATTGTTTCACATTGATTGAAGGTCCCAGACTTAGTAAAGTCACTTGTCATTGATCAATTTTTGTCCAGTACATATGCAAATAAGTTTTGTTCTGAGAAACAGATAACCTCAAATATGTATGGTCTGTTGGACATTTCTGTAGACATATAGATAGGTAAATAGATGGACCTCTAATTTCTAAAGTGCTCTTTGAACTGGTTATAATATTTTATTATGTCCCTCATTAATTAATGAATTAAATAAAATTTTTTACATGTGTTCATCTTATATTTGGGGGAGTCATGATATTACTTTTTGTAAACTGTACACCTTCTTATTTTTAGGGAGAGAGAAGATTGTAAAAGTCTTAACAGTTCAGTCCTAACCTGAACTGAACAAGTACACAGTAAATATTCACTTCTATTTCTTCCCCTTTGCCCCTAAAAACAGATAAAAATGCATCATTTCTCTCTATTTCTACATGCCCTGGTTCTCCTCTCCCCCCAGTCTTTTGGGGCCCAGATGTACTACCACCTCCTCCAGGAAGACTTAATGATTCATCCATCAAATGTAAATCCTCTGCCCCTATATTCCCATTACATTTTATTTACATTTTTCTCTGGATACTTAAATCACTTTCTATCTCACCATTTCCCATAGATATTTTTATCAACCTTATTACACTTCAGATTTTTGAGGGTGGAAACTACATTTCACTGCATTCTCCCTGTGTCAATGAATAAATAATGGCAAGGATGTGGAGGAAGTCAAGCAACTAGACTTGAGACTAACACTGTGATAGGAGAAAATCCTTTAGCTTGTGGAAGACAACGTCACAATACACTGACCCTCAGATAACTTAATCTCTGTGATAATGCAAGGGGGAATGTTCTTCCAGACCCACTAAAATGACATGCAGGTTGATGACTGTTTTTACGGCAACGGGGTTCTAAAACGAAATGTTTCCCAGCTTCTGTTATTTGGCAATGCTAAATGAATGTTGTCTAAAGGTTAAATATAAATTGGTTATAAATCTTCACTTCACTGCATCATGTAGGGAAGGCTACCTTACAACAGCCATGTTTGTGTCAGCATCAAGAAAACAGTCTTATTTTAATAGTAGTAACACTATTGAAATCATTGTTTATTCTACATAATAGGCTTCAGATTTGAGGATGATGCCATTGATGGTCATCACTGAATATATGAGTAAGAGGCTGAAAAACACTGAGGACAATGAACTAGCCCTTCTGGACTCCCAGTGGACAGAATGGCCTCTTCCCAATGGCTGTAGTCACCATTCGCAGGTGCACTGTCCTTGGCTGAAAGGTCTGCCTTTTGCTAACCAGACTTTGCAAACTGATTGAAGAATCTCATTTCAGAACAGTCCTTTTTACACCCAGTTTGCCTGACTTTACAGGCAATGACCCGTGGTTTGATCACCTGTCCACACCACCTGGTGGTTTGGATGTCATCTAGTTATAATCTTGTAAACAGTCTCTCTGAAGATCTGTAGTCACCCTTTAATTCTGAAGTCTCGCTGTCAACCAGCCAGAAAAGCTTGATGAATATTCTCCCTGACACACTGAGCTAGTCTTTACTGATGACGAGACCAGGATGCATTGCTATAACTGTAAGAGGTAGCAAAATCTTACTTAAAAATAAAACTCTTCTCTGGGTTACGTATTTCAACTTTGGGAAGCTCATTTTGGGGAATAAAATAAGGGCTTTGGAAGAAATTAATGCTTCGATGATTAAAAAAATTTATTAGGTTAAACTCGAACTGCAGTAACTCAAATTGCAGTAATTGCAGTAATCATGATCTAGGAATTATACCTCAAAAAGCCTGTGATACAGATAGATAGATAGATAGATAAATGATAGATAGATAGATAGATAGATAGATTTCCCTTTAGCCGCTAAAAGGAGAAAGGCCAAGGATTTGGCAGGAAGAGAATAAAAACTGAAAGATCAGAAAGATTTACACAGGCAAAAATGATAGCAGAGAGGAAGCTGTAATGAAAAAGAAAGACAGAGAAAACTGTGTAGAAGAAAAAGCACAAACACTAATAGTCAGAGAGCCATGGAAAAGAAAGACAAACATTAAGAGAGAACATGCAGTTTCACAGAATACCATTTTCAATCTCGTGACCTCTTGGAATATTTTTATGCAATGTCCATGCTCTAGCTTCACTACTGTAATGTAAATGGGGCTACTACCTCTTGACATGTGCTTGGTGCACAAACCAAGGCCCATGGCTCATCATTAGCTTCCCTTCCAGCTCTTCTCTTGTATCCATTGCTTCTTCTCCCTCTTCCTACTGCCTTTGTGTGTGGGAGGTGCCAAAAACACTCATATAGCAACATATTCTCCTTCCCTCCCCTCACTTTACATGCTGTGATTTCTCAGACCTGGTTCCCTAACTTAAAAAATAGACTATCAATAAATATAATACATCAGTTAGAGAAGTATCTAAATTTCCACAGAGAAGAATAATTACTTTTAGCTCAAGAAAAAATGCTATCACGGTGTGAAAATGTCCACTAAGGAGGAGACAGAGGAACGTGGGATGAAATTCCAGCACAGCCTCCTGGCAGCAGAAACAGGAAACCTGAAATGCAAACACCACCCACACAACTCAAGCACAGTATTCACCTGGGGGTGACCCACAGCATCAACTGCCCAGACAGAGGACCGCAGGACATAAACTTTGTAAAATCCTTAACGCCCTTCCTGGAGGGCAGCAGGACCGTGACTGGAGGTGCCTTCCAGAACACAGAGCTGCTCACCTCACTCCCTGCTGTAGACACCCCACTGGGGCGAGCCCGTCCCCGGTGGGAGCGTGAAACTAGGTGGCATGTGGAGCTCCCACAGGGAACATAAGGCTGGAGTGACTTGAGCTCACTAAGCAGGGGATGGGAGCTCCTGAGTAGGCCTTGTTGCCTTCCCGCTGAAAGGGGCCTCGCAACACAGTTACCCAAATCAGGAGGCTGTTGGGACCCGTTTCTCTGTTCTGTGGTCCAGGGCAGGAGGCAGTGGGAGAGCCACTGGAGTGAGTGGCATCAGGAGCCCTGGGGAAGACTGCAGCTGGCGACAGGATGAGCCAGTTCTGGAGAGACTCCTCGCAAATCCACATATCTGGGGTTGGGGCTTGGAAATTGGTTATTTATTCAGTTTTAGTTGGTTGTTATTTTCGAAGCTCACTGGGTAACTCTAATGCACAAGAAAGTATGGAAACCATTCATAAAAACATGCATGAGATTCAGATGTCAGCTGAGTGGACAGAAAACAGTCACTCCAGGAGGAGAAAGCACCCTACTGCATGGGGTCCCACTGAGATGGTGCTGAGACCCTAAGGACAAAGGTCCAGTGGGGACACCTGGTGCAGCAGGTGGAAACTGTGATGCTGAGTCCTCCACTTTTGCTCATGCCAGGCAGTGATTTAAAGAAAGGTCATCTTTTTATCTCCTGTCTCCCTGCTGCCAGCACATATGCTTCTCTATTCAGACAACTCTTCCTTAAAAATCAGTGCAAGACTCAGCTTATCTTTACAGAAACTTGCCCATAAAACCTACTAAAACCTAGTTGACTCAGAGATCTGTAAAATACTTCTTTATCTAAGAACTGTATAAGCAACAACCACAATGTTTAGTAAAAATAACAAGAATTGACAAGCCATTCACTTTTTAGCTCTGCAGTTTCCTCCACTGTTCATTACTGGTTTTATTTCATTTCTAAATTGAACTGCATATTGCAAAATCTGGCCAAATGGATCTTTGTGTAGATATGTGTCTTGCTTCTGCCAGGGATAATTTTCATTCAGAATGAACAAGAAAAGGCAATACTGGATACAAAAATGCATTCAAGTTTTAAAATAAAGATGAAAAACATGTGCATCATTCAACCGTCTTCCATTTCATGGAGAGAAAAAGCACACTTTATGGAGATAATGTCTTTCTTACTCCATCTCACAAATGAAGATGTACAATTAAACCGCTTTTATTTAGGTTGCGAGTGTTTCCCCGCTTTGATTCTTTGGTCAGGAAGTAATCACATTTTAGAGATTAAATAATGCTTGTATTGGGAGTGTGCCATGAAAACAGCAATAAATGTCACTGACCTGCAAGAAATACACACCACTGTGGTCACTGTTTTATAACTGATTCTTCTTTGCATGAAAATTAATTATAAATGTCTTCTGTTCCTAGTTGTGTGACTTTGAGATCTTGGCTTATAACAAAACTATGAGAGTAGAATATTTATATGTTCTTTAGCTTATATTACTTAATAATTTTTATGGCACCTTCCATTACTATACCATTTACTGAGTGTCTACTATTGTGCCTCCCTGACGTTAACATTCTGTTGAATATCCCTGGGAAGTTTATATATCTATTTCATGAGTTTTACAGATGTAACCTCTGAGTTGCAGAAATGCAGTCCGCCCAGAGTCATGTGGCTTTATAAATGTCATCTGTGGGATTTAAACCCAACTCAGTATGACTTGAGTGTCCTTGCTCTTTTGGCCATAGAATGCTTCAGCCTTATTTGATACTTGAAAGGTAGTCTCTCTAAGAAAATAAAATCAAAGTTAAAAACTAGAAGTGGGGTGGAGGTTGCATTTAACATAATATTGGATTCAGGAATAACTGGATTCAAATACCAGGTAGGCTATTAACAGCTTTATGATTTAAGACAAGTATTCAGAACTTTCTGAGCCTCAGTATCTTTATCTATAAAATGGGGATAATAATATATGCCTCATTTGTATCTTTTTTTTTAGATTCCACATATAAGTGATATCATATGATATTTGTCTTTCTCTGTCTGACTTACTTCGCTTAGTATGATAATCTCTAGATCCATCTATGTTGCCACAAATGGCATTAAAAAATAATCTAAAAAATGATACAAATGAACTTATTCACAAAACAGAAACAGATTCACAGACTTCAAAAACAAACTTACGGTTACCAAAGGGGAAAGGTGGGGGGAGGGATCAATTAGGAGTTTGGGATTAACATATACACAACACTATATATAAAACAGATAATCAACAAGGACCTGCTGTATAGCACAGGGAACTCTACTCAATACTCTGTAATAACCTACATGGGAAAAGAATCTGAAAAATAATGGATATATGTATATGTATAGCTGAATCACTTTGCTGTATACCTGAAACTAACATAATATTATAAATCAACTGTACTCTAAAATAAAATAAAAAGTAAATTAAAAAATAATCACAGCAATATATATATATATATATATATATATATATATATATATTCCTCAAATGATGGCTGAGAGCAATAAATGAAATAAAATATTTAATGCCTGGCATGTATTTCCAAATCTCCAGAGTGAAAAGGGTCAGGGATGAGCGCAACTAGGCCAGAATGCGTGGAGAAAAAAATCTCTGCATAAACACAAAAGACTGAGGAAATCAATCAAAGGTAAAAGGTCAAGGTTCAACTACAAGGAGGTCTGCAACAGAGAACAGAGTCCTGATGGTCCCAGATGGGCCACTTGCAGCAAGGCAGGGGAAGAGCAGACAGTCCTTAGCAATTATACTCCAATAAAGATGTTAAAAAAAAAAGGCAACATTCACCAAATACCTCAGCCTGTTCCAGGGCACGGGCCTGGGTAGGGACTTGTCATGAAAGGATCAGAAACAGGCACATACTGTCCCCAGTAAAAGCTCAAGACAAGACAGAAGGATCAGAAACAGGCACATACTGTCCCCAGTAAAAGCTCAAGACAAAAGTTTCACACTTGTCTTGAAATGGGATGTATTGTGAATGTATTTATAGATAGCATCTACTCCTAAATGATCCTGCGTTGCTTTGGTTAACTGTCTCATTCTCTTGTTAATGTTTATTTCCAAGGAGTTAAATGAGTTAATAAAGAAGAGAATGGTAACCTAACCCAACCTGAAAATCTTCTCTGCTTATGTCAGTATGCGTTTGTGTGAAAGATTTGTTCCTGCTGGACTACTTTCTTTTTAAAGAATTTAATGTACAAATAATGCATAATCTGCCTATGTTTCTTTGCAAGATGTTTATTTATGCAGTGAGTAAGAAATTCTTTACTTTTCTCTTCATCATCTCCAGTGCCCAGCTGAGTACCTTGCATATACTGCTAGTTGAGGACGTTGGCAGCAAAACAAAACAGACCTCCTTCAATTTGACTATTTATCATTTTGCATCTGTATATTTGACAGTAACTTGGCTGATGAACAAAATTTGTTGAACTACAAAAGATGATAAGGCCCTCCTGAAGCCTTGGTTTCTGACTTTGACTGCTATCTTAAACCAAAGCCTGAACTTTTCAAATAAGTGCACCTTACTCAGTAGTTCTGGATATACTCAGATTTGAAATGGCAGTGAAAACTCTGAATGTGGACTGTGGCACAAGGTGCCATTAGTGTGATAGCACAGTGGCCTGGCCAGGGCTTTGTAAAACTGCTCCAAATTTTTCAGTTAAATATCTTAGTCTCACAAAGTGACATAGTGTGTGCTTGACTGGCATTATTTCATTACTAAAAATAAGATGATTGAAAAATATATGAAGCTTACAATACAATACTAATAGGACAGAAGAAGGGAAATGCCAAGATATTTCTGCACTGGTTTTGAAAGGTAAATATTCAGGTGAAAGTAAAAAAAAAAAGTTCTGAAAGCCATTTTAACGAATGTAAATTAAGGGGAAATTGTAAGATGACAGGTATTTTGCTTTATCATTTTGAGATTTCAGCTTGACAATGACATAATCCCTAAAAAGAAAGCATTTTCAAAACAATTAACATAATGTTAAAGGAGTAGAGAATTCAGACACAGACTCAATTACACGGTCTCTAACTCTTGCTAACATGAGACATACGTCGTGTGTGAAGATGAGATACACGTGCTAGTTAAGATAAGAGTAGATTTTATAGGGGTGTTTCAGAGTCAAAGAGGCTTTTAGTTTTTATAACCTTGAGCGATTTGGGAAGCAGAATTCTATGATGATCCCCAAGGTTCCAACCCCTGGTATATACGTCCTGTATAGTCATCGCCCCTGGAGTGTGGGTGGGAACTATGACAAGAATCAGATGTCCCTTCCATTACTGGCAATTACGTGGCAAAGGTGAAGGGATTCTGCCGGTGTACAGAATGTCCCAATCTGTTGATTGTGAGTTAACCAGAAAGGAGATAGTCTGAGTAAGCTTGACCTAATCAGCTGACCCCCTTAAAAATGACCCAGGTCTTCTCTGAAAAAGGAGATGAAGGAGCGTCTCCTGCTGTTTGAATAAGTGAGCTGTCTGTGGAGAGAGCACCCATGAGAGGGCCATGGCCACTAGACGCTGAGTGAAGCCCTGGCTGACTGCCAGCAAAAGAACAGGGACCTCAGTCCTACAACTGCAGAGCCTGAATTATGCCAACAACTACTAGAGCCTGGAAAGGATCCAGACTCCAGAAAAGAACACCTTGATTGCAGCCTGTGAGACCCTGAGCAGCGGAGCCAGTTAACTGTGCCCAGGTGTCTGGCCTATAGAAAACTGCGAGATCTTAAATGGGTGTTGTCTGAAGCCACTAAGTGTGGTCATTTGCTACCCAGCACAACGGGCTAATAGAGGTGAGCTGTTCTCTTAACGCACCGAACATCGGTTTCATACATGTAAGTGGAGATCATAATAGAAGGTCACTCTAAGAATTTAATGGGATTAAGTAATATTCTTAGCACATGCCTGGCATGTAATAAGAGCTCAGTCATTGCAGTTAGAAATAATAGTGCTACTAGTAGCACTAGTAGTAGTAGCAGTAGTATAAACTGCAGTAATGGTGTTAGGTTGGAATACCTAGCTATGCTCAGATACAAAAGAGAGAAATTGGGATAGGCAATATATCTGTGTCCCGCAGGTTGACATTTGCCTAAATTAAATCAAGATATCATTAAATCTATCAACATTCACACATTTGTGTATACTGGCTTGCCCCAAGCAGACACACGTACACGTACACACACACACACCCACTCCGAGAGCACCAAATTATTCTCAGTCTGCAAATACACTACATTCTTTGCCTTTGTTTCTTCTTTCCACGTGCTGCTCATCCCCACTGAAATGTCATTCCCGAATCTCTACTGGTAAAATCTGTTTATTCTTCAATGCCAGGCTCGGATTATATAGCATTTACAATGCTCAAGAACTGTTCCAGTCACTTTAGAAATACTATCTCATTCAGTAACAATTGTATGAAATAAATATCACTGTTGTTCTTTCTTATCCCTTTCTTAAAGGATAGGGAACAAAGACCCAGAAAGCCTAGTTTGCCCGAGTTCACAATGCAGAGCAGGATTTGAACTCAGGCAGTTGTGCTCCAGACTCTGCTCTCAACCACTATAACAAGTCTCACGCTGAAGGCCTCCTGTATAAGCATTTCTATATCCAGTTGGAATGGAGTACATTTTCCCCTTTTCTGGTTTCCTATTATATATGTTTTTTGACAAGTAAGGTTTAAGCTAAGCCCAGGTTGAACTATATCTGGATGATGGAGTTTGAAATCAAATTTTAATATATTTGCATCCATATAGGAAAGGACACATTTAACCCAAACCCTCATTTACATTTGCCCAACTAGAGGAAAGAAGCCAACAGGAGGCAATAATAAGGAGGGTCCAAGGCTTCTACAGGAATCTATGAAGGAAAGAAGACTTGGGAACTGGGTAGGGCATCCTCTTCCTGGGCTCAGGCCTGCCCTAAGCCTCTCCTCTGGTATTATATGCCCCAGGGAAGAAATGAGGGCCAGAAGCTAAAAGAGCTCTCACTGCCACACCCCAGGCACAAGCCGCCCTGCTGTGAGGTGCTCTGCGAGTCTCACATGGAGGCAGTGCTGTTTCTGGGCAGTTCTATGAAAAAACACACTCACCAGTGGCCTAGAGTGGTGGTGCTGGTCTAAAGTCCTTCTGTGCTATGCAGGAGGCCTGCCAAACTTGCGGAAGTCAAACCTACATGTTACTGTGCTCTATTTTAAAGCTGAGAGATGGGAACATCTTCTCTCATCTCTCTTGTGTCTCTCATATTTTGAAAAAAAAAAGCCCATGTGACTTTATTTTGCATAACAACTTTACACCAATGGAGCCAGAGAGACTTGGAGAACCTGAGGCCCTACAGAGCAGGTGCCTGTCTCTCCTCACCCGCCTCAACACCGTGAGCTCCCAGGGAGCAGGACACACGGGCCCCAGATCTCCGCACACTCCATGGAGCCTGCCCTAATGCCTTACACACAGGAGAGGCTTGAGAAATGTGCACTGGTTAAAGGATAAAATAATCCTATTAATCCACAATAGCCAACTTGCCAGTAGATGTAGCCAATGTGTCTAACTTCAGAAAACACGTACAGGAGAATCTAAAATACAAGAACAGCTGGGATTAACTTGGGAAATAGATACTCACTAATCTAAAAAGCAACTACTGGCTACAGAAAATGATTGCTGATAATGTTGAGTTGTCTTGGGAATCTAGGTTTATTTTTTGCCCCTGTGAAGAAAAGGAACTGTAAAGTAAAAATCTGACTAATGATAAGACACTGCTTCAAAGAAAAAGAATACATCTGAACAGTGTTCAGGGTTGAGAGCTACCGGATTAAGCAAACCTGATCTTCCAGCGCATGTTATTCAATAGGAAAATATCTGAGTGCGATGGGTAGCAGCGGCATTTGAGACGCGTTGTGTGTTTTAACTTTTAGGAATGGCTCCTCCTCCCTCTCGTGACCCCAGGTCCTCTGTCCTGATCTTCAACCCGTATCTTATAGGCCCACCTCATGTCTGACTCCTCTACTGAACCGGCCCCTCCTTGCTGACTGCAGTAAGTCTTATTCATCCTTTTGTCTCCAGTGCCTAAACACATCTGTGACAATGGCAGGATCTCATTAAGTGTATACCGAGTGAATGAAACACCTTAATATTTTTACAAAACTAGGAATTAATAAAACTTTCGGAGTAGTTGACTTGGCTGAAATTATTCTTGATACACAAAATGAAATATGGCTCTATCTGATTATTTTGATATGAAGCAAAAAGGCAGGTGTTGGGAAGAAAGAGGGCACTTGACTGACACAGCAGCAGCAGATCTTGGCCTGAGGCTTGGCTTCGCACCTACTGCTAAGCTCTGAATGACTGTCAATGATGACTGTCTTTATTTCTTGATCTCTACAGTCCTGCAAGGCTTACAGTCTAAGAATATAGGCGCCATGAGGGCAGGAAGCTGTCTATCCTGTTCATGGCTGAGTCCCCATGGCACAGCTCACTGAATGCACACTTGTGAATAAATGAATAACAAAGACCCTGCAACAACTTCTCACGTCCAGCTCCTATGCAGAGTTTTTTTTTAAAAAACGATGCTGAATTTTCTATGCCAATATAAAAGAAAGCTACACAGTGTTTCCTCATGAAATAGTTTCCCCATGATTTAAAATTCTGTTTTTTCTATGTCTGCATGCTTCAACAACATGAACTGTGCCTGTAACATTAACAATTTGGGACAGAATTCAATAGAGTATTTACACAATTGTTAAAATGAACATTATAATAAATTATTGTCATTCGTCACAGACGGCCCAGTAGAACTTCACCTATTTCTTACGAGATCTGCAATAGTCTTTGTTGGCTGATTTCTAAATAATAAACTCTGCTGAGTCTTCATGTTTTGTTTATGTGTTTGCTTGTTTTTTCTTTTTTTAAGAATTAACCTTGGGTTGGTCTTAATGTTTAATTCTCAATTCACATATGTAATAAAAGTAATGTATCATTACTCATATTAATGAGCATCTATTTTTTTAAAAGCAGTATTTGAATGTGTTGCCACTCAGCAGTGTATGAAACAAAGGGATTTTTCACTCACTCATTTAGAACTTATTTCTGGAAGGAAGGGAGAATATCTAATCATAATGTAGATGAATTGTAAAATGAATGAAAATGTTTGTTAATATAAATAAAAGCAATATAAAAATTCAAATGATTTTTAAAAATACATTATTATAACATATCAGTTAAAGAATTAATTTTCTATAACACCATTAAATAATTATATTTTCATAACACAGTTAGGCTTTATTCCATGTAAATTAAAGAATTTAAGCAGTTAGAATCTGCAACTTTTCAAATGAACCTCTGATTCCACAAAATTAAATTAATAAATTTAAAATAGTATTTTTAACCAGAAAAAGTATAAATGCATATTGAAGGGTATTATGGATGGAGAACATACTTAAATTTTGGAAGGACTGAAGGAGAAGTTTACTTAGAAAGCATGAGCCTTGGTGTAGAGAGAACAATCTTCAGGCCCTGGCTCTGTCACTGTGTGATCTATGGCAAGTGTACCCAATCTCCCCGAGCCTCAATTTCCTCGTCTTAAGTGGAAATACTGACCCCATAGGTTGGTGAAAACTGAAAAAGAAAAGAATATGTATATACATTTATTAATGTATATTCATACATATAATTTCAGGTCAGATACAGAGATACATATGCTACTTTTAAATTACATTTAGAAGATATATATTTAGTAAAGTGCATATGTGCATACAAATAAAGAGAGTGGGAAGCACTGATCCTGAAAGAAATCTATTTTATAGGAATTGGGAGAAGGAACCAAGCAATGGGAAAAATATAGAATCAGGAAAAACTAGGTAGTTAGAAAGAACTTAAAGAAAAAAGAATTAGCAATCCTGAGAGGAAGAATACGAGGGCGGCGGGGAGAGACGTGTTGGACACCAGAGGCGTGAGAAACCTCCTTCCAGGCTGTGCTGAGCCCGTCCAGGGTGCCTCTTGTCAGGGTGAGGAGCCCAGACCTTACCTGGTGGCGTTATAATGTGGAAAGACACTGCAAATGATGAAAACAGACATCAGCAACAGGGTCACTTGGGTCAAGTGACAGGAACTTGGGGGAAATTCTGGGATGAAGTTTGGGAGGGTTTTTTATTTACTTATTTTTAATTAATTTATTTATTGCAGAAAGGAAAAAAAAGAATGAAATGAAGAGAGAGATGGAAGACTAACAAGTATAACAAGATTAACTTGAACCTGCTAGTTCTTGGGCAAGGCTGACTCACCGCTTCTCCCATGGGCTCTAGCTAAATCAGAACTTCAAAATCAAGCCCAGCCTCATTCCCCACAATGGCACACGCTGCTGCTTATGAGGAAGACCCCAAGCTGACGGGACACTCAGTCTCCTGGTGCCTCATGAAAGGTCCGAGGGGACCAGCTGCGTGCATCGCTTCCCCTGCTCTCCTACCCTTTCCCACCTAGACAGGAGGAGTAGAACAGTGAGTAAACAGGTTATTGATCTGTATTTAGCTTTACTCAGTCATTACAATCCACGTATGACATAGACAGATGGCCTTCTACATATATAGATATTTAAGTAGCCAGCACAGTTCTTCTATACAAGAGTCTGAATTTCAGTGCATATCAGTTCTCCTTACATCCACTCTCTTCAGTCACTGACTAGTTTGCTCATTTTGAGCTATGTCACGTTCTGAAAATATGATTTTTCCCTCTTAATGCAATGAACCAAACCACTGCATATTTTCTCTTGGTTTTCATTATCTGGAATAACTTAGTACTTTTTTTTTTCTAACTCTTCCTACATCCATTAGAACCCAGTTCCTGAAAATCATGGGTTTTCAAAACCCAAAACATATCCAATTATAGTTGTAATGTAAGGCACTCTGTAAATGATCAATAAATCTAAAACCCACAAACATTTCAGTTTCACTTTACAAATAGTTCAGATATGTGAGTGCCAAATGATGAAATCATAGTGTTGATTTTCACTTTGTACTTGACCTCTACATTAAAGCAGAAAGGACTAATGTCAGATTTTACATTACTTTATCTTACTCTCTTCTTGATCTTTAATTGGAAAACATGGTAGGAAAAAACTGTGGATTTCTATCATTCTCATTCCTAAAATGACATATAAAAGCAAAAGCGAAATTAGCTACTTAGTCAAATATAGTGAGAGCGTCATCACAATCCCCGGTGTCCCTGCAGGAAGCCCTAAAAGACTTCACATTGTGTGTCTATAGGGAAATCTGCAGCAGGAATACATCAGTGTGGCAGGACTGCATCAATGAAATCCAGAAAAATAGGGTTGGGTGCTACTCTTTTAAAAACAAGTAGCTCCACTGCAAACAAAATACTTAGTAACTTGACTGACATAAATGTTTTATTATGAGGGTTATTTTCCTGCATTTGATAGTGACTAAGCAAAGTCCAATATATTAGTGTGGACACGATTCTCCAAATCAAAGCTGGGGAAACCTCCCTACTGAGATCATCCAAGGAGTTGAACATGAAGCAAAGTTTCAGGGCAAGAGGGGCTGACCATATCACAAATTAGATGTCTTTCATCTTTATTTCTATTTAAGAAAGTATATTTGGTATACTTGTTGGTAGACATATTTTAACTGAAATGCAAAAATCACAAAGTCCCTAAATTCAGATCAAATTATCTATAAAACTCATCATAAGGGCAGTGGAATTGATTACATAAAACATATTTTGCTGGAAATAGAAATTTAGAGGACTACATTTGAGATCTAAAGTATAAATGAGTCACTAATATTACAACTTATCATCCACGTGTACAGATGGGGGCTGGTCACTGTTCTTTACCTCTTCATAAATGATGAATATTGGTTAATGATGGCCACGGAACAAATTATCTGCATGAATGTGGATTTTCATTTAAAATTTTGACACAAATTTATGACTCATTAAGATGGAAAACAAGAAATTCACGGAAAAATCTTTTAGTCCATTGATCTCTCACTTTGCTGAAAGATAGTTAAATGGTTTGAAATTAATGCCTGATAAATATGTGAACTGATTGAAGGTATAAGTATCTTCAAAGACCTATTCAAAGCTTATGAAAATCATTTTTTAAATGAGCCAAAAACATGAAAATTAGCTCTACTTAAATGCCTAGGATAGCCCAGTAGTGAACTTTACTTATTGGTTTACAAACGGCATTTCCAGTCTTCTTGAAGAAGAACTCCAATCTTGCATTGTTCTGTCCTTTCAAATCCTTCTAGATTTTACAGAGTCGGGCATAGTCACTAAGGAAAGATCCTCCAGTCACATAAGCCAGGTAGCAGGGTTCTGTGTGCACCCCCAGCTGCTCCTTCGCAATGTTTCACGCCACATCCTTTGTTGATCTCTAAATGTTGGGAGGCACTACGGTCCAGTCTACGGGCCTCTTTTTTCTATCGTTATTCACTCATTAGTTGATCTTCTCCAGTGCCATGGTTTGAAATATCTACAATAAGATTTCTGCCAAATTTACATTTCCAGCTTTGAGCTCCAGATTCACACAACAAATTACCTCTGTGGCTCATGTGCATTCATTGGAATCTCAATTTTAGTATTTCCTAAGTAGCACTCATGATTATTCTCCACAAAGGCTGCTTCTGCCCAGTCTTCCCCATCTTACAAAAGAACACCACCATCACCCAGGCGTTTAAGATAAATACCTATGAATCATCCTTAATTCCTCTATCTCCATCATACTCTACATCCAATCCAAGACAGATACAATCTATTTTCAAAATCTCTCCAGAATTGGACCACTTCTCACCAACCCCAAAGCTATATAACCCTAATCCAAGCTACCACACTGGTCACATGTGGATCCTCATAACTGTTTCTGCTACTTCCATTTCTCCCAGACCAGGCCATTTCTCCATCTGAGGATAGAGTTTCTTTCAGAAACATAAATTAGACCCCATTACTCCTTAGCTCAATATCCTCTGATGGCTTCAGGTCCACACTCTTTACACACACCTTCAAGATACTACCTTTTCTTGCCTTGCCTCTCCAAGCTCATCACCTCATACCCGATCTAGCCACATTATCCTTCTTTTTGTGCTCACATAATACACCAAGCTCAGTGCTTTCACTCAGCCTTTGCGCTTAGCATTCCCTCTCTCTACGCTATTCCTCTCAATACTGTATGTTGGTTCCCTAAATCCATTCAGGGCTCTGCTTAGAGAGACCACCCTTTTAGAAGGAGTTCATTTCGACCTTACTCTCTAGTCTTCCAATCTAGTTTACATTTCTTTACAGCACTCACCACCACCTCAAATTATACATATAACAAATTAATTTATTTATTTGTTTTGAATGTCTCTCCACTAACAGGGTCAGCTTCTTATAGTAGGAGTCCTGTTTGTGTTGTTTACCATTATGTCTGAGCACCTAGATCCATGCTGGCACAGACAAGGCACTCAATACTTATGGCTTTATTGAAGGAAACATTAGTGAATGTACATACTTTTTCATAGGCTATGTTATAAACAATTCTGAAAATCTATTATTATAATATAAAGTGATGTACAAATAAATATGGCTTGAATAGCAAAGTTGGTAGTTTTAATCAAGTATGTATATGCGTATGTCTTACTTAAGCAATTAACTATTATATTCTTAGTAAATATGGGACCAATGAATACATGAATCAACTGTAGATGTGTGTGTCTGTTGATCGTAAGCCTAGAAGTAGTTTTGACAATAGCAAATGTTCGGAAAGTAGGATGTGCCCAAATGGATTTGGTTTATTCCAATTCGTCTTCTTAGCTAGAAATATCTGCTGAAACAAGTAGGAAGAAAGATATCCTCTTTGAAGAGGATGCTTCTGTTATCTTCCTGCTCTGCAGAGGATGCCTCGTCAGTTTTAACTCTTTGAACCCTGCAACAATCTTGGAAGATGGACAAAAGTCATGAAAGACTGCTGGGAATCAGCTGGGTGCAGTTTGGTAGGAGCCAGGGAAAGAGACAAGGGGAAAGCACTTGGCTGATAACCAACTTCCACTTCCATTGAGTGACTGTGATTATCACAATTTTAATCATGCTCATTAGGGACTGTTAGTCTGAACAACGTATCCCCTAGGACTGCTTTACGGACGTCAACTTTAATTTGATCATATTTTAATACAGAACAGTGTATAGCTTGAAGACAGAAGTCTACACAACTGTTGATAATAGAGGAGGGCCACAGAAATCTAATAACAACCTGTAGAGAATCACGTTCTTACTTTGCTACCATGACAGTCAATTGCATTCCACAAGAAACCTTCCTGTTAATTCACTGCTCCTATCTTGTACCAGGCAGACCAATTCACAGTGAATAAGAAGGTTTCTATGGCTCTTTGAAGCAGTACTTTATGAAAATTCTATACATGCCACCTGAAAATAATTTTAAATCTCTACTGCTTAACTTTCTGGTTTTCTTCCCCTCCCATTTAAAAAAAAAGGTTGAAAATAAAATAGTGAATTCACACATCTGTCTTTCCAATATGATAGAAATCCACAGATTGACCATTCCTATACTACTATAATGCTGTAGATGGTGGAGAATTTCCAGAGATAGTTTATCAGCTTTCTCAATAAATAAAGGAAAATTCACTCTTCTCTGGAAAAATCAGACAAAGAAGTAGTCTCCCTCCCTTTTTCCCTCTTTCTACTATAAGCCATATTAGCTTCCAAATAAAATATTTTAAGAGTGCTAAGAGGGACTTCCCTGGTGGCGCAGTGGTTAAGAATCCATCTGCCAATGCAGGGGACACGGGTTCAAGCCCTGGTCCGGGAAGATCCCACATGCCGCGGAGCAACTAAGCCCGTGCGCCACAACTACTGAGCCTGCGCTCTAGAGCCTGCGAGCCAAAACTACTGAGACCATGTGCCACAACTACTGAAGCCTGCGTGCCAAGAGCCTGTGCTCTGCAACAAAGAGAAGCCACCGCAATGAAAAGCCTGCACACCGCATCAGAGAGTAGCCCCCACTTGCCACAACTAGAGAAAGCCCGCACACAGCAATGAAGACCCAGTGCAGCCCCACCACAAAATTAACTAATTTTTTAAAAAAAGAGTGCTAAAAAATCATCCACAGATACAGACACCAACACCCACCCCAGTCGCCCTCCATGCAGGTTTTCTTATTGACCATAAATTCCCAGTGAAATAGTAACATCTCTGATTGTTTATGGAGAAAACTTATATTTAAAATAGGAAAACCTAATTCATTTCCCCAGTGTTCTAAAGAATATTTGTATTACAAATGGATCTCAAAAAGGTACAGCTACATCTTAATAGACAAACATACATTTTTATCAAATGGGGGAAGAAATCCTTGAGAAGAAACTTAGCAGCAGTGTTACACATTTTCTCTAACTCCCCAAAGTCTTTGAAGATGAGGAAATGCTTTTTATTTATGCCCAGAACTACAAAAAAGTGATATGGTATGGGAGTTAATCCTAGAAAGATAGAACAGACAACAACTGCCTCTGGATCTGTATCCAGAACAACTGAACAGTTTTCATTCATTTGGGAAAATAATAGTCCTGCACATAGTATGGTCCTAGAAAAAATTACTCTTGTGTGGCAATTCCATTAATCAATTAATATTAAACATGCCAATGTATTTGTATTGTGAAGTTGAGGTATAACCTCTTCATTCATAAATCAGAGAACTTTAATCATATTAACCATTATCCCAAGTGATTAAATACATCTCAGAGACAGAAAAAAAATAAATCAAACAAGGCAATCTCTCCCAGAAAGACAGGAGGACAGAACAAGACATTCCTTCGCACAAAGTACTGGTGCTCTGGGATTTCACTGGTCCCACCAACGATGAGGGGCATGTGCATGGTCGGGACTCGGCCGTTGTGTGGATACCTGTCATATCATCTTACTACCCACACTACCTGTCACAGAGTTCCATGGAGATGGAGGTTGTCACCTTGACTGCTTTGATACCCCTTCACCTCCCAGGCAGGTTATATTCATGGCCCTTGGAAAACCATTTCTAGTTTGGTTTCAGAATAAGCTATCACTCTCATAGTAAGGGGAGAGAGGATTCATCTCAGGATCAAGAGAAATAAGGAGTGGGCAAGTGGCTGTTCATGGATTTTGTTAATCTAACAAGCTCTCCATCCTTTGTCAGAATATTCCTGACCCCGAGTCACAGCCTTTGTGATGAATTTTAATTGCCCTTTCAGGGGCTGTGTGTGGTGTCTCTGTGCAGCCCCTCCCCATGCCTAGCCCAGCTCCTTTCCTCTTCAGTGACTGCCTGGCCTTGGGAGCGGGGCTGGGGGCCCAGAGAGGCAGCCTCTGCTGCTCACTGCCCCATCCCTTGGCTCCCACCCATCACCCTCCCTAAATATAGCAAAGCTTAGAGACAGAACCGTGGGTGTCAGAGAAAAGTGACCCTGTCCTTCAGAATCAGTGGATTGATTGCCTTTCCTTTCACATCCCTGTACACAGGCATATAATGGAGCAGTAATTTGGTATGAAATCATCGATTTGCTTCCAGGTTGAGACTAAACCAGTCACTTTAAACATTTTAATATTAACAAAAGTCTTTGTATGATTTCTTTTTTTCTCTGCTGCGACTTTATTAGAGGTTGCCAGGCCACAGTGGCTTTGACAAGTCTGTCAGTGGTCAGGGGTCCCACAATCAAGTAAGAAAACACCCCACCAAGACCTAGCATGCCTGTAGACAGTACAGGACATTTTCCATGTCAGTGTCTACATAGAATGTGTGGTGTAAACTACAGTCTTTGAAGAATATTAATCAATTCAGATCAGAGAATTTATGATGCAGCTCATTATCAGGGAGATCAATTTTAGAGCTTAAATTTAAAAGCCTATGCTTAGGTCAAAAAGTAAATAATTGAGTAAAAGAGAAAATACATACCAGCACAAAAATGTGATTTATTTTTCTTCTACATAAATATCACCATGTTCATTAGTGCTAATGAACAACTAACTAGATTTCCTTACAAAATATTGATATAGGAAAAAAGTACTTTACCACCACAGGGAGACATCTAACAGAAAGCCTTTGATGGAGTAATATAGTCATCCTATGTACAGAGAGTCATGTAAATATTGCAAAAATACTGAAATACATCTTATTATTTCAACATTAAATCTCTAAGGAAAGACGTTTTTAATGTCTTCAATAGCTATGTTAAAATGGTTATTCACTAATATTGGTTAATATTTGGATGTGACATTTAGAAAAATCTAAGCTTATCTTTAAGGTGAAGCGTATGCATTTATTCTTATAATTAATTACATTAAGTAATGTATTTCACTGACAATATATAAAAATAAAAACTGATCCAGTGATACCATTTCAAGGACCTTATCCTAAGGAAATAATTAGTCAAAGGGCACAAACAGCATGGATGAGATGTTTCCTGGAACACTGCTATAAAAGCAGAAACACAAATACATCCATATATATGGGATGAATTCAATGAATTATGTTATATCCATATGGAAAATGGAATACCATGCAATCATAAAAATCCAACATTTAATAAGAAAAAAGTACTTTCCACTCTGCGGGGACAAAAATGGTCAATTTTAATAATTGAACATAGGATTATTCCACTTGTTTGGCAGCCATTGAATACATTCATTTATGTATACATACAACAGATATTTACTTTATGTTTAATCAAATACTATGTGCCAGGTGTATGCACTGATAAAGAAAACAGACTCAGGCTTATAAACACTAAAGAGTTAATTGTAAAAATAAATATGAAATTGTGATGTTTTATAAGAGAAAAGAATAAAATGAAACAAGAGATTATGATAATATTAGACCAAACATAGGTTGAGGGATGGGAGCAGAGAATGTATTTTCTAAGACATGATAGGGAGGCCAAGTAGTGCAGGAGAGCTACTATGTGGGAATGCTTTCAAACCAGAGGGAGGGCACCCTTGGCATGGGGAAAATGGCATGAGTCACATTTTTAAATTAAGTTCAATGGAGGCCTTCAAGATGGCAGAGGAGAAAGACGTGGAGATCACCTTCCTTCCCATACATACATCAAGACTACATTTACCCGTGGAACAACTCCTACAGAACACCTACTGAATGCGGGAAGAAGACCTCAGACTTCCCAAAAGGCAAAAAAAGTCCCCACATACCTCAGTAGGGCAAAAGAAAAAAGAAAAAACAGAGGCAAAAGAATAGGGACAACACCCGCACCTCTGGGAGGGAGCTGTGAAGGAGGAAAGTTTCCACACACTAGGAAGCCCCTTCACTGGCGGGGATGGGGGGTGGGTGGGGGGGAAGCTTCGGAGCCATGGAGGAGAGCACAGCAACAGGGGTGCAGAGGGCAAAGCGAAGAGATTCCTGCACAGATGATCGGTGCTGACCAGCACTTGCCAGCCCGAGAGGCTTGTTTGCTCACCTGCTGGGGCAGGTTGGGGCTGTGAGCTGAGGCTCCGGCTTCAGAGGTCAGATCCCAGGGACAGGACTGGGGCTGGCTGCATGAAGACACCCTGAAGGGGGCTAGTGTGCCACAGCTAGCAGGAAGGGAGTCTGGGAAAAAGTCTGGACCTGCCACAGAGGCAAGAGACCTTTGTTTTGGGGTGTGAGAGGAGATGGGATTCCTTCCCAGTGTGCCCACAGAAGGCAGAGCACAGCCCAAACGAGCCCCAGAGCGGGTATGAGCCATGGCTATCAGCTCGGGCCCCAGAGACAGGCATGAACCGCTAAGGCTGCTGCTGCTGCTACCAAGAGTCCTGTGTGCAAGCACAGGCCACTATCCACACCTCCGCTCCCGGGAGCCTGTGTAGCACACAACTGCCAGGGTCCCAAGATCCAGGGACACCTTCCCCAGGAGAACACACGGCGTGCCGCAGGCTGTTGCAATGTCATGCCTGCCTGTGCCACCACAGGCTCGCCCTGCTTTCCAATCATGACTACAGTACCCCTCCTTCGCCATGGCCGGAGTGAGCAAGAGAGCCCTGATCAGTGGCTGCTTTAACCCCCTCCTGTCTGGGCGGGGAGCACATGGCTGACGGCAACCTACATGCAGAGGCGGGGCCAAACCAAAGCTGAAACCCAGGAGCAGTGCGAACAAACAAGAGAAAGGGAAATTTCTCTGTGCAGCCTCAGGAGCAGCAGACTAAATCTGCACCATCAACTTGATAAACCCTGCAAATGAAGAATAGCTGAATAGAAAGGGAAGTTCCCAAAATTGAGGCAGTGGACTTTGGGAGCAACTTGGGGTAGACTTGGGGTTTCCTTTATGCATATTGTAAATATTTATGCACCTAATATAGGAGCACCTCAATACATAAGGCAAATATTGACAGCCATAAAAGGGGAAATCAACAGTAACACAATCATAGTAGTGGACTTTAACACCCCACTTTCACCAATGGACAGATCATCCAAAATGAAAATAAAAAAGGAAAAACAAGCTTTAAATGATACATTAAACAAGATGGACTTAATTGATATTTATAGGACGTTCCATCCAAAAACAACAGAATACACTTTCTTCTCAATGCTCATGGAACATCCTCCAGGATAGATCATATCATGGGTCACAAATCAAGCCTTGGTAAATTTAAGAAAATTGAAATTATATCAAGTATCTTTTCCGACCATAATGCTATGATACTAGATATCAATTACAGGAAAAAATCTGTAAAGAATAAACACATGGAGGCTAAACAATACACTACTAAATAACCAAGAGATCACTGCAGAAATCAAAGAGGAAATCAAAAAATACCTAGAAAAAAATGACAATGAAAACATGACAACCATAACCTATGGGATTCAGCAAAAGCAGTTCTAAGAGGGAAATTTATAGCAATACAATCCTACCTCAAGAAACAAGAAAAATCTCAAATAAACAACCTAATATTAAACTAAAAGTAATTAGAGAAAGAACAAGAAAACCCCAAAGTTAGCAGAAGGAAAGAAATCATAAAGCTCAGATCAGAAATAAGTGAAAAAGAAATGAAGGAAATGATAGCAAAGATCAATAAAACTAAAAGCTGGTTCTTTGAGAAGATAAACAAAATTGATAAACCATTAGCCAGACTCATCAAGAAAAAAAGGGAAAAGACTCAAATCAATAGAATTAGAACTGAAAAAGGAGAAGTAACAACTGACACTGCAGAAATACAAAGGATCCTGAGAGATTACTACAAGCAACTATATGCCAATAAAATAGACAACCTGGGAGAAATGGACAAATTCTTAGAAAAGCACAACCTTTCAAGACTGAACCGGGAAGAAATAGAAAATATAAACAGACCAATCACAAGCATTGAAATTGAAACTGTGATTAAAATTCTTCCAACAAACAAAAGCCCAGGACTAGATGGCTTCACAGTTGAACTCTATCAAACATTAGAAAAGAGCTAACACTTAACCTTCTCAAACTCTTCCAAAATACAGTAGAGGGAGGAACACTCCCAAACTCACTCTATGAGGCCACCATCACCCTCATACCAAAACCAGACAAAGATGTCACACACACACACAAAAAAACCTACAGACCAATATCACTGATGAACAAAGATGCAAAAATCCTCAACAAAATACTAGCAAACCAAATCCAACACCACATTAATAGGATCACACACCAGGATCAAGTGGAGTTTATTCCAGGAATGCAAGGATTCATCAATACATGCAAATCAATCAATGTGATACACCATATTAACAAACTGCAGGATAAAAACCATATGATCATCTCAATACATGCAGAAAAAGGTATCTACAAAATTCAACACCCATTTATGATAAAAACTCTCCAGAAAGTGGGCATAGAGGGAGCCTACCTCAACATAATAAAGGCCATATATGACAAACCCAAAGCCAACGTCATTCTCAATGGTGAAAAACTGAAACCATTTCCTCTAAGATCAGGAACAGGACAACGTTGCCCACTCTCCCCATTATTATTCAACATAGTTTTGGAAGTTTTAGCCACAGCAATCAGAGAAGAAAAAGAAATAAAAGGAATCCAAATCGGAAAAGAAGTATAGCTGTCACTGTTTGCAGATGACATGATACTATACATAGAGAATCCTAAAGATGCTACCAGAAAACTACTAGAGATAATCAATGAATTTGGTAAAGTAACAGGATACAAAATTAATGCACAAATCTCTTGAATTCCCATACACTAATGATGAAAAATCTGAAAGAGAAATTAAGGAAACAATCCCATTTACCACGGCAACAAAAAGAATAAAATACCTAGGAAGAAACCTTCCTAAGGAGAGAAAAGACCTGTATGCAGAAAACTATGGCACTGATAAAAGAAATTAAAGACAATACAAACAGATGGAGAAAAATACCATGTTCTTGGATTGAAAGAATCAACATTGTGAAAATGACTATACTTCCCAAGGCAATCTACAGATTCAATGCAATCCCTATCAGGCTACCAACATTTCTTCTACCTTCACAGAACTAGAACAAAAAATTTTACAATTTGTATGGAAACTCCGAATAGCCAAAGCAATGTTGAGAAAGAAAAACGGAACTGGAGGAATCAGGCTCCTGGAATTCAGACTAGACTACAAAGCTACAGTAATCAAGACAATATGGTACTGGAACAAAAACAGAAATATAGATTGATGGAACAGGATAGAAACCCCAGAGATAACCCTACACACATATGGTCACCTTATCTTTGACAAAGGAGGCAAGAATATACAATGGAGAAAAGACAGCCTCTTCAATAAGTGGTGCTGGGAAAACTGGACAGCTACATGTAAAAGAATGAAATTAGAACTCTTCCTAACACCATACACAAAAATTAACTCAAAATGGATTAAAGACCTAAATTTAAGGCCAGACACTATCAAACTCTTAGAGGAAAACATAGGCAGAACACTCTATGACATAAATCACAGCAAGATCCTTTTCGACCCACCTCCTAGACAAATGGAAATAAAAAAAAAATAAACAAATGGGACCTAGTGAAACTTAAAAGCTTTTGCACAGCAAAGGAAACCATAAACAAGACAAAAAGACAACCCTCAGAATGGGAGAAAATATCTGCAAATGAAGCAACTGACAAAGGATTAATCTCCAAAATATACAAGCAGTGTATGCAGCTCATTATCCAAAGAACAAACAACTCAATTCAAAAATGGGCAGAAGACCTAAATAGACATTTCTCCAATGAAGATATACAGATTGCCAAGAAACACACGAAAGGATGCTCAACATCACTAATCATTAGAGAAATGCAAATCAAAACCACAATGAGGTATCACCTCACATCAGGTCAGAATGGCCATCATTAAAAAATCTGCAAACAATAAATGCTGGGGAGGGTGTGGAGAAAAGGGCACCCTCTGGTGGGAATGTAAATTGATACAGCCACTATGGAGAACAGTATGGAGGTTCCTTAAAAAACTAAAAATAGAACTACCGTATGACCCTGCAGTCCCACTACTGGGCATATACCCTGAGAAAACCAGAATTCAAAAAGAGTCATGTACCACAATGTTCATTGCAGCTCTATTTACAATAGCCAGGACATGGAAGCAACCTAAGTGTCTACTGACAGACGAATAGATAAAGAAGATGTGGCACACATATACATTGGAATATTACTTGGCCATAAAAAGAAACGAAATTGCGTCATTTGTACTGAGGTGGATGGATGGAGAGTTTGTCATACAGAGTGAAGTAAGTCAGAAAGAGGAAAACAAATACCGTATGCTAACACATACATATGGAATCTAAAAAAAAAAAAGTTTCTGATGAACCTAGGGGCAGGATAGGAATAAAGACGCAGACGTAGAGAATGGACTTGAGGACACAGGGAGGGGGAAGGGTAAGCTGGGATGAAGTGAGAGAGTGGCATGGATATATATACACTACCAAATGTAAAATAGCTAGCTAGTGGGAAGCAGCTGCATAGCACAGGGAGATCAGCTCGGTGCTTTTTGACCATCTAGAGGGATGGGATAGGGAGGGTGGGAGGAAGGTGCAAGAGGGAGGGGATATGTGGATATATGTATACATATAGCTGATTCACTTTGTTATACAGCAAACTAACACAATGTTGTAAAGCAATTATAGTCCAAAAAAGATGTTAAAAAGTTAATTAATTAATTAAGTTCAAGAATCACTAACTGATTATGTGATGTAATATACTGACCAGCTGTACTGTTGCAGTAACTGTGGCATCACAGTCACACCCAGGCCTCAGTTTTCTCCTCTGTGAAAACATCTGGCTCGGCAAACAACATCAATGTCCCTTCAGTTCTTCATAAGACTTAGCACTGTGGGAACATTATTTAGGGATTCTGCTGCAGCACTTATATCTTTACCAGTGTTAAGTCAATAAAATAGAGCTTTATAAAAAAATGGTATAAAAGGATAGGTGTATTTTTTGTGTGTGTGATAAACAAGAATCAGAGGTTTAAGGGATATTTGGCATTTGATTACGTTTTCAAATACGAAATGCCAAAACGTACTGCCAAATCCTACCCTCTAGGATGCTTTTAAAAGTTCTACTACTAGGGGTAAATTGGGAATCAGAATGTATTCCCAGCTGCATAACTATGAGGTTGCCTGTTTCTTTTTAGTCAATAAATATTCTTATCTGATGGCAATGTCTGACACTGTCTGAATGTCTGTGTGGTTTGGAGTGCTACCATAAAAAAAGCATGACATGCCCCCCTCATTCTGATATTATGGATAAATGACATAACTTGCCATGAATAACACATATTAGGAACACACATTGACAAAGCTGAATTTACCTGAGCTTTGTGCTCCTGGAAACGGGGAAGGTTAAAGGAGTTTTCCTCATTCCTTTGTGTTCCAGAAAACAGCTTACTGAGGGCAACCACCCTTCCCCATAAAAGTCATGATGCATTCCCACTTGTTTATCTATGACAAGGACAGACACGGGCCCTCCAAATTCCTATTCTTTGCCTCATACATGATTAGCTGAACTGCTGGTCCCCACTTATCAACCAGAATACAATGCGTGGTAACCAACTTTAGTTAAGCTTCTTCCTCCACACTTTCTCCCACACTCAGCCCAAGACAGCAGAGAGCCCCTCTTGAGGATAAGCTGGCCTAAGGTAACACAGTGTCTGATCTACTGCCCCGTAACGTTACCCCCTCACCTCACTTCTCCACCTGGTTCTTTCTAGCCTTGTCCGCTCCTCTCTATATAAGAAAACCCCTTCTTCCTAGTTCTTGAGAGGCTTGTGGAGCTTCTAGTCAGAACGTTCACCCAACTGCAACAGTCCCCTTGATCGACTGCAATAGTCCATCCCCACCCCCATGTCCCACAGCAACCCTTTCAAATAAAGCCTCACCTTATTAAATGGGCATTTATTTTTTTATTTGACAATATTTACAAGGAATGCTTTCATAAGAGGTTAGAATAGTTTTGATTGTTTCTTAATCTCAGCTAACTTTCCCTCTAGACCCTGGAAAAAAAACTGTGCTCAGCATGGAAAAACCATATACGAGCACGTTGGCAAATTATTAGACAATAAAAAATTAAATCACTGAAGAAATTTATACAAATCATAGGACAAGACCTTGTACATTAAAAAAGTCAGTGAAACAATAACAACAACAACAAAACTACACAGCCACAAAGGAAAAATGGTTCATGTAATCATTTCATGCTTTTTTTTCCCCTTCACATTATGGAAGTTTCTTTGTTCACATTATCTCCAGTGGTCTGTTAAATGTTTGCAATGCTTCAGTGCTTTTCTGAACAACATTTTGTTAGGAATGAAAAGTGACTTACCTATCAATAATAAAGGCAGCTGAAAGATTAGAATAAAGAAATGAGTTTGTCTGAAATACTTACTTGGTTTCTGCCTTAGCTCCTGATCAGCCAGCCAGCACAAAACAGAGCCAGGGTCCCATCCGTCTCCCAACTACAATGGATCTCTAGTTTTGTGGGAGTCAACAAGTGGTTTTCAATTCTGTGAACCTTGACTACACAACAAAAGAACCCAGGCCCAGGGGGTGAGAGTTTCCAAGACTGTGTTCAGGGTATGAGCAGAAGCCACTTGAGGACTCTGCTTTCAGCCCTTTCAGGGGCCTCACACTGCAAACCTGTTGCAGTGAATAGGGTAGGAGACCATCAGTAGAAACGGGCATGTTAATGTCTTCCTGGACTCTTCCATTTAACAGTTTGAACCCATCACTATTCTATACGATTTAGCTGTTCGAAGACGATAAAGTTAAAAGCAAAAAAAAAAAACAAAGCAAAACAAAACCTTGGGCCTCCCAGATGTTAAGTTTCAATCTGTTTTCACAACTTCTCTTACCAAGGCCACATCATGGGAACTACTTCCCCAAATCTGGCCTCATGGGACCTCAAGGCAGGTCGGAGGATTGCAATGAGTATTCATCACAGCATGTATTTGTGGAGGATAAGAAATTTACAATAAGATTTGTATTTGCCAATTGTCTAATTAATCCTAATTGTCCTGTTTTACGGGTCTGGTTGGAATAAGGCTTTGCTAACCAAGCCTATGAAGTTTGTTTTTATGTCAGAGGGAATCTTCCCCAGCAGTCCTTTTAAATCAAGAGCCAGAGGACAAAAATAAAATTATGAAAAAAAAAATTAAAACTATTGACAGTACACTATATCTGCTTTTATGAACTCCTGAGTCTGGAATAACTGATACACATATATAAGCAATTCCTTCAGTAAATATTCTTTGAATAGTATGTAAATAACACCTTGAAGTATAAAAACTGATATGGAACAGATCTTCAAAGACACTACGCTCCTTTTCTTTCCTTCTATACCTTACTCGTGGGTTGGCAGCAAAGTTTTTACTTTAAGAAGAATTTTATCTTTTGGAAAAACTTTGGAAGAATTAACGAATAATTGCTATACTTCTAGTGGCTACCCACTGATTAGAAGTAATTAACTTATTTCTATTACAATCAGAGAAATCTGAAGAAGAGCAAAACACATCCTAATATATCAACAAGAATAGAAACAATAATCAGAGGCAATGACAATAACATCTTGCAAAGCAGTAAAGTATTTTGAAAAATCATATGACCTCCTTATTCTCAGGAAAGCAACCATGCCCCTGAAGGTCACCAGGTAGTCATGTAAATTGTGTCCAACTATCAGTGAAGGGTAAATACTAAAGATTAGGATGAGTCCCATTAAAAATAAGACAAGAATGGGAAATAAAATCAGTATTCAAAAGCACAGTTTCTTCCCTAGAACGTCATTCAATCAGTCATACTTTGAGGCTCATACATGAGAGTTTTCACTAATATAAACCAATATAAAAGGTTACACTCTAGAATGATGTTTTGAGGAAAGTGATAGAATCACTGACCCTAGAGATTTTAAAGAATTGGGCTGACATCCAACTCTTACTCTCAAGCAGAGAATTTTATGTGTTGACTTCCTGAATTTCCTTCCAATTTTGAAATTTAAAGTAGATAACGTATGTTAAAGTTAAAAAGCTTAAAATACTATTCTGCTCTATCTTACCCTTTTACTACAGTTTTGTCAATTATCCTTTATTATGCCCTTAAAATTACTGTTACCATTATCATCATCATTTTAGTCAATCATGAAGGGAAATATAACTGGATTTGAATTTTGTTAAGAGGTTTTCAACATTATTTAGAATGCTGTAAGAATTTTATTGTAAGTATATTGCACCAAACTTTAAAGATATAATTTAAAACTGCAAAAGCAAACAATATACCAGAAGTGCATCCAGACTTTCATTACTTTATTCCAACACCTGTAGAATTAGTGTAATGAATTGACAGATAAAGTGACTGAATCAGAAGTACAAAGAATTCAGGTAAAGACGAGATCATTTTACAGGATAAGTTTATTAGAGAAGTAGTGACAAAAGAGTGAGAAATGATTTAAGTGTAGAATATTAGGACAGATTTTAGTATCTATTTATTACCTCTACTTCTATTGCTAGGTATGGTTTAGTAAAAAATTTTAAAAAGTATGAAAGTTTCACCCAAGACTTATATGTTGTCACTTCAAGTATTTCCTCATTCTAAATGAGAGCTACTTCACGAGAGCGTATATAAGCTCTTGTAACATGCTTTGCTTTAAACTCTGAATACTTCATCACCAAAAAGCTTATATTGTAATAAAAACATGTTGTGTCTGATAGTATCAAACACATAACCACATAGATGATTCAACTTTACAGGTAGCAATGATCTTGAAATCCAGCGCATTGCCAATGACACCAGCAAATTTTATAACACAGATATATCAGGTTTTCTTCAATTTAGATGGTGACATTTTACTTAGTTTCAGTAAAGTATCGTAGAATTCTTTCTAGAAGGAATAATAAAGAAGCTGAATTTCCTGGGCATTTTTCCCCACAAGTACTTGCATAATTTATCAGTCGACACTCCAAAATAATTTATTTATTCATTTATAGTATTGCCCTTGGATGTTTCTAAAATGGACTTCCACATTTAAAATTAAAAAGCTACAAAAGGGGCTTCCCTGGTGGCGCAGTGGTTGAGAGTCCGCCTGCCGATGCAGGGGACGCGGGTTCGTGCCCCGGTCCGGGAAGATCCCACATGCCGCGGAGCGGCTGGGCCTGTGAGCCATGGCCGCTGAGCCTGCGCGAACGGAGCATGTGCTCCGCAACGGGAGAGGCCGCAACAGTGAGAGGGGCCCGCGTACCACAAAAAAAAAAAAAAAAAAAAGAAGCTACAAAAGAAATTTTTAAATAAGATAAGAAATTGCATAAAAGAGGACAACCTAAGTAGATACACAAACTACAACCAAGTTTTAAATTTAGCTTTGACCCTCCCAGGATTTTCAGAGCAAAATGTGCACACAAACACACCAGGTCAGATTATCTCATTGCTGGATGGTTTTTCCTCATTCTGTGTATAGAATCCAAGAGGCACGAGTTTCTTTTGTCTTTACCATGAAAATGCAGTTTTCCACAATATAAATGATTGTTATATATTTGCACCCAAAAGAGCAAATTCAACGATGAAACTAAGAACGTTGCTCAGTACTTACTGAAAGCATATGGTCTAGAGAGACCCTCCCAATAGCAGAGTAAAATCTGTTAATTTTGATAAAGTATCCCTTTATTTTCTAACCAGTTTTCTCCTATATAAAATCCAGCTAGGCATTTACCCTTTATGAGGCATATTTAAACAACTGTTTTGTCTCCTAGATACAATCCCTTCTTAAACAACAATCAACTATTAATTTATACAGAAATGTTTTCTGGTAATAAATTCACACTGCTTTGCTAAATTAAAAGAACATATTCACATCTACAAATGCCTTCCCTATTTGGCTGTGAAAAAACTTTGAGCTACATACAGACAAAAGTAACTCATGTATGCTCTCACCACCTTGCCACCCACCCCATATATGAGAGAATCACAATCAACTTCAATTTACATGAAAGAGACTTAAAAACAGGAAAGTAATTAGATACACTCATGAGAGATAATTATGTCATGTAATGACGACTATTCCCCAAAGTGCTGCTGGCTCCATTAAAAAAGCATTTCTCTTCCCAGTGAATCTTGCAAACTTGTGGGGTATGAGGAAAGGCGACATTCTCATCAGAGTTAAAAGCATATGATATGAATGGGGTCCTCCACATGGCAATGACTGCAATCAATTACCAAGTGTGTGTTCTGTTTTCTGAGGTGGGTTCAATTTATCATCTTATTGAAAAGCTTCCATTATGCTAATGTCTTACAAAATCACACTCTGCTGTTGCTGTAAGGTCATGAGGGGAATAAATTTTTACATTTAGAACCAAGAGGTTGTATAGCAGTCACAGTTTCCAAGGGTTAAAAAGAAGCCATCCAAGTACATTCAAGGACTCATCAATGGTAACTTGGATGCTCGTCTAGTTAACAGAAGGAAAAAAAGGAGAATTTTCTAAGTTAAACATTGAAAAAACCCTAATGCTACAAAAATAGGGGTATTAAAACTTGACTTCAAGTATAAGGGTGGTTATTTGGAAAAAAAATTCTTCAGCTAAATTTTGATTTACCTATCAATTTGAAGTATCGGTAGAACAGGTGCATATCAAATAGGTCTCTGTTACATAGTATCTAGGCTGTCTCAATTATCTACCACCTTCAACCACCATCTTTCAAAAATAAGTCTTTTAAGGATCTAAAATATGTGCAAAATTAATATGCATATTTTTGTGTAACTCTGTGTTTATAAGGTGGGTGCTTAGGTTTCTGACTAGCCCTAAATCCCACATCTGAGTCTCAGAAAAAGAAGTATGATGAGCTATTCAACTCAAATTAAATATTATTCCCTAGAGTAATGTTTTGTTTCCATCTTTCTAAGAATTATTGATTCCCTCCAATAATTCACCAAGGACTGTGAACATAATTCATGAATATATTGTATCATCAATCCATCAATAATTTGTAGTTATGGGCAATGACTGTCAAACAGCTGAGTAAAAACACATTACAACCAGATAGCTCCCTTTGGACCAATTACTGTAAATCAAAGCAAGCTGAGGAAAAACAGTTGCTCTTTAGAAATACTTGTCTTGTATATTCGGCATCCAATATTCTAATGCAGCCTGAAAAGCAGGCTGTGAACTACAGTAACTACTTGTGGGATTTGGCATTCTGTTATGTCTGGTTCAGTTGCTGAGTGGCCATTGAGGTTTATATTCTACAATATGAGAATATGAGGCCTCCCAATTTGGGAGGCCGTTTGAAATGGATCACTGATCGCATTGTGGTGCTGTTCCCAAGGAGGTGATTTCTAAGGAGCCAGGTATGGTCCAGGGCTAGGCGTGTGCGATCTTATACAGTGTTAAACTACAGACATGGAGTTATACCACATGTTTTTTCATGATCTGGAATTAATTTGACAGAAAAAAAGTTTTAGAAACATGTGTTTGAAAAAAAATGAAAAGATTATGTACTCCTTGACAAATTCAAATCATAAAGTTTTTCATTAACTAACTACAAATATATTAAAAGTGGTTTTCCTACGGCTGTTATGCATTTCCTGTCAACTGCTACATGTATTCACATCAAAGGAAAAGCTATGGAAAATAGACATTCCTTAAGCTGGGAAACTATTACTCAGATATTTTACAAAAATGGAGATATTTGTTGAAGGCTTCGGAATGGGGTGGCTGTTCTTACATCAGAGTGTATACCATTAGTACTGATTTTACAAACCATGCCAAATCTAAGCAATTACTCATGAACACTTTGATCTAATTCAAAGAGAATGGAATTTTGAACCAGATGACTTTGTTTCAAATCTTAGCTTCAACATCTTTTAGCTGTGCGATCTTGGACAAGACATTTAGTCTTCACTCTCAGTTTTTGTGTAAAAGAAGGGATAATAATTATGTTTCTAGTAAAAATCAAGTAAGATGGTGTAAGTGTACAAGTTTCATAAATCAAGTGTTAGAAAAATACTAGTTATTCTACTGAGAGTAAAAAACAAAGTCTCTCCAATGGATTTAAGGCAATGGTTGGCAGGAAAAAATGCTATTCTCTGTTAACAGTTCACACATTAAATAGAACTACTTCAGTGTCATCCTCTCAATATTAAAAAAAAAAAATCTGAAACTTGGAATTAAGCCCAAGAGATTATTATTGTTTCTTAAGTGCTAAGGAGATCTATTATTTAGACTATTTTACAACTTTGTAGGGGCAGGAGTTAACTTTATTTCTATTAGAGATGCAAAGAATGTCTGTCCAGTGGAACAGATGGGCCCAAATGTTATCTATTGCCCAGTAAGAACTTAACAAATTTTGTATCTAGCTTAGCAATCTTATCCTAACTTCTCTTTATCAAACTGTACTATCATTTATATCAATCGATTATCTATATATCATCTATCTATCTATCTACCCTCTCTAAATTTTTTGAACCAAATTACACAGCTCCTTGTTTCCCTATTAAATAATTAGTTGAATAAAACTTTGACATCTGTTCCTTTTATATTTGCAGAACAGTTGTGATTTTACTTATTTGAAAATCAACCTTCCGCAGTTCTGGAGGAGCCAGGTAAACTGCATTACCAGAGGCCTCATGGGCTATCAAGCCGAGGCACATCTTTTCTTGGTTCTTAAAGTGAATTCTGACCAAAAAAGAATTTTAGCTCTATCAATCCTGTTTCTGTGTGTCTTCCCCTCTCCTCTCTGCTGATTTCATGTTCTAGTTTCTGCTGCTGGTTTATGCGCCCCTTGGTGGTCACAATGAACGGGAAATGGGTTTCACATTCATATCGTGAGATATGAAGATGGACTTAACTCTTCTCTGTTGACTAAGAGACAACAAATGTTCAGGTCGTTTTTGCTTATTTTTCTATCTGTGACCTCAACTCAATTAAAAACTTTCAGCTTCCTGGGAAAGAAAAGAGCTTTCTGAAATCTGGACTAGTAAGTTTCATGCTTCTTTGTTTACTTCTGACCTGTGACTGAAGTTGTGGGATTGAAGCCATAAATCCTCTATGGCTATGTGTCTACATATCTGTAATTCAGAAAGGTCTCTGCCTCTTGTGTGTGTAATGTTTTCTTACCACCAAAGGTTATTAATAAATTAAATTATTATATCTCATGAATTAAAGAAGCTCTGGCTTGACTGGTTTCTGGAAATAAATAAGCACTTATATAAATGGAATATTTACAATATTCACAAAAAATAAAGAAACTGAAATTTAAATACTTTAAATGTTCTAGACATTTAAGAAAAAAATCCTTCTTATAGAAAGTACTAGGTGAGGAATATTTGAAGAATTCAAATTCACACAATTAAGGTGAGTCTGTGGACACTTGGATTGTTTTAATAATTTGGATTTAAGAAAAAAAAGCTGTATATCTTTTCTCTGATATATCAGTGTCAAATATGTGATAAGATTTTATATTTTATAGAAGGCTAAGGTTTGATTTTCTATGAAGAGAGTATTGATTAATCTAACATTACATGATACTTAAGTTTATTAAAAATATACTTTTCTACATTTGTATTTTACTAGATTGTATCATAATTCTGACAAATGTGTTATAGTAATTATGTTTTGTAGTGTGTCAGCCAAAATATAAGTTCTTAGATCCTTATATAACTTAAAAATCTGGATTAATATTAAATCAGGCTATTTTAATGAATAATCGTTAGATAGTTGGATAATTTCTATTAAGGTTGAATACAAAAGCATTGATAAATAAGCATAATCTTAAGTTTATATACTTGTGGGTTTTTTAGTTTTATATGATATAGAATGCCTATATCTTTGGTTTATGTTAATGGAGTGTTTTATTTTTGTTAATTCAAAAAACTGCGCCTGTAGAAAATTATGTAACGTGTATCTGTGAGCTTTGCTAGTCTGCTAAAATTATTGTGTGCAACAGACAGTTCTCAATAACCTACCTCCCAGTTTTCTCTGTAGAACAGAAGTTGTTACTTTGGTTAAAAGTTATAATTAGTTTGGGTGGTTGAGACTACATCAGAAGCAACAGCAACAGAAAAATATAGCTGTTTACCCAAGGAAGTGGGGTGAGTTTCTCTTTCTAAAGGAAGAAGAGAGTAGTTTATTTCTCTAAAACAAAATGTCAGTTTGTTTCAGAATATGAAAGAATACAATAAAAGACAAAAGAGAATGTAGCAAGTTGTAGAAAGCTGGAGCAAAGTGAATTTTACCTGCCTTTGTTTATAATACCCAAGTATGAAAAGAAGTTATAAAATGTGTTAAAATTAGTGCAAAGTTTACCTAGTTTTGATGGATTTATTCCTAGGATAATTTAAGAGGTTAAAAAGAAGCTCGTAAAACCTATGTTGTTAAATATTATATTAATGCAAAATTAGTGTAACAGGGAAAAACCTTTGTCTTCTATTACAAGTTACTCACTAAAGGGATATTGCCTATAAGCTTAAATTATACACAATGGCCCATCTCTGGGAACCCTGCCTCCCAGGTGATGAACATTAAGTTAAAATACCTTTGTTTAGCTCACAGAAAGCATCTTGATCAGGCCCACCTGTGAATGACTGCAGGCAGGAGGAAATGAACACATCCCCTCTGGAGGCCAACAGGAACCAGGAAATGTTTGACTTAATCCCTCCCCTTCTAGTATAAAAGAACCATCTTGCCTGAGTTAGGATGGTCACCACCTTCTCAGTCTGCCGGCTTTCTGAACAAAGTCTCTATTCCTTTGCCCCAACAACTTGCCTCTCGATTTGTTGGTCTGTTGTGCAGTGAACAGTGTGGGCTTGGACTCGGTAATATTAGAATTACACTTTTTCTTTGTTGAGTTGATAAATTCACCTTAGAACACTTAGTAAAGCACAGAAAATATTATTTGTCCCATCTGTGTAAACTGTCCAGGAAATGCAGATTCTATATCCCACCAGAATAATATCTGCTTTGTGTTGACTTTCTCTTTGATGGATAATTTTTAAGTTTCCTCACTTGTGAATGAACTAAGGTTTGTTTTAATCGTGTTGCCTTACACAATTATTTTAAAATATTTTATTGTTACTTTGATTAACTAGATAACCAAAGTATTGTTTCTCAGGAGTCTAGGACTTTATTATAACCAATGATCAAACCTCCTCTGATCATTCCTTTGATCTTGCCTACTAAAATTCAGATCTGAAATTTAATTTTAATAATTAAAGTAATAATTTCAGAATATACTATACTTACAAATGTCTTTGAATTTCCCAGAGGCCCCTGGAGAGAGGGGTTAGAAATCACTGGATTTGTGTGGTAGGCTTCATATTTTCTTAATGCCTCAACATTACTGGAAGAGCTAAGGAATGAGCTATCAAGTTAGAAGAGACTCTCAGCCTTCCCTAGGTTTGGTCTGTATAGATAAAATGTCATTCATATAAATCTTTCATTAACTGAACCCTTTATAGGGAGCCATGAAGATTGCTCAAAGCCCTTGCTTCCCATTATATGGTCGTACCCTCAAAGGAAACATTGATCAAACCCTTATGAAACAGTTATGGTCTGTATCACAAAGGGAAATGTTACTCTCCTCATTCTGATATTGGTCACTGTCATAATCAACCTAGCCTTTCCTTATTATGAAACTGGTTTCTGATTCCATCTGAGGCTCCCCTGAAAGCACTCTATAAACCACAGGCCCTAGCTTGTGTATTCATCACAGAAGGGCAGTCTCAGGCCTCAGAGAAAGGACTGTGCCAGGTGCTCTGAACTACAGTCAAAAAACAGACTCTCAGTTACAGGCTCTGAGTTGACATCAGCTTGACAGCTTTCAGACTGTACCAGTGGAATAAATCAGGAATTCCGGAACTCATGAAAAAACCACTAACCCAAGATCCAACAAAACAAGAGTTAATTACATGAGAATAACTAAACTGATGAGGGAAATTTACTTATGGTTGTTTTGAATATTACTTGTGTTGCTTTTAAGGTTCTTTTTTTATTGGAATATTAAGATCTTTTTCTTCATTTATCTCAACTTAAATTTAGCAGACTATGACTTTGTTTACTGAACTGAAACATTTATAAATAGTTATCTGATTTTCACTGGTCCTCAAAATTCATAAAACAGTACTTTGACCGAACGTCCTTACTCTCCATGGCAACAAGTTATTTGCATAGGTTCAATAAAAATTTGTTCTCATCTTACCAGGATATAATTGAACAAGTTAATTGTGTAACAAAGGATACACATGGAGAGTCACATTTGAGAAGAATTCTCACTTCCTCACACTATGGCATGACAGCACGTTGTTAAGGGATGGTAATTGGCTTTACACTTGTAGCCAATGCCTACAAAGACCTCACAAGAAAACAAGTTCCATACCTGGCCAACAGAGTCCCATTCACATGGGTCATATTTCCTGTCCAGGGTAATAGATAACTCCAAAGAGAAAGGTTTATTGCCTTGTAAGACTACTGTTGTATCTAATCCAGCAATCTCATCCTAACATTTCTTCATTACACACACACAGACACACAGACACACATACACACACTTAAATGCTAGAAGGGGTTTTTCTTTGGCTGGTACTTTGAAAAATTTACACAAAAGTAAAGATAATAGTAAATAGTATAAGAATGTATGAAGAGGAAGGAAACTTGTTATTTTATTTTCTAGGACTGTCATAAATTGAATTTTAATTTATGGGAAAAACGAGCCATGTGTAGGATATTGTGATTCAAAGATGGTGGCACTAAATGATGTCACTGCAACAAAACAAATTGAGGAAAGTGCATCATAATGCTCGCATGTGGAGTTGGGGATAAGGTTTAACTATTTGTATACAGAATTTTGAAGTCAGAGTACCTTGTAATGTTGATTGCAATGATTAAGATACCTGTTTGTCTCTGACAAAAGAACTGGACCTTGCTTCAGAAATCTAAACTTCTCCCACAATTTAGAATATTGTATCCAAATGAATTACATTTCTCAGTCTCAAAGAGCCGTCAAATGATGGATGAATAAATGTTGTTTTTATTCATTTAACACATTTATTAAGCATCTAGCAGTGGTCCCCAACCTTTTTGGCACCAGGGACCGGTTTCGTGGAAGACAGTTTTTCCATGGACGGGGGGCAGGAGATGGTGGGATGGTTCAGGCAGTAATGCCAGCGACGGCGAGCAGCAGATGAAGCTTTGCTCGCTCTACCGCCGCTCACCTCCTGCTCTGTGGCCAGGTTCCGAACAGGCCGAGGACTCGTACTGGTCCGAGGCCTGGGGGTTGGGGACCCCTGATCTACTGCATGGCAAGCACTGTGTTAGGGACTGTGGACAGCCTAGAAAACTTGAAATCCTGTCTCCTGAAATTTACTTTCCACTGGGGCCTGTAAACCTGTGTGAGCCACTCTGCTGTTTACAGTCCTATTTATATATGGTAAATCTATTAGATTAACTATGTTAGAAGAGCAAATTTCTTCAAACAAACAAGAAAAATTATTTGCCATGAAGTCCAGAAGAAAAAAGATATCTATGAAAATTATAAACAGAAGCCAGGAAAACAGCAGGTCTGAAAAATACTGGATTGTTCTGTTAACGAAAAATTTCAAAAGGCTCTAATGTTTCTCCGTAATAAGTAGCAAGTGGTAGAAATGTGCAATCATACAATAGCCCTAAATTAGTATCACTGAAGACGTGCAACATTTTATTGAGATATAATGTTTCTTACTGACACAAAGAGATTACATTAAACAAAGGAATTAAAGCTATGGTCATTACTTTATCAGAATAAGGTGACACATCTGAAGTATGGCAGCTATGCCAGCAGTATTAATTAAAGCATAAAATACTTAGTAATACATATAATCTTTCTCATTTTCATGAAGGAAAGTCCTATACGGTCAATTTGAATTATGTTGCCTCACTACCCATGGAACAATTCTAGTTCCTAGTACTCTTGGTCTATCTTTCCCCAAGGTTGCATTTACTTGTTAAAGAAAATAAAATAATAGTAACAAATGATTCAACGATTTTTAAAGAAAGGTGTTGTCACGGCCATCAGCTACAATCAAAGAATTCCGCTGGCTCTTTATCATCAAAATGCTCATATTGGCACCAGAAATCCACACAACAAGCAGCTTTTATAAATAACTCCTCAGGCAGAAGTCTCACTCGCTAAGCTGTGTCTTTATCTTAGTGACAATAAAATAGTTGCATGGCAAACAGCAGCAATCGGTGCAGATTGGCAAATCACACTTGCCTAAGCCATCTCTCTAGGTTAAAATGTCTGCCTTGCTTTGTCAGTAGGTTAGCGAAAAGTACCTTGCCTTTGAAAAGCAGAACATCATGAAAATGCATGCACCTCTTTTTATTGCAGTTATGTAAGGATGAATACTTTTAGACCCATATCAGGATCCATATATTGCATTCATGTAAACATCAAAAAGACATCGGCAGCATTCAGCGCCCAGTGTGTTGTTTCGCACAATGACTCTAGCCTGAAACACGTGCCCAGTTGATCAAATCTGCATCCATGTGTGCCATATTCTTGCTCACTTAGAACCTAAGCTCTGTCTGAGTCATTATGCTCAACACTAATTTGTCTCTATACTGCTCTCATCTATCACTGGCTGTCAGGGCCAGGTTGATAAAGTCCCCTGTGGTCCACCTCTGTGATCAGTCCCCAGGTAATCTGCTCTTTCAAAATAAAGCACGGAGAAAAAGGGTTCTTTGAGCAAGTTCCAGTAGAAAAAACTCAAAACAACTTCATCTTTTTTTGTTTTTTTTTTTGCCTTATTGAAACTTCATTTCTGTCCATGTGGTTCCCAATGACCAAATATACAGATGTCAAAAGCCAAAAATTAATTGTATTTTCTGATGGAATATTCTAAAAGGAGCAGTACATTGCCTAACAGAATATGAGGAAGAAAAGCCAACAATACCATACATGATTTAAGGCTGGAAGGCAATGAAAACGTGAAATTTAGGAGACTAGGCAGAGGAAGTTTTGTTCTTGATGTCATTCCTCATTATCCTAGAATACCCACTGTTCTAATTTGCTCCTAAATATGTGGTGGAAGTGATAACACTTACAAACAAATAAATAAATGAATAAAATAAAATAAAACCCCTACTCCAAAAGCAGAATAAGCAGAAAGAAGGTAGTCTCATGAGTAGGAAGTCTCCGGAATGTGGAATGGGGGACCTACCTTCTGCTTTTTTTAATGAATAGATGCAGGTAGCCTGGATCTATAAACTGAGATTGATTTTAGAGCCCAGGCCCAATATCAGGCCTTTTGATCATGTGAGCTAGAAAAAGGAAGAGTAACAAAAATGGCTAAAAGTTATTAAATATTCAGTATACGCCAGGCGCTGGTATAAGCTCTGGTCGTGAAATAGCTGGAGTCAACTCTATGAGGTAGGTAATTCAATATCTCTATATTATATATGGGGAAACTGAGGCCCAGCATGTTAAGAAAACCAGTGCTTTTTGAACTGTGCATGATTCACCTGAGGACCTTATTAAAATGCAGTTTCTGATTCAGTAGGTCTGGGATAGAGCCTCAGGCTCTGCATGCTGATACTGCTGGTCCACAAGCCACACTCTGAGCAGCAAAAAGTAAATTGTCCAAGGTCACAGAGCTGGTAAGAAGCAGAGCCAGGGTGAGGCTCAGTCAGCCCTGCTCCAGAGCCCAGGCTCTTTGCCACTAAGCTTAATGTCTGTGTCACAGACCCGTCGCACCCTGGGGTACTTGAGCTTTGGCTCAAGGACTAGAAACAAACGCCTATCACCTTTGCCGATAGTACTTTCCAGCAACAGCAAATATTTATTAAGGGCCTACCAAGAGATAGTTACTGTGGAAAACACTTAGGATATAAAAAATATTCCAGGCTCAAAGGATTTTCATTTAATCCACTAGCCAAACAACTGGCCATTTGATTCCCAAGCAAATTACAACTCCACTGATGGACTGCGTGTTCTGGTTAGTTTAATTATCATACACAGAGAAGATAGAGCACTAACTTTCAAAGAATCAGAGCGTAATATCACACCTCTAACACCAAAGGTAGTAAATTTAATCTTTGGGGATTGAGGAAGAACTTTTAAGATCTTACAGAGGTTTAGGAGTATCATTAGGAAAATTAATTATAGTTCAATAGATTTAGAAGGTGTAGGAGTTTGGGCTTGATTCTATGGTATCACCTAAAAAGTGAATTAAGAAAAGAACGTCCTGATAGTTTGTTAACTTGTCATGAGAGTTTCAATATATTTTATTAAAAGGACATTTTATACTAATTCCCATAGGTGGAACAAACATTACGGAATTAGGTGTAAAATTTTTGGAAGCTCCAGGTCATACAAAACAGTACCTTCAATAAATGTTTCACAAAATTTAGGAAGTTTTAAAAGAGTTTATTATAATCAGTCAATGTTTACCACTTAATTTGTAATTTTTTTCTTTCTCTTCCTTCTAACCACATTTTCTAAAAAAATGGAATCCAGCCGCCTGCCTACATTTCTGGCACACTCTGCAATAATTAGAATTCTCCAACGAGTCCCAAGACAGACTTCACCGGCTGAAAATATCCTGCCTCAGCTCCCACTCTCTTGTCAAGTGCAAATCTTACCATCTTAGCACTTGTCCAACATCCTCCGAAAGTCCTCTAGGCTCCAAGAGCAAAAATGTAAAGGCTCTACCTTATGGAGCACTGGAGGCCCCCAGGAGAGGGAGAGGCGTGCACCGCACAGCCCTAGAGGCCTTGCATGAAAGGAGCACACGGTCAGGTCAGACCTCATTTAGTCTAGGGGCAACTTCTCCTCTCCCCTTTTTATCACACTATTGCTCCGCAGAGGGGACTTCAGAAAAATGGAAACATCCTGAGGCCCCTAGCAAGTCAGGACCACACTGAACCTTAAAAACTTTAACACCGTCATTTCCCACCACTCTCCCCTACAGCTCATTTATAACTGCTTAGGTTCTAAAGAGACAACAACAACCAAGAACACGCCCAGCAGAGTCACGTGCGCTGAGACAGGCATGAAGGAGGTGCAGAGAAAGAAGGCCGGCCTCAGTCTGTCTTCCCCGTTTTGGGCAGTGAGCTCACCCCACCCAGCCGGCATGGAGTCCTCGCTGAGGTCAACCTCTCACCCATGCCGCGGCTGGAGTTTCCTCTCTGTATTTTCTGACACCCAGAAAAGGACACACTGGCACTCCTTCCAGCTTTACCTGACTGCATATCTCTTATGTATTTAAAAAAAAAAAATCATCATGTGTGGAACGCTTTCTTAAACACCAGCAGAGAAAGAAAGATGTGACTGAAAGTTATCAAGTCCGTCTTTAGTCACTGAAAGTGTTGGCACTCAGAGTTCTCCACAAGAGGAATCACCCCTCCACCACCCCCCAGCCCCAGACACCTTTCTGATACCATCAATCCTCTGAAGCCATAATAGAACCCAGCTATGGCCGTCGCTGTCTGAAAACTACACAAGCTCATCCCCCTCTCTGAGTGTAACTAACCTCTTCCTCCATCCTCCAAAGCCCCCCACCACTGACAAATTCTTCTTGTCTTTCAAAGCCCACCTAGGACGTCTGTCTTAGCCTCTCCCTCCTCAACGTCCCCATATTACTTTGATTTACCTCTTTTTCAGAACTCACTTCATTTTAATTTATATACATACATATTCTAAGATGTGAGCTACCTGAGGATCTTGCTCTTCTCATTAACCCTCGGATCTCCTGTTGCCAGTTTATTACACATAAGAAGTTCTTTGCAGTTCTGACACATGCTAAAAACAGGTGGACCATCATGCTAAGTGAAATAAGCCAGTCACGAAAAGACAACAGAGTATGATTCCACTTATGTCAGGTATCTGGAGTAGTCACATTCACAGAGATAGAAAGTAGCATGGTGGTTGCCAGGGGCTGCAGGGATGGGGAAACAGGGAGTTGTTTAATGGGTACAGTTTCAGTTTTGCAAAATGGACATGTTTTGCGATTGGTTTGCACAACAATGTGAATATCCTTAACACTACTGAACTGTATGCTTAGAAGTGGTTAAGATGGTAAATTTCATGTTATGTGTTCTTTGCCACAATGATGATGATGATGGTGCCAATAAAAGAAGTACTCAGAAGATGGCTGAAAACAGCAAATGAGGGAACTATTTGGTTGACACCTACACTGTGTGTGTGGAGTGCCTGACGATCTCTAACCTCCCCCTTAATGCGTTTTGACTTCCTCAGGCTTAGAACTGTTACTTGCACTCTGGATACCCCATGGCACATCACACCCACATACAGTTATTCACCATTTTCCCCTGCCATATGCGATGAGCAAGAATTGAAGAGCTGTGAGAGTCATCTTATATGTTGAATAAAACTTTTTGGCAGTATGACAATATATCCAGTACCATCCATGTTCCAGGCAATGAAGGTACGAAGTATATGAGACTTACTTGAATCTGACAAGCATACCTTCAAAGTGGAAAGCAAAAATGTGACAAGTAATTAATTACACTGAACTAAGTCATCCCTCAGTATCCATGAGGCATTTGTTCCAGGAACCCCCTCAGACACCAAAACCTGTGGATGCTCAAGTCCCTTATATAAAATGGTGTAGTATTTGCATATAACCTACACTTATCCTCTCTGTACTTTAAATCATATCCAAATTACTTATAATAACTAATACAATGTAAATGCTATGTAAATAGTTGTAAATACAATGTAAATGTTATGTAAATAGTTGCCAGGTGATTGGCATATTCAAGTTTTGCTTTTTGGAACTTTCTGGAATTTTTTATTTCTAAATATTTTTCATCCCCAGTTGGTTGAATCCATGGTGTGGAACCCGGGGATACAGAGGACCAACTGTATATATAAAGTACAATAAAGAGGAAAGAGAAACTCATTCTGCTTTTGGAATGGTGCTCATACTTCTCGGAAAGGAATATAGGACTATTTTCCTTACCTAAAAAACCCACCCAAAAATATGTCAGGTTGGCAAAATTCCCACTACACTGAAACATCATTTTCTGTGTTTTCACTTATAATATTGAAAGAGTATATTATGGTAAAATTTTCTTTGTTGGAGAAAAAATCAAGTACTTGCAGAATCATAATGTATTTTTAATAATTTGATGTGATAGCAACTTTAAGTTGCTCTAGTATGACTGCCAAAATTTTGTTGTTTCAGGGAAGGTTTAAAGCTGTCCAATGCACCAAGAAATTCACGCCCTCTGGCTTAAAGTCATTAGTATGTATAATACACATTTTCAAGTACTTGAGATTTGATTTTTGGATAAATGAGAATTAAGTCTGAAGTTTATCGATTTATTCCATTAGGAGGCTTCCATTACTGATTTGTATTTGGCAGGTGCTAACTCATTCATAATCCCAGAATAACTTTCATCTTGTAATACATTCAACCACTGGCAAAAAAATTGCTGATAAGAACATACTCTCTAGTAATCATGATATATCTACAGTATGTATCCAGGGCTCAAGTCTTAAAAGCAATTTAATTTATTTTTAATAGACTTTATCTCTTAGAGCAATTTTAGGTTCACAGCAAAACTGATCAAAAAGTACAGAGAGTTTCCATATACCCCTTCCCCAACACACGCCAGCTTGCCCCACTATCAACATACCTCACCAGAGTAATGCACTTGTTACAACTAATTAACCTACATTGATACATCATTATGACTCAAAGTCCACCATCTGCTTTAGAGTTCACTCTTAGTATTTTATATTCTATGGGTTTTATAATGACATGGTATCTACCATTTTATCATACAGAATAGTTACTCTGTCCTAAAAATCCTCTGTACGCTGACTATTCATCCCTTCCCACACAACCCCCCCGCAACTTCTGATGTTTTTACTGTCTCCATAGTTTTCTCTTTTCCAGAACGCCATATAGTTGGAATCATACAGTATTAGGCTTCTCAACTTGATTTCACTTAGTAATATGAATTTAAGGTTCCTCCATGTCTTTTCATGGCTTGATAGCTTATTTCTTTTTGGCACTAAGTAATATTGTCTGGATATATCACAGTTTATCAATTTACCTATTTAAGAACGTCTTGATTGCTACCAAATTTTGGCAATTATGAATAGAGCTGCTATAAACATCTGGGTGCAGATTATTGTGTGGACATATGTTTTCAACTCATTGGAGTAAACACCAAGGAGCACAATCACTGGATTGTATGGTGTGTTTAGTTTAGTGAGAAACTGTCAAACCGTCTTCCAAAGTGGTTGTACCATTTTACATTCCCACCAGCAGGAATGAGAGTTGATGTTGCTCCATGTTCCAGCCAGTGTTTGGTGTTGTCGGCGTTTTGGATTTTAATCATTCTAACAGGTGTGTAATGGTATCTCATTGTTTTTTTAATTTGCAATTCCCTAATGACATGATATTGAGCCTCTTTTCATATGGTTATTTGCCATCTGTATATCTTCTTTGGTGAGGTGTCTACTCAGGTCTTTTGTCATTTTTTTACAGGTTGTTCATTTTATTATTGTTGAGTTTTAAGAGATTTTGTATATTTTGAATAACAGTCCTTTATTAAATATGTCTTTTTTGCAAATATTTTCTCCCCATCTGTGGCTTGTCTTTTCATTCTCTTGCCATTGTCTTTCACAGAGCAGACAATTTTAAGTTTAATGAAGTCCAGCTTATCATTTATTTATTTCATGCCTTTGGTGTTGTATCTAAAAAGTCATTACCACATTCAAGATCATCTAAATTTTCTCCTATGTTATCTTCCAGGTGTTTTAGTTTCATGTTTTACCTTTAGGTCTCTGATCCATTTTGAGTCATTTTTTGTGAGTGACAAGTGTAAAATCTATGTGTAATTTTTTTTTTTTTTTGCATGTGGATGTCCAGTTCTTCCAGCACATCTGTTGAAAAGACTATTTGTTCTCCATCATACTGCCTTTTCTCCTTGTCAAAGATCAGCTGACCATGTTTATGTGGGTCTATTTCTGGGCTCTCTGTTCTGTAGAACTATTTGTGTATTCTTTCACCACTACTACACTCTGTTAATTGTTGTAGCTTTATAGGAACTCCTAACTTCAGAGAGCATCAAGCTTCTGACTTTTTTCTTCTCCTTCAATACTGTGTTGGTTATACTGGGTCTTTTGCCTCTCCATTTAAACTTCAGAATAAGTCTGCTGATATCCACAGAATAACTTGCTAAGATTTTGACTGTAACTGTGTATGTCAAGTTGGGAAGGTGATGTCTTGACAATGTTGAGTCTTCTTATCCATGAACATGGAATGTCACTCCATTTACTTAGTTCTTTGATTTCTTTCAGCAAAGTTGTGTGATTTTCCTCATACAGAACCTGTACATATTTTGTTAGGTTTATATCTAAGTATTTCATTTTAGGGGGTGCTAATGTAAATGGTACTGTGTTTTTAATTTCTAATTACATTTTTTCATTGATGGTATACAGGATAGCAACTGACTCTTTTATATTAACCTTGTATCCTGCAATCTTGACATAATCACTTATTAGATCCAAAAGCTTTTTTTGTCAAATCCTTTAGATTTTCTGCATTGACAATCACATCACCTATGAGCAAAGTCAGTTTTATGATTCCTCCCAATCTGTATGCCTTTTGTTTCCTTTTATTGATTTATTGCATTAGCTAAGACTTTCAGTATAATGTTGACAAGGAGTGGCAGAGGTAATTTATTCTTAATTTTTTTAAACCTTTGTCTATTTTTAATTTTTTCTATTTTACATTTTCAAGTTCTATTTCAATAATTCATTCCAGGGACTTCCCTGGTGGTCCAGTGGTTAAACTCCAGGCTTCCACTGCAGGGGGCACGGGTTTGATCCCTGGTCAGGAACTAAGATCCCACATGCGGCGTGGGGCAGCCAAAACAAACAAACAAAAATTCATTCCAGCGTGTAATGCTTCATCGACAGCAGTCTCTTGCATTTAGTAAAAGATGTCTAATTATTGTAGAGGAAAATGTTCTTCAAAACTAATGAAATGCATTGTTAGTAAACCGGGGCAATGAGACTTAGAAAGAACTGGATAAAATTAATGAAAGTTTTCTTTTTAAAGACCCCAAAATTATGAAAAAATAGTACACCTTGTGATATAAAAGTTGAGTTTTAAAATGTGACTACTTGGCTAAAATTAACAATTAACATGATTCTTCAACCTTTATAACCAAAATATCTAGAAGAAAAGCAAAAACTCATTCATTCCTTCTGATATGTATATTTAAATGAATACAGACTAGTGGATATGTTGAACACAAGGTTTGGAGTAAGACAGTCCTTAATAGAGTCTTCCTTTGGATTCGTTCCTTAAATGATCTGATACTACTTTCCATCTATTAGGAGGACATTAATATATTCTACCTGATGGGGTTTCTGAAGTATTAAACAAGACATTTCATGGAAGCAGGGCTTAGGACAGTGCCCGGCTCAGGATAAGCATTCACAGATGTTGACTATCATTACCGCCAGTTCCTGATGTCATGAGTGTTACGGTATTTTGATGATTTGAAACACTGATCCTGTTGCTTCTACCCCGGCACCCTGAAGTTTATTCACAAGCAGCCAAAGTGAACATTCCCTAAGTCACATCATGTCACTCCATCTCTCAAAACTCCTCCAGTGGCTCCCTTCTCACCAGGGTAAAATCTAGGGCCTACAAGACCCTACACAGCCTACAGTTTTCTGAGGCCTGTGAGGACATGGCTGCCATGGAGAAGGATTATGAGGAGGTTGGTATGGATTCTGTTGAGGGAGAGGGAGAGGAAGAAGGAGAGGAATACTAATTACCATTCCTTTCAGCCCTGTAGCATGTCATCCTCAGAATTTCAGCTTCAACATTAGTTGACAGGAGTAAAACTTTCTTATTAGATTGTCTTCACTTTCAACTGTGATCATGTATTACTGTCTTCCTTTCTGACTTCCTGTCTCCTACTGTTTTACTTCCTCTGCCCCAGCCACGCCGTCCTCCTTGCTTTCCAAGCACGGTCCTGCCTTGGGTCCATACACTCGCTGTCCCCTCTACCTGAGATTCCTGAATCTATGCTCCTTGAAATGCTCTCCTCAATTGTCACTTCATGAGAGAGGCCTCTGACCACCTTATACAAAAGAGCACCCTTTCCAACACTCTGTATTCCCTTTACTATGCTAATTTTTTCACCAGAGAACATATACTTACTAGCTATTTGGCTTTTTGTTTGTTTGCTTGTTTATTATCTTCTTCCCAACTAGAATGAGATCCAGTTGGGTTGGTAATTTGGCTGTTACTATTTCCTGCTACATCCTAGCACCTAGAATTGTGCCTGGCACAGAGTAGGGATTCTCTAATTATTTGTTTAAGTAGTTAGCTAACTGCATGACAAATATTGGAGAATATTCCTATTTTTTCCTAGATCCAATAGCTTCTTTCATCTGATTATCAGGAGGGGATGAATGGTATTTCTTTAAGAAAACACAAACATAATATGTGAACTTAGTTCATGCATGTGTTCCTTGGAGTCCAGGAATAGCTTACTCGATGTTCTTATTCAAATGTTTATAAAATAATATACAATAACAATATTTTAAAACAATACAAATTCTTACTGTGTAGGACAGTGTTACTCAAAGCATGGCTCCTGGAACCATACTTTCAGCAAGACCTGGGAACTTGTTAGAAATGCAGATTCTCAGTCACCACTCCAGGAAGACGGAGCTGGACCCAGCCCTCAGGTGACACCAATGAGTACTGAACCTTGAGAACCACTGCTCTAAGGAATTCTTAAATGACTCATTTCAATTCTTTGACTTCCTCTTAAAAATCATAATCTAACATGTCCTAGCTTCTAAATACAAATAGTATAAACTGACTATTAATGTAGATCATGACAATGCCTCTTACATTGACCAATTATCTTTTGCACCTATAAATTCCTGAAAGACATGCTCTCAAGTTGCAGTTCTTATTTGTTGCATCTACTTTTGTGGCTACAGCCCAGCTCTCCACCTTTTAGAGCCCTCTCACGTTTGGCGAGCACCTAAATTCTTCCTTGTCTAATTCAGACACCCTGGAAACATGCTGAAAATTCGGTTTATTTCTCTTAAATTTCTTTCTTAAAGGCAGAAGTTTTCAAACATTTTTCAACCAGGGACGTTTTTTCTTTTTTTTCCCCAAATAAAATGCACTGTAGATGCTTTGTATATAAAACTGGTAATTATGAGCCTGCTCTTGCTACTATGGATTGACTTGGTTTGTCCACCTGTCTTTCTCAACATTCCTACCACCTGGTTGAAGACTCTAGGTAGATCTCACAGTTGAAAGGTGGGAAAACATTTGCTATAGGGCAGCATTTCTTGGAGTGTGCTCAGCACCATGATTTCTGAATCTCTGTCCTCAGCTAACAGAATCAGACCTTCTGGCCCTGGAATAAGCATTGAACAAACATTCCCACTAGAGTTTGTGAGTCACTGCTCTAGGAACTCTAAACTGTCATTTTTATTAAAAAAAATAATTGTATAAGCACGTCGTTTGCCCACAGTCATTTCAAGTAATCCCATTCAGGGTATTCCATTCATTCAAGCAGTAAAATTAACAAGGTATTTTAAGAGGTGAAGTTTCATTTTTCTCTGTATAACGTTGAACAAGTCATTAGTTCTAAAAGTTAAATACACAGAAAATTCTGATGAATGGCTTATTACATTTACAGTTTTACATAATTTAGGAAACACGGATCACCATTTTTTCTTAGAGATTTTGTGGGAAACTACAGTAAATTGAACAAATATCCTGTCCTCAAAGAGATAAAGTACATACAGAAGGAACTAGAGTACAAAACAAAATAATAAGAGGTATGAAAGTTCTGGAAAGGAGATGATTCTTTCCACTTCAGAAGATTAAGGGATGACTCCTTGCCATTCAGAGTTTCAGTTCAATGCAGAATAAAGTCCTAAAGTTGACCTGGAATAACCCATATTTTTTTGCCTGATTCCTTCCAGATGCAACATAACTTACGCCACCCTTTCAGCACAGGAAAGGTAACAGGAGAGCTCACTCCTGATCTGGGGTGATGGGGGAGAAGCACAACAGGATGCTGGCCGCCTGGCATGCCAGCAAGTGTCGCCAAGCCCAGTCCCCAGCCAGCAAAACACATGCAGCTAACAGGCCACCACTGGTCAGTGGGTAAATGAGAAACAGGGTGATTAGAGGTCAGACTACATGAGGTCTGTATGGAAAGTTAAGGTTAAGCAGTCCAATAACAAAGCATACAGTAGCCTGCCAGCTCTTGCTACAGTGCTACTGTCCTATGTACATTTATGAGAGTTTCTTTAATCTATTGTTTGGGTTGAAACAATTACATATTTCACTTAAAATCTAAGTAGAATATTAGACATTTAGCAGAATTTTCTAAGAGTGTACCGGTACCTCAATCACTGTAGGAAGAGAATATTTTCTTCAGTAGAAGTATTATGATCTAGCAAGAGAAAGAATGGAAGGTGCCAATAATTCCAAACTGATAATCATAAAATAAAACTCTCAAGAAGACTGAAGGCAATTTTATAATAAAATAAAATAATAAGATTCTACTTTTTAAATCTTCAGATAAATACCAGTGACAAGATAGTAGAATCACAAACATTAGGAAACATTAAAATATGTGAATACCTATAAATGATAATTATTCTGCTTATATTATTATTAATGTTCAGATAATGCACATAAGGATTTAATTTTGCTCTAAAGCAACAGCCCCCAACCTTTTTGGCACCAGGGACCGGTTTCATGGAAGACAATTTTTCCACGGACAGGGAGTGGGGGGTGGTTCAGGCGGTAATGCAAGCAACGGGGAGTGACGGGGAGCGACGGGGAGCGACGGCGAGCGGCAGATGAAGCTTCGCTCGCTTGCCCACCGCTCGTCTCCTGCTGTGCGGCCCGAGCTCCTAACAGGCCATGACCGGTACCGGTCCACGGCCCACGGGTTGGGGACTCCTGCTCTAAAGATTTCCTATCAGATATAAGTTAGGCCACCTAATTCCAAATCCTAGTCTCTAAAACCACTTTTTTACATTTTAACCTGTGTCACATTATGGGCTATTCCCTCATATATAACTTCCAATTCATTAACTGTCTCTTTGGCATTGACAAATTGCTCTTTTAACCAATCTGTTGAGGATTTTTTTTCATTCTAATAGTTAAATTTATGCTCTATTCAATAGCTATCTTTTTCTATTATGTCTGTTTTCTGTTTTGATTTCAATTTTTTATTTTATGTCCTAATTAACATAAAACATTTTTGTTTTGTATTCTGTTTCAAACTGTCATTTTATTTTCTCATGTTTTGGGGGAAACCAATCTTCTAGTTTATGGTGTATGCTCTTCTCCACTCAAGGTAGAATATCCCTTTGTTTGACTTATAATGGGTATCATGAGGACCCCTTCAATAGGGCTTGTTCATCTCTGGAGGCCATGACCCCCAAGTGTTCTCTGGAATGCTTTTACGTACATTCTGCTTGAGACATCAGATGTGCCAAAGCCTGGGTCTGATACTTATATTAATTCCTCCTTGTGGACAACATAGGTATTGAGAGGTTTAGGTTTATCTCATTTTCCCCATTTCTCAGTTATTTTTTCAGTCTCCTAGATGCCCAGTCCATGTAAAGGACATGAAGCCTTCATTCCTTCCACAACCACCTGAGGGCCACCAGAGCACCATGCACTTAAATTCTTGGTTTATTCATTCCTTTATTTAAAGACAGCTGTGTTGTTTCTACTTCTTCACTTACCCCTGGAAAATTTCCTTTTTCTTTTTCAATTTCATCTATGATTTTAAAAATATTAATTAAATTTTATTTAGTAATTTTAGCAAGAAGCCTCCATCTTGGTGGTTCCAGAATTCTCTGACACTGTGAAAGCCATACCAGCCCAGGGCTGCTTACATCTTCACTGATTGCACGTGGGAGAGAAATAAACTTCTACCTTGCCGAGTCATTGTTATTATTTTGTGTTTTCTGTCACACACAGTCAAAAATAATCCTGTTGTACCTTTGACTATTTAGACTGGAGAATAAAAGACTAAAGGAAACATACTAATATTGTCAGAATAACAAAGGGATTGTCATTCATGCCAAAACAAACTTTTGAAATGGGCTGTAGCATAAAGAAGGAAGAATTCTTTCACACAAAGGATATTACTGACATTGTCATTTGTTCTTAGAACCTGCGAATGACTAAAATTACCTCTGAAGTTCTCTTTCTCCTTTTTTAACATTTCTCTATATCATCAGAAACATAATCAACCAAAATGTATTTTAAGAAAATAAGAAATAGAAGAAAACAAAGGCAAAAGTTGAGAGGGACATATAGGTACCTTAATCATATATTTTGAGCCTAGCACAGTGTATCACATGTCCCCACCACCCCTAGTTCCTCCAAAAGTAAACCCAAGATACTATCACTATGGTCCTGACACCTTCCCCATCCCTTATGTTCATTCTTAATATGATAGCTCTGTTTCGTTGTACTTATTAAATGTGTCACCTCAAATTTTACATCCACATACTCTCCTTCTAGTCATGTCTCCTTCTGGTGATTTAGAACTTGTCATGAACTAAATACACCACAGTGAGGCCATTCTTCGTGGAGATTTTATCACACAAAATGCTTTACTAGCCACAGCCAGTCAATTACCTGGCCTTCCAGCTGGTGGGCCACCATTCTCGTTGTCATCCTTCAGAATAATAGCCAGACCCACTGAGTCGGCTGGGAGGACGGAGCTGCTGAGGTCCACCCGAGTTAGGCTCTCAGGCTCCCTCTCAGAGCCCCCCACAGTGTTCTGTGGGCTGTCCCCTCGAGCTGTGTTCCTTTCTGGGACTTTTCTCTGGGGTCTCAGCACAATGTGAACGATGCTCTGCTGATCCAGGTCACAGCTCTGTGGGAGAGTGAAACAAAAACACAACAAGAAAGGGCAGACATTAAAACACCAGGAGGAGCTGAATTTGTCATCAGTTCTAGAGTGTGTAAAAGACATTGGTTTATGTCCAATGTCTGCATGCAGTCATGGAACTTAAAGAAAAGTGACACGTGTGATTGATTGATCAGGATAGGCACACTCACCCTGCAGCAGGGGTCAACACCTACACATGTGTGCGTTAATGTTGAACTGGGGCCAGAAACTGAAATGTGGGGATAAATGGAACACGACAACAGACGAAAACTGAAGTAATATTCAAAGGGACATGAAATCTAACGGGAAAGAAACATGTATCACACTGCATACATAACCATACTGAAAAGCAGTATGCTTTTAAAACTGACTTCCTGGAAATATGTCCTTATAATTTTCAAATTTAAATACTAGCACACATTTCTGTTTTAAAAAGCACAGAGTTGGTTATTACCAACTACAGGGCAACTTGCTCTAGAATTTACCATACACTCGTTTACAGTAGGCTCCACGTATACTCAGACATCACTAGCAATCACACCACCAGGCCAGTGAAGCAAGAGGACAGGGTACCAGTGCCATCTCGGATCATTCACTGGTTCATCCAATCTCACAATTAAAATCAGTGGACGTCTACAAAAATGTTTTGTATCTACATATTAATGTGTACGAACAGGAGACTTTAAAATTTAGTAGAATTAGTAGAAACTAACACAATATTGTAAAGCAACTATACTCCAATAAAAATTAAAATAAAATAAAAGCATAAAAAAAAGAAAAGAAAGTTAAACATCAGATAATTTACTTGGACAGAAACTATACTAACTTAAGTTAAATCTCTGTTTCAGAATATCTACTGGGTAGACACAGTCGTTCATCTGTCTGTTCCTCCTCCCACAGAGCGAGGACCCTCCTCTCTCTACAACACCCCCCATTGCCATTCTCCCTCATCTTAGGAAGTTTAAATAACACCCACGCAAAACACAACAACACTGGTAACAATCATAACCCCCCAAGTGCCGTGTTATCTCTATCAAACTTGTAAGAATGGTGCCTGACACTCACCAGCACGCCCTGCCCACACACCACTGCTTGGTGTCAGCCTCGCCCACTCAGGAAGGTCACCAGCATGCCCTCCGGTCCCAAATCCCACTCTGATCTCTTCTGGTCCCGTGTCTCGGGTCTCGGTCACATCAACACACTTCTTCTTCCTGCCGCCTGTCCCCGCAGCTTCCCAGCTCTCCCCAGGACTGCTCCTACTCAGCAGTGGTCACTCTGTGTCAATCTCTGTCCCCTCAGTCCGCCCCTACCTGACTTCCTATTTCTGTCAAGGCACCACCATCCCCCATGTTATCCAAGTGTCAAGGCTTCCCCTCACCTAAAGCTCCAATCATTCTCCTATGTTTTCTAAGGAGGGCTTCACCACCTTGGAACCTTCCTCCCTACTGTTACATCCAGCAAGGTGTCAAGAGTAACTAATTCTGACTCAGAAATTCCCTTCACATCTTCAGCTCCTTTACATCCCAATTGTCACCTCCCCATTTTAGGTCTCCATCATTACAAGAGCTTTGTAATTACTTCCTTACCTCTTGTCTTTCCCCGCAAACCTTTTGTACAAGAATTTCTGGTGTGTTCTACATAGTCTCTCTAAAGTGTCTCACTATTACTGGTTAAATATAGTCTAACATCTTACTATCTTCTTCAAGTGTGTTTGGACTCTTCTCCTTCCTAGACCAACTGTCTTTTCCTCTCCATTATATATGTAGATTATATTATTCTTCAAAAAATGTTCACTCTCATCTCCCTTCATCCTGCCCTTGATTTTGGGCTAAGCCATGTGATCAGCTTTGGCTAATAGGACATTTGCAGATGTGATTGAACCAGGGTTTTAGAGTATATTTGCACCACTGCCCTGGCTATCAAAAAAGAATCCCTGGAAGTTTCCACCTCTTCAGCCTGGGCCCCAGCACTGCACACATGGCGCAGACCTGAGCCCAAGCCATGGAGAGGATCAAGTGCAACCCCACCTATAGCTTGAGCAGTCTTCCAGCTAAATGCAGGCTGGGGCTGCAGACCCCCAGATGACCTGAAGATGCACGGGAAAGAGACGGTTATTAATGTATGGCACTGAGATCTTGTGGTTGTTCATTAAGCAGTAATCGCTGACAATACACTTTTTTCCATTCTAATTGGACTAACAGACGTTCTACCACCATTTATCATCACCTCAGTGCTCGGCCAGCACTCTAGAGACTGTACAAAGCCTTTAGCCTAAGTCATATCAAACAAACCAACATCAAGATCTGAGTACACTCAAATGTGGGCATGTGAGGACATGTGCTTTGCAACAAGGAGAAACAATTGAGAATTAGCATCCTAACATATCCTGAGATTTTCATCCATATTGTGCTCTTTTCAAAAGGTTCAAAAAATCAGTCAGATAAAATTCCTCTCTCCACAGTCATAACGTACATGCTTCATGTGATACTCCCAGATAAAAATAATGTCTTTCTCTCTCATCTGAATCCAGGTAATCTTTGCCTGCTATGCTCTTCCACTGCAGTGATCAGAGCCTGGACATCGTGTGTGTGTGTGTGTGTGTGTGTGTGTGTGTCTGTGTCTGATCCTCCAACTTAATTTAGAATTCCTTAAGAGCAGCGACTGGGTTACACTTCTACTTTTATTTACCAGAATGCCTCACACAGCATTTTGAACCTAGTAGATGTAGAAAATTCATCTATGAATTGAAAAGGTAAATGACTGAGAGAAAATAAGAATGAATGAATGAACAAATATAAACAGCTATAGACGCATACACACAACACCTGAAGTGTTCCTCGGGGAGCAAGAAGACTGCAGAGAAGGAACATGGAATTCGAAGTCAAATAGATGTAATTTATTAGCTGCGTGATTTTTGGCAAATTACTTTCCCTGCATAAGCTTCAGTTCCTACATATGTCATTAGCAATAATATTACCAACTTTGATGACTGCTCTGAGATGTAAGGACATATACAGAGTGCAGACCCAATCCAGTCACAACTCAATATATAATTGTCAGTATCACTATCATCATTTACGAGTTTTGAAAACTAAAGAGCTGGGTCCTTACCTTGTATAAAGATAAAACCTCAGAATAAAACCTCAGAATCCTTTTTGGCTGCTCCACTCACACAATCTTATTTGGAACATGTATAAAGAAGGTGGAATAAGCAGAATCGACAAATGTGACAGTTATTCTGGTAACTTTCCAGGCTTTCTGTGAACTAAAAGTTGATACAAAAAATATCACTATATGCTCAGATGCCAGGAAACACATGAAGAACCTGAGCAAATCCTCAGGGGCTGCTAAAATTGGACAAATAGGGAAAAAATAAAAAAACTGAGGTTTTCCTTTCAAATCCAGATTTCCCTAATGCTCAGAGTAGAGCTGCAAAGGGGAGTAGGAAGATCCCAAACAGATTTCAGTACTTATAGTGATATTTATAGAACATATTTCCCTGAGGCTCCATCCATGGTTCAGAGACCATTAACTGCTTAATTCTTTGACTCACTTGTAGAAAACGTTGTTGATTTCGGAAGCAGTCCCTTTGCCAGATGGTGCAAGTGCACCATCATGTTAGTTCAGTTCAAAGCCACATTAATAACATGTCCCATGGGCAATAAATTAGATAAAGTTTAGTTGTCTAGCCACTCCAAAGCCCAAAATAATATTTAGTTCTCTTGGTATATGAACGATCCCTCAGCTTTGGGAGGTAGAGATTTTCACGAGAAGACAGCAGAGTTTTCAAACATTGTTTTAAGCTTCTTCAGGGCAAAAACAATGCCTTATTTATCTTTGTTTCCTCAATAACCAGAATATTGCTTGGCAAAGAGGAAGCAGTACATTTGTGTTTTCCTTATAACAAGTCATTAATTCAACAAGTAAGGCAGTGACATAAGTCGTTTACTGTGGACAAAACAAGTGGGTATTCACCCAGCTGGGCTTGGTCTTGTACCGTCAAGCAGAGCTGTTGTCCCACCAGGGACTGAGAGCTCAGTACCATGGACTCTCTCTCCAGGACCTCTGACTTGGAGATACCCCAGGATTAATAAAACATCTACGGGAGTTGTCTGCCAACCAATGACCACCTCTCATCCAACTGGCCATTATTCCACGATATACAAGAGATTGATGTAGTTTTCCTTTTCCGAAAAGGAGTCCTTCTGAGGACATGTAGTTGGAATTCAAATATTTGACAGCCTGGTAATATAATTCGAACTCTGAAAACAAGAAAAATTTGAAAAACCTGAGAATGCTTTTCAAGATATTCTTAACCTTTTGAAACATTGTAAAAATAAGTAATGTTACTCTAAGAAGAAAAATTAACAAGGATTGAAAAGTTATTGGAATGCTGTCCAAGCACTTAAAGAAGGGTTACACAGATAATCTTTAAAATGATTAATAATGAGTTTCAAAAATAGTTAATAATGTCACATATTAACAAAATGCTTTCACGTGCTATGCCGATAACAATTACATTAATAATAAAAAATAAATACATAATATGCTTGAGCTTTGTACTACTCTCCAGATTGTGTTACCAGGTCTTCAGATGTAGTAAGTTGTTTAATATCCCCATAGGAGCTGCTCTTACCATCCAGAAGTGAGTTGTATGTAAAGCCAGGAGAACTGTGCCTGGCACAAACTAAGCTCTTTAAACATTACTTGTCTCTGTTGTTCATTTCTATTCCATTTCACAGAAGTTAAAGGTGAGCCACAGAGAAATTCATAACAGGCTCAACGTAATCCAGCTCTTAAGTATGAAACCAGGATGGGAACCCATCAAACATTACTTGTCTCTGTTGTTCATTTCTATTCCACTTCACAGAAGTTAAAGGTGAGCCACAGAGAAATTCATAACAGGCTCAACGTAATCCAGCTCTTAAGTATGCAACCAGGATGGGAACCCAGGCCAAGGACTCCTGATAACCTTCTCTGACTCTCCCGAGCTCCACTATGTGGCTGCAGAGAGGAAGTGAGGTAGTGGGTGGGATAGACACAGGAGGACAAGTCTATAGGGGCCATGGTGAAGAGTGGGGTTTGGAAGCTGCAATGGATCTGCTTCAGGTACAAAGGAATGATTCGAAGAGCCAGATATGTTAAAAACTAGAGAAGACAGCCACTGGGACCAGGGCAACCTGGAGGCGTGGGTCTGATAAAAAACAAAACCAAACAGGACGACAAGACAATGAAATAAGAATCAGTGCGAGTTATAGATGCATGAGTCAAACCATGCAAAGTAAGAACAGGGTAGAGGTGGCCTGGCAACAAGGCTGGCAACCCCCAAAGGTTGGTGCCAGCTTCAGCTGTTTTTAAGTCAGCTCCCCTGCAGATCCCAAACCCCGAGAAGACAGCACTTGTCACATGGGGTTGCACTGCCTATTTATGTGTTTCTCTGTTACCAGACAATTCCATCTTCAAGAAAAGATACTAAATCTTCCTAATGCTGAATCTACAGTATCTACTGTAGTGACCCAGTGGTCATAGTACACACTCCACCTGGGTTTGTTGAATGACTCCATGATCCTGTGAAGCACATGCCAATTGCTGCAGCCATTGCAGAGGTAAGGAAATGTGTCAGACGGCTTTAGTGAGTCACCTAAATATGACACATAATTAGGAAATGAAAGAGCCAGATCCGCGGCCCACGTTTTCTGGCTCTTAGCCCAATGCTCTTTCAAATATCCCACTTTGGACTCCCCACGTTTCTGAGTTCATCATACAAGGATACATGTTAGACAGAACCTCCAACGAGTTGATTTTTTAATTTTGTTTTTAAAGATTTGCTTTTTTTTTGATGTGGACCATTTTTAGAGTCTTTATTGAATTTGTTACAATATTGCTTCTGTTTTATGTTTTGATTTTTTGGCTGCGAGGCATGTGAGATCTTAGCTCCCCGACCAGGGATCGAACCCATATCTCTTGCATTGGAAGGCGAAGTCTTAACCACTGGACTGCCTGGGAAGTCACTAGTTTATTTTATAAGCACACTGATCAATCTACATTCATCACTATACTTGCTATACAAATTTCCATGGTCTTTAAATTAGACTGGGCTGCCTTCAATCTCTTCGATATTATTCATTCATTTTCATTCTCTCCAACTCTGTTAAACTCTTGTTTATCATAAAACATGGTTAAAATAATTACAGTTGGAAGGCTACCCTACTTCCTATTGCATCCCAACTTTACGTTTTAAGGCCTGAAAATCTCGGATTTTCATTTGAATTTTTAATAGCACGCATTTTTTCCCCCAGAAAATAATATGATCAGCCAAGAATTATCAGATAAAAGATTTCCTAATCTAATAGTCAATGATGCTATCAGATTTTAATTTTAAAAATGATTTTGGCATTAAGGAGCTCTTTCTTAGATAATTTTAAAGAAACACTTTAACACAGCTTAAATTTTCTTTTATTTTCTTCTTCTTTTTCTTTTTTGGTTGTTAAAGATTCAGCATGTTCATTACTTGCTTCTTCTAAAAAAAACATCTAACAGATGTTTGTGTAAGCCTACCAGAGTTGTTTTTTTATTTCACCAGAGTTTTTAATACAGTACTACTGTACTTTTCAAGGTACTGTATTGTTAGATTAAAAATGTTTTCTTTATTTTTTGTGTTTTTTTTATGTGTTATTTGTGTGAAAGTATTGTAAACCTATTACAGTACAGTACTATATAACCGATTGTGTTAGTGGGTAACCTAGGTTAACTTTGTTGGACTTAATGAATAAATTGGAGTTATGAACACACTCTCGGAACAGATCTTGTTCGTATGTAGGGGACTTACTGTAGTATATTTCTGTGTCAAAGAAAGACAATGTGGCAATTATTTAGGGAGTTATTTAAAGGTAGTTTTAAATGTAATGGTTCAGAAATGTTTTGTATGGTTATTGCTAACAATGAGATAATGTGGTTAAAGACAACGTGAGCTAAGGACGTTCGGTGCGAGTCAGAATAACCAAAAAGAAACTATTCCCACTGATTTCTTTCTCTTGTGCTCTAGTTCACCTCCATAGTGGTGAACAAACACTAAATGCCAGTTTATATTAATTGGATGAGAATAAAAACTGTTCCTTCAACTTGATCTTTCATTTTAAAAAAATAGAGACTTTGAAAAGACATATACTTTGTGATTTATGCTTTGAATTATTTCACATTTCTTACAGCAAGTTTTTATTATGATCAAAGGTATTATGCTACACAGAGATAATGAAAGGCCCCCTCTCTGGTTGCCAAAGGCTGAGTAATACAATTACTGGGAAAGGTCAATTAGCCCCACACTAATTAGCCAGTGTGGGTCTGAGCCATGTCACCCTCAAGTCCCTCCCATGGCAGGCCTGGGGCCGTTTCACTACTCATTAGGACCTGTACAGAGGGAGCTCAGCGGGGAGGGGAAGGAGACAAAGCAAGAATCAACTGACTGCTCTCCTTAGCTATGAAGTAAATGATTTACTGTGAGAAGAGGTTAGCGCTGTTGCACAGGTGAGGTCTGGGATTCCATTCATCCATGCCCACCCTTTCCTAAACACAAAGGATAACAGGGAATCAATCCTATGCCTAAAACCAAGTTAAAATTGTGTTTTATGTTGTAAACTTTACAAGAAATGCCCCCCCAGTGTCGTTTCTCTAAACATTACTTTATCACAAGTTATGATATATTGTTATAAATAATTTAAATATATATGGAATTTTAACATAATTAAATTAATTTTTTACAAATCATTACATACAATGTATGGTATTGCTTGTGGGGGAGTGTCAGGGTTAACAAACAGGCCCTCCTTCTTGTGCATACAGGACAAAAAGAGGAATCTTGAATAATAATCTCTATTATGTCTTCCTCCTAAAGATATTTTACCTTCAAATGATTCAACCCTGGGGAAAAAAATATGAAGCAGACAAACTGTCACCCAAACTGTCATTTCACATACCACCTCTCTCTCACTGTGTTCTCCCTTTCCCCAACTCAACAAGAACACCTGTATTGCCAAAGAGATTTTGCTGATAATGTGCAAAAACGATATTTTGTAGCTTTGGGGCCATTTCCAAAAACAACAAACAAACTGGGAAAAAAAAACTTTAAAGGATAAAAAACCCTTTATATTCTTGTTTAAAGCCTATTCCTTTCTAGGCCCGAAAAATTAGCCTCCCAGTTTGCTTCTGGTTTTCTTCTCTTCATCCCTCCTATAATTCCACTTTCTAAAAGAATGTGATGGTCTTTGGATGATCTCTACTCCTCCCCCCTTCCCTTTGGTTCTCTCTCTCTCTCTCTCTCTCTCTCTCTCTCTCCCTCCCTCCCCTGCCCCTTCCTTTTACCCATCTCTCCTATGCTGTAATTCTAATGCTTTCTCTTGGGTGAACACACAGCATGTGGTCCTGTCCCCTCACTCAGAACCAAAAAGAAGCAGGTGTGCCCCTTGCTTGGTTTCAGCCCAATGCTGGTCACTGTAGAACTGGGAACTAACTAACTAAGCACAGGGAAGGAAGTTCATTCATTGCTTCAAGGTTGCAATAAGTCAGTAGCCAACTGGAACAGAATAAGTTTATTTTATTTCATGACTTTAAAACAAACTCTTAGACAACAAAAAAAATGTTTATGTGGAATCAGTGGAAAGCCAGAGTGGTAATTTTGAACTACTGAATACTTTAAATTACATCCATCCCCAGAAAAAAAAAAAAAAAAAAGTCATGAAAAACAAACAAAAAATCTCTTAGGAGAAGCAATGGATATTTCCTTATCCAGTCACACACCTAACCCAGAGCTATAAGAAAAGAGATGAGTGTAGACTCTTGAGGGGAGAAACGTAATCAGGGATCACTTATTCTCAAATACTAAAAGTTTCTCACTAAGTCAGGGAGATGCCCTACTGCCATGTAAGACAATGCAGCCAAGCGCCACCCTCCTCACCTGGGTCATTCAGTAAATCTGGGGTGTTGCATGTTCCCTGGGCCCTGGCCAGAGCTTGAGTGACTCACAGAGGGATAGAAATATTTAGTCAGACTCTTCAACAGCACAGAAGAAACAAGAACTGACAGGCATTCATGTTTATTTTTTTAAACAACTGACACAGAGATAAACAGTTTCACACCTTGGCTATAAATTCCTTATAAGTTTCCAGCCTCAGGTTTAAATTTTAGATATAAATACAATACACAGTTACTTATGTCAGCTCCTGTTTCACAATCTGGATATCTTATGTTATATGCAACAATTCTTTTGCGTGGGATAAATAAAACATGAAACTGCTACCCTCTTCCATACCTGTACTCTAAGCAGATGCCTGCTTGAGTTGCCCTCCAGACACTGGCTGGTATGATGGCATTGAAAGTCTGAGCAAATTGGGACAAATTCCTAGACTCTGTCATCTGACTACAAGAGAGGATAAATGGTATTCGTTCCTTCTGTTTCAGCAGTTGGCCCTAACTAATTCTTTCTTGTAATCATTTGTTCAGGAGAAAGAATGTGTTAAGGCCAAAAGGCCCTCTGAAGTACATCCTTGAGGGCCACAGCTCTGCAGGGGAGCAGACTGCTGCTCCAAGGGCTGCACCGCCACCTGCAGGTGAATGGGAAGGTTGTATGTGCTGGGGCCATGACCAAGCACTCCCGGCTCTGGGCCTTTACTCTGAAATAAATGGTAAATATTGTCTTTGACAAAACATTGTTTTCTAAATTTATATAACAGAACTTATCTATAATGAATTTCCTTTACAATTGTTGACTGAGTTTCTTGTTTGTTTGTTTATATTTTCATAATATAAACATTCTCAGGGTATAAGAGGAAAAGAAAAGCTCAGAGGCCCTTGCAGTCTTCCCCCGGGATAAATCGACTGAAGAAATTTACAAAAATCCATTGTGGATATTAAAACTTTGAGGGCTAAGAGAAAGTGCCTTGAAGTTTGCAGCTAGCATTTTGCGTCTGTCTCTAACAGAAGCTAATGAAAACCCACATGTGACGGGTCAGGTCATGGATTTAAAGATAACACGTTTTACTTGCACCTATGTTACTCAAGCTACTTCCGCCACCCTGGTAGAGAGAGAGGAAAGGCAAGGTGGGAGTCCAATTATAAGTAAGCTTGTGAGGGAATCTGGACTCACCGCCTTAGCCAGTCAAAACAAAGGCATGGCTTCAGGAAGCCTGGGCTCAGCCTAAGTGCCTTGATTTAAAAGAAGGCACTAACCTCTCTTTCATTTTAGTTTTCTTCCAACTAAAGGAAGTATGGTATCTACTTAAAATCCATATCTATCAAGAACCTCAGAATGTGAACTTATTTGGAAATAGGGTTTATGTAGATGTAATTATTTAAGGATCTCAAGAGGAAATCCTCCTGGACTTAAGGCCCACTCTAAATCCAGGAATTGGTGTCTTTATAAGAAGAGAGGACACAAAGTCACACAGAGGACAACTCTAATTGAAAATGGAGGCAGGGATTGGAGCGATGCTGCTACAAGCCAAGGGATGCTAAGAGCCACCAGAAGCTGGAAGAGGCAGGGAAATGCCCTTCCCTAGAGCTTTTAGAAGAAGCATCACCCTGTAAACACCTTGATTTCCGACTTCTGACCTCTAGAACTCTGAGCAACAAATGTATGTTGTTTTAGGTCACCATGTTTGTGGTCCTTTGTTACAATAGCCCTAGAAAACTCAAAAACGAGGGAAAGGCATTCTGGGCAAAAGGGAACAGGATGTGCAAAGTCAGAGTTGAGAGACCTGAGTTGGGAAGAAGAAAAGCTGGAATACATTATGGCTGGGAGCAGAACGCTTTTAGGTGGAGTCAAATATACATGGGGGTCCCCAGGAGGAACCCTAATTTGGCACTCCATAAAGCCAATAACCCTTATGTATTTTTTCAACATTTATTTAGAGGAGACGTTAACATCTTTAAGGGGTAGAGGTGAGGAGAACTGCTGGTAGAAGCCCCCTTCACAAACCTTCTCATCTTTGGTTCATCTTGATTAGGTGACATGCACCCTGGTCTACCCAGGATCATTGAGTTTATACGTCTTATCCCAGTATGATTATTAAGAGCGCTCCTTTAACTATCAAAGTCTCCCAGTCTGAAAGATAAATCGTATGGTCACTCTACTCATGGCTGCCTATTCTTGGCACACAATAGATGCTCAAAAGTAAATTCTGAAGTACTTAATAAAAGAGTTATAACAGCAATAATATCTACCATTTTATGAATTACCTACATGCTAGGCACGCTTCTTAGTATTTTCTCATTTTACTCTGCACAATGCCATGGTGAGATGGGTACTATTAATATCCTCATTTTATAGATGAGATAACTGAAGTACAAAGACATTAAGTTGTTGCCAAAGGTGAGTCAGAATAATAACTAATACTTATGTGGCACAATATTCACTGTTTACAAATCCCTGTTATCAACACATTTAATCTTGCCTAATACTGTCACCAACCCCTTCTCAAGCATTATGTTAAGTATTTTAACAAAGTCAGAGTTCAGGAAGACAATGAATGAGCTAGGATTACACAGAAGTTTCTAAGCAGGTGGGCTTCTATCCAGGTCAAAATCTGCATAAGAAACACCTGAGGTGCCAAGGAGAAGAACAGATTTTCACATCGAATCCTAAACCTACAGAATCAGAATCTGCAGGGGTGGGTCCCAGCAATCTGCACTTTGAATCATCTCCCCCGACTCACAATGTGCAGTCAAGTTGAGAATCTCCGCCAAGGGCCAGAGCTGGACTGGTGCTTGACATCCGGCCTCTCAGTCCCAACTTACCCTCACCCACATGAAATCTTCCGCTCCGGCCACACAGGCACCCTGTACTTAAGACCTGCACCCACCTCAGCCTCTGTTCCAGTGGGCCATTAGGTATGGCAGAGAGCCAAGGGGCAACACAAGGATGTCCTAAGCTAGGAGGGCTTTGGGGCCCCAAGGAGTGTAAAAGAACCACGAGTGTTTCCTATGCTCAGGGCCACACTCCCAGAACCATCTAGGGAGACACTAGATAAAACTAGCACTAAAGGCCATGAAGGAGAACAAGCTTACTCATAAGTGGACAGGGAAAATGTTTAATCTGTCATGTAAACTTTTCTAATGGGTTATATTGACTATAAAAGAAAGCATACTGTGCAATGCATATATAGAGAGAACATCTAGCCAGTCTGTTTGTGTCAGACACCTACCGACTACCAACAACAAACATGACATTAATTACACCTTACAGGGAAGATCCCAGGATTAATATACAAATAGTAGTATTTCTGTGTGCCCATAGGCATATGATATCTATAAGCCTTGCCTGTTTTGAGTCTTTTTGTAAAAACCTATAAAATGTCTGGAGTAGCACAAAAGCAAGCCAATGACAGAAAATGGGTTTTAAGTCAAGTGGAGACTTAGTGAATGGCTTAACGTTTCCTGGTTTTATAATCTAGCACACCAGCTCTTTTGAAATATGTCTCAAAAGAAAGAGGGCTAAAGAAGACAAGCTTCTTGACCTGGGTTCAGGCGGAAAGAATCTGAAATAAGAGCATGATTTGGCAAATATAATTAATTTTTTTCAACACATTGACTTTATCAAGTTTCTATAAGATGTGGGAGAAGCCAAAAACAGACTCTGTTAGGCTACAGAACAATTTGTAGGACACTCAGGCTTTGAGATAAAAATGTTTTAAAAGTAGTATGTACAGGAAGAAAACAGCAAATGGATAAATATCCATAGGTCTGAGGCCAAATATATATGTGGACACTACATGTATATACACACTTACATATCCACACACACATGTCTGTACACACATACATATGTGTGTGAACATGCATGTGCATATGTATGTACACACACACATACAAACTTTCATGTTTGCTTTTAAATTGGAACACATTATAGAGAATTTGTTCTCTCTTAATTATTTGCTAAAAATTCAAAGACTGCAAACTGCTATGAAAATTATGAAAGACTAAAGAGGGCAATATGTATAATTCTGTAACTAAATAGAAGTGTTAAATGAAATATTCATTCAACAAGTGTTTCACGATCATCTATTATTTAATAGGTTCTACGCTATTCTTTTTAGATAAAACAGTGAGCAGAACAGTCGCAAAAACAAACTAATGTGATTCCCTCCCAATATCAATGCACTGAAACTAGATAAATTGATTCTAAAGTTCATATAGAAAACTAAATGTGCAAGCATATCTGGAAGCATTCTGTAAAGAAGAGCAATGAGAGGTATAGCCATAGGAGGCATTAAATATAACATAACGTTTCTATTTTCAACCTTATGATATAGGAACATGAAGAGAGGCTCAATTAATGCAACAAAATAAGAAGTCCAGAAAAATACTCAATGTTTTGGAAATCTGATATTAGCTAAAGGTGGAATTTCAAATCACTGCGAGAAGACAAACTTTTCATTAACGAATAGTCATTTTGAGAAAGATAACATTGGATCTGTATTGATCGATACACGAAAAAAAATTCCTAAACACATACGTTATTTATATCTATATATAATTATACAATACATATCGCATAATATATCATATTTATATATATCACCATACTATAACTCCTAGAAGCAAATAAGGATGCATTCTTTATGGGACAGCCTTTAAAACTATGACTCGAAATTATGATGCAATAAAATGTTAATAAATTTAACTACAGCAAAATTTTAAAAATAGTCTTTCATGGCAAAACACACTACAGACAAAGACAAATGAAAAATTGCAAGAAAATATTTTTAACTTAGGAAACAGATACAGAATTCTTAAAAACTGGAAAAAAAGGTTTGAAAGTCTGATAGAAGAATGTGTAAAAAGACATGAAACGTTATAAAAATATGTACAAAAATATTAACGTAAGAAAAGATGCTGAGTTTTACTTATAATGAGATAAACACAAATTGAAACTATGTGCCTTTACACCAGTCGGATTAACAACATTTGGAAAGCTTGACAACACTATTGGTGAATCTGTCGCAGAAACTCACACACACCACTGGTGGGAGAGGTTCGCATGATCTTACAGAATTACACGTAAGTTTACCTCGTGATCCCCAAATCCCAGTTTTAGGAATTTTTCCTAAAGCTCATATACCTCCACAATTATGAAATGCATAAGGTTATTTAATGTGGAATTTTTTATAACAGTAAAATATCAGAAACTAACTGCCTATCCATAGAAGACAACTAAAATTCTGTAAATAAAATGAGGCATATCATTATCAACTAATTTGAAGTGAGAATTTTCCTCAAAGGAAAGGAAAGCATAACACAAAATAGTATAGATTGTACGATATTTTCTATGTAAGTAGCAAATGGGAAAATGAACATATGGTTGTGTGGGTGCCTGTTTATTTTGCAAAATGAAGCATAAAAAAGGATAAAATAAAAACTAATAAAAATGGTTATTATGAGGGTGTATGTAGCAAGACTGAGGTGAAGGGCTAGGGCTAGGAGCCCTCTGTTCCCAAGTATATCTTCATATACAGTTTGACTTTTGAACCATAAAGTGTTGCATATCATCAAAAATAAAATAAAAAGGAGGAAAAAAGCAAATTCTAAAATTAATTACAAACAGAAACAAATGACCATAACTACATATCAAGTTGATAATATAACTATACATAAATATAATTAATTCAAGTAACTTTTGAACACAGAGTTCTGTACACCCTTTTACATGAATAAAAGAAAGGAAGAGAAAATGTGTACTTTATTTGGTAAGTTTACCAGTGGTAGTGATACAGAGGTAGAAGTGAGACTATCTGTACGTTAAGACTGAAAAAATTATTAAACTTACCGATAATTGTGGAAAGCAGTTCTCACAGTGACAGAAGGTATAGAGGAAGGTGAGAACAAACCTCGTGGTGTTGGATTTGAAACTGAGGTAACACAAAGTACTTATGAATTAAACAAAACACCTGTCATTAGGGAAAAGTTCATACACATCCAAAGTAACTGAACAACATAAGGAATACCTATGTACTTATTCATCACCCTTCTCAATACTTACTAATTCGAGTCCAAACTTTTCATCCCTTTCTCTACCCACTTCCACTTCCTCTATTAGTCTGAAGCAAATCTCAGACATCATATCACTCATTCAACAAATATTTTCAGTATGTATCTCTAAGAGACAGGAGTCTTTCTTTAAAACATAACCGGAATACCACTGTAAAGTCCAAAAACTAACTACAAGACTTGAATACCGTCACACATCCCTATGTTCACGTTCCAAATTACCTCATAAATGCAATTGTTTTTAAGTTTGTTTGAATCAGGATCCAAATAGGGTCCACATTTTGTTATTGGACAGGATGTCTCTTGCATGTCTTTTTTATTTCAATATTTTTTTAAAGATGTAAGTCATGAAATTCATCCTTTTAAAGTGTACAGCTCAGTGGCTTTTAGCATATTCACAAGGCTGTGCAACATTACTACTATCTAATTCCAGGACATTTTCTCTTATGTTCATTCTAATTTACAGGTTCCATCCTCTCCGTCTCTCTGGGTGTCATTTTGTGATGTTAGCAATTATTGATCCTCCATGCAAGATCCATTAATTCATTAAGATTGTAAAATGGTTGTATTTTCATTTTATTATTTCTTCTCCACCTACTAGATGGAACACTTCTACCAAGATAAAATTTCCAACTACTATTCGGTTATCCACAGGCAAACTTCGTATAGGAAGGCAAAATAAATGTTTTCTTCTTGGTTTACAAACTTTCAAAATGAGTCCTTTCTAGCAATGAAAAAAAGTGAAATTCTTGAAAACATCCTTAAGAAATCATGGATGTAAATATATTAATGACCTCAATCCATTGCAGTTATTACTTTTTTTGATTCTCATCTTTAGCTAATGGGACCTTCTTAGAATGAGCTCCTGAATCTTGATAGAGGTTTAGTAGTTTGGGATAGTTTCCTCCCTATGTGGTATGATAAATTAGGTTCCAGTCTCATTTGAATATAATTTTGTCCTAGACCTGGAATCAGCCATTTCTCCAAAGAAAAAATGGTATGTAAAGACCACATCTGGATGGTAGAAAAACCCATTGCTTCAAGTTTCCTAGCCTTCTCAATGACCAGAGATAGGGTTTTCACTTTTGTTCTGGTTTTCTTTAAGATAAAATACATCACAAATTCAATCTGATATTTCCAATTCAAATTCAGCAGTAGAGGGTTTTTACATAATCTCATCTTTTATCTTATTCTTCTTTTCTCTTGCTGAGAATCGTAAAAATGATATTCTTAGAATGTCACATAATTAATCATTTGTTTTACCTTACATTATAAACACAAGAGTTTCAGAACATTATCAAGTTGATTACTAAAAATAGTTCAAGCTTTTCTTGACTTTGTTGTAGTATTTTTGCCTTGGGATATATTCTACTAAAAATGTATAGTCAAACTACTGTGTTCTAAAACCATGTGGAATACTATGGCTCTGACTGCAACTGGAGATGCCTTTATATTAATTTGTTTCATTTTATTTTTGATTCTTAGGAGTGCTTTTTAAAATATTAATTATATTTCATACCAGTATGCCTCGGAGATATAGCAGGTTCAGTACCAGACCACAGCAATAAAGCAAATATCGCATTAAATCAAGTCACAAAAATTTTCTGGTTTCCCAGTGCATATAAAAGTTAGTATGGGGGACCTTCAAGATGGCAGAGGAGTAAGGCGTGGAGATCACCTTCCTCACCACAAATATATCAGAAGTACATCTACATGTGGAACAACTCCTAGAGAACACCTACTGAACGCAGGCAGAAGACCTTAGACTTCCCAAAAGGCAACATACTCCCCACATACCCGGGTAGGGCAAAAGAAAAAAGAAAAAACAGACACAAAAGAATAGGGACAGGGCCTGCACCTCTGGAAGGGAGCTGTGAAGGACAGAAAGATTCCATACACTAGGAAGCCCCTGCACTGGTGGAAATGGCGGGAGGGGAGGGGGGAAGCTTCAGAGCCACGGAGGAGAGCACAGCAACAGGGGTGCAGAGGGCAAAGCAGAGAGATTCCCGCAGAGAGGATCGGTGCCGACCTGCACTCGCCAGCCCGAGAGGCTTGTCTGCTCACCAGCTGGGACAGGCAGGGGCTGGGAGCTGACGTTCGAGCTTCAGAGTTCAGATCCCAGGGAGAGGACTGGGGTTGGCTGCGTGAACACAGCCTGAAGGGGGCTAGCGCACCACAGCTAGCCAGGAGGGACTCCGGGAAAAAGTCTGGAGCTGCCCAAGAGGCAAGAGACCATTGTTTTGGGGTGCGCGAGGAGAGGGGATTCAGAGCTCTGCCTAAACAAGGTTCAGAGAAGGGCGGAAGCCACGGGTATCAGAGCGGACACCAGAGACGACGGGAATTAAACGCTAACACTGCTGCTGCAGCCACTAAGGATCCTGTGTGCAAGCACAGGTCACTATCCACACCTCCTCTCCCAGAAGCCTGGGCAGCCCGCCACTGCCAGGATCCTGTGATCTGGGGACAACTTCTCTGGGAGTACACATGGCACGCCGCGGCTGTTGCAGGGTCATGCTGGCCTCTGCCGCCACATGCCTGCCCAGCACTAGATTCCCCTCCCTCCCCCGAGCCTGAGTGAGCCACAGCCCCAGAATCAGCTGCTACTTTAACCTCCTCATATCTAGGGGAAGAACAGACGCCAGAGGCCGACCTACATGCAGAGGTGAGGCCAAATCCAAAGCTGAACCCCAGGAGCTGTGCGAACGAAGAAGAGAAAGGGAAATTTCTCCATGACGGCTCAGGAGCAGTGGATTAAAACTTAACATTCAACTTGATGTACCTGCATCTGTGGAATACCTGAATAGACAACAAATCATCCCAAAATTGAGGCGGTGGACTTTGGGAGCAACTGTAGACTTGGGGTTTGCTGTATGCGACTGACTACTTTCTGATTTTTATATTTATCTTAATTTTTAGCACTTGTTATCATTGGTGGATTCATTTATTGGCTTGGTTGCTCTCTTCTTTTTTTTTATCACCTTCTTTATTTTTTAATTTCAATATTTTTTTTTATTTCTTAATAGCTTTATATTATTTATTTATTTTTTCTTTCTTTTTTTCCTCCCTTTTCTTTTGAGCCGTGTGTCAAGCCTGAGCCTCTGAGGTGAGAGAGCTGAGTTCAGGACATTGCACCCCCAGAGACCTCCTGGCCCCATGTAATATTAATTGGCGAGAGCTCTCCCAGAGATCTCTGTCTCAATGCTTAAGACCCAGCTCCACTCAATGATAAGCAAGCTCCAGTGCTGGACACCCCCTGCCAAACAACTAGCAAGACAGGAACACAAACCCACCTATTACCAGAGAGGCTGCCTAAAATCATAATAAGATCACAGACACCCCAAAACACACCACCGGATGTCGTCTTGCCCACTAGAAAGGCAAGATCCACCCTCATCCACGAGAACACAGGCACCAGTCCCCTCCACCAGGAAGCCCATAAAACCCACTGAACTAACCTTACCCACTGGGGGAAGACACCAAAAACAATGGGAACTACAAACCTGCAGCCTACAAAAAGGAGACCCCAAACACAGTAAGTCAAACAAAATGAGAAGACAGAAAACTACACAGTACATGAAGGAGCAAGGTAAAAACCGACCAGACCAAAAAAATGAAGAGGAAATAGGCCATCTACCTGAAAATGAATTCAGAATAATGAGAGTAAATATGATCCAAAATCTTGGAAACAGAATGGAGAAAATACAAGAAACATTTAATGAGGTCCTAGAAGAACTAACAGGCAAACAATGATGAACAACATAATAAATGAAATTAAAAATTCTCTATAAGGAATCAATAGCAGAATAACTGAGGAAGAAGAACAGATAAGTGACCTGCAAGATAAAACAGCGGAGATAACTACCACAGAGCAGAATAAAGAAAAAAAAATGAAAAGAATTGAGGACAGTCTCAGACACTTCTGGAACAAAATTAAACACACCAACATTTGAAATACAGGGGTCCCAGAAGAAGAAGAGAAAAAGAAAGGGACTGAGAAAATATTTGAGGAGACTATAGTTGAAAACTTCCCTAATATGGGATAGGAAATAGTCAATCAAGTCCAGAACGCGGGGCTTCCCTGGTGGCGCAGTGGTTGAGAGTCCACCTGCCAATGCAGGGGACACGGGTTCGTGCCCCGGTCTGGGAAGATCCCACATGCCGCGGAGCGGCTGGGCCCGTGAGCCATGGCCGCTGAGCCTGCGCGTCCGGAGCCTGTGCTCCACAATGGGAGAGGCCACAACAGAGAGAGGCCCGCATACGGCAAAAAAAAAAAAAAGTCCAGGAAGCGCAGAGAGTCCCATACAGGTTAAATTCAAGAAGAAACACGGCAAGACACATATTAATCAAACTATCAAAAATTAAGAAAAAAGAAAAAATATTATAAGAGGAAGGGAAAAGCAACAAATAACATACAAGGGAATCCCCATGCCATTAACAGTTTATCTTTCAGCAGGAACTCTACAAGCCAGAAGGGAGTGGCAGGACATATTTAAAGTGATGAAAGGGAAAAACCTACAACCAAGATTACTCCACCCAGCAAGGGTCTCATTCAGAATTCGACGGAGAAATTAAAACCTTTACAGACAAGCAAAAGCTAAGAGAATTCAGCACCACCAATCCAGCTTTACAACAAATGCTACAACTCTAGGCAGGAAACACAAGAGAAGGAAAAGACCTACAATAACAAACCCAAAACAATTAAGAAAATGGTAATAGGAACATACATATCGATAACTACCTTAAATGCAAATGGATTAAATGCTCCAACTAAAAGACACAGACTGGCTGAATAGATACAAAATCAAGACCCATATTATGCTGTCTACAAGAGACCCACTTCAGACCCATTTCAGGGACACATACAGACTGAAAGTGAGGGGAAGGAAAAAGATAGTCCATACAAATGGAAATCCAAAGAAAGCTGGAGTAGCAATTTTCATATCAGAAAAAATAGACATTAAAATAAAGAATGTTACAAGAGACAAAGAAGGACACTACATAATGATCAAGAAATCAATCCAAGAATAAGATATAACAATTGTAAACATTTATGCACCCAACATAGGAGCACCTCAATACATAAGGCAAACGCTAACAGCCATAAGAGGGGAAATCGACAGTAACACAATCAGAGTGAGGGACTTTAACACCCCACTTTCACCAATGGACAGATCATCCAAAGTGAAAATAAAAAAGAAAACAAAAGCTTTAAATGACACATTAAACAAGATGGACTTAATTGATATTTATAGGACATTCCATCCAAAAACAACAGAATACACTTTCTTCTCAAGTGCTCATGGAAAATTCTCCAGGATAGGTCATATCTTGGGTCACAAATCAAGCCTTGGTAAATTTAAGAAAACTAAAATCGTGTCAAGTATCTTTTCTGACCACAACGCTAAGAGACTAGATATCAATTCCAGGAAAAAAAAACTGTAAAAAATACAAACACATGAAGGATAAACAATACTCTACTAAATAATCAAGAGGTCACTGAAGAAATCAAAGAGGAAATCAAAAACACCTATCAACAATTGGCAATGAAAACACGACCACCCAAAACCTTTGGGACGCAGCAAAAGCAATTCTAAGAAGGAAGTTTAGAGCAATACAATTCTACCTCAAGAAACAAGAAAATCTCAAATAAACAACCTAATCTTACACCTAAAGCAATTAGAGAAAGAAGAACAAAACAACCCCAAAGTTAGCAGAAGGAAAGAAATCATAAAGATCAGAAATAAATGCAAAAGAAATGAAGGAAATGATAGCAAAGATCAACAAAACCAAAAGCAGGTTCTCTGAGAAGATAAACAAAATTGATAAACCATTAGCCAGACTCATCAAGAAAAAAAGGGAGAGGACTCAAATCAACAGAATTAGAAATGAAAGAGGAGAAGTAACAACTGACACTGCAGATATACAAAGGCTCATAAGAGATTACTACAAACAACTATATGCCAATAAAATGAACAACTTGGAAGAAATGGACCCATTAATAGAAAAGCAAAACCTCCTGAGACTGAACCAGGAAGAAACAGAAAATATAAGCAGACCAATCACAAGCACTGAAATTGAAACTGTGATTAAAATTCTTCCAACAAACAAAAGCCCAGGACCAGATGGCTTCACAGGTTAATTCTATCAAACATTTAGAGAAGAGCTAACACCTATCCTTATCAAAATCCTCCAAAATATAGTAGAGGGAGGAACACTCCCAAACTCATTCTATGAGGCCACCATCACCCTGATACCAAAATGAGACAAAGATGTCACAAAAAAAGAAAACTATAGGCTAATATCACTGATGAACACAGTTGCAAAAATCCTTAACAAAATGCTCACAAACAGAATCCAACAGCACATTAAAAGGATCACACAGCATGATCAAGTAGGGTTTATCCTGGGAAGGCAAGGATTCTTCAATATACGCAAATCAATCAATGTGATACACCATATTAACAAACTGAAAGATAAAAACTATATGATAATCTCAATAGATGCAGAAAAAGCTTTCAACAAAATTCAACACCCATTAATGATAAAAACTCTCCAGAAAGCAGGCATAGAGGGAACTTACCTCAACTTAATAAAGACCATATATGACAAACCCACAGTCAACATCATTCACAATGGTGAAAAACTGAAACCATTTCCTCTAAAATCAGAAACAAGACAAGGTTTTCCACTCTCACCACTATTATTCAACATAGTTTTGGAAGTTTTAGCCACAGCAATCAGAGACGAAAAAGAAATAAAAGGAATCCAAATAGGAAAGAAGAAGTAAAACTGTCACTGTTTGCAGATGACATGATACTACATATACAGAATCCTAAAGATGCTACCAGAAAACTACTAGAGCTAATCAATGAATTTGGTAAAGTAGCAGGATACAAAATTAATACACAGAAATCTCTTGCATTCCTATACACTAATGATGAAAAATCTGAAAGAGAAATAAAGAAACACACCCATTTACCATTGCAAAAAAATAATAAAATACCTAGGAGTAAACCTACCTAAGGAGACAAAATACCTGTATGCAGAAAATTATAACACACTGATGAAAGAAATTAAAGATGATACAAACAGATGGAGAGATATACCATGTTCTTGTATTGGAAGAATCAACGTTGTGAAAATGATTATACTACCCAAAGCAATCTACAGATTCAAGGCAATCCCTATCAAACTACCACTGGCATTTTTCACAGAACCAGAACAAAAAATTTCACAGTTTGTATGGAAACACAAAAGACCCCTAGTAGCCAAAAAATCTTGAGAAAGAAAAACAGTGCTGGAGGAATCAGGCTCCCTGACTTCAGACTATACTACAAAGCCACAATAATCAAGACAGTATGGTACTGGCACAAAATCAGAAATATAGATCAATGGAACAGGATAGAAAGTCCAAAGATAAACCCAGGCACATATGGTCACCTTATCTTTGACAAAAGAGATAAGAATATACAATGGAGAAAAGACAGCCTCTTTAATAAGTGATGCTGGGAAAACTGGACAGCTACATATAAAAGAATGAAATTTGAACACTCCTTAACACCATACAGAAAAATAAACTCAAAATGCATTAAAGACTTAAATGTAACGTTAGACACTATAAAACTCTTAGAGAAAAATATAGGCAGAACACTCTATGACATACATCACAGCAAGATCTTTTCTGACCCACCTCCTAAAGAAATGGAAATAAAAATAAACAAACAGGACCTAATGAAACTTAAAAGCTTTCGCATGGCAAAGGATACCATGAACAAGACAAAAAGACAACCCTCAGAATGGGATAAAATATTTGCAATGAAGCAACTGACACAGGATTAATCTCCAAAATATATAAGGAGCTCATGTAGCTTAATATCAAAAAAACAAACAACCTAATCCAAAAATGGGCACAAGACCTAAATAGACGTTTCTCCAAATTAGATATACAGACTGCCAACAATCACATGAAGGGATGGTCAACATCACTAATCATTACAGAAATGCAAATCATAACTACAATGAGGTATCATCTCACATCAGTCAGAATGGCCATCACCAAAAAATCTACAAACTGTAAATGCTAGAGAGGGTGTGGAGAAAGGGGAAGCCTCTTGCACTGTTGGTGGGAATGTAAATTGATACAGCCATTATGGAGAACAGTATGGAAGTTCCTTAAAAAACTAAAAATAGGGCTTCCCTGGTGGCGCAGTGGTTGGGAGTCAGCCTGCCGATGCAGGGGACACAGGTTTGTGCCCCGGTCTGGGAGGATCCCACGTGCCGCGGGGCGGCTGGGTCCGTGGGCCATGGCCGCTGGGCCTGCGTGTCCGGAGCCTGTGCTCCGCGGCAGGAGAGGCCACAGCAGTGAGAGGCCCGCGTACCGCAAAAAAAAAAAAAAAAGAAAAAAGAAAAAAAACTAAAAATAGAACTACCATATGACCCAGCAATCCCACTACTGGGCATATACCCTGAGAAAAACAATTCAAAAAGAGTCATGTACCAAAATGTTCATTGCAGCTCTATTTACAATAGCCAGGAGATGGAAGCAACCTAAGTGTCCATCATCGGATGAATGGATAAAGAAGATGTGGCACATATATACAATGGAATATTACTCAGCCATAAAAAGAAATGAAATTGAGTTATTTGTAGTGAGGTGGATGACCTAGGGTCTGTCATACAGAGTGAAGTGAGTCAGAAAGACAAAGACAAATACCGTATACTAACACATATATATGGAATCTAAGAAAAAAAAAAATGTCACGAAGAACCTAGGGGTAAGATCGGAATAAAGACACAGACCTACTAGAGAATAGACTTGAGGATATGGGGAGGGGGAAGGGTAAGCTGTGACAAAGTGAGAGAGTGGCATGGACATATATACACTACCAAACGTAAAATAGATAGCTAGTGGGAAGCAGCCGCATAGCACAGGGAGATCAGCTCAGTGCTTTGTGACCACCTAGAGGGGTGGGAGTGAGGGAGACGCAAGAGGGAAGAGACATGGGAACATATGTATATGTATAACTGATTCACTTTGTTATAAAGCAGAAACTAACACACCATTGTAAAGCAATTATACTCCAATAAAGATGTAAAAACAAAACAAAAAAAAGAGTGATGTACCAGAATGTTCACTGCAGCACTATTTACAATAGCCAGGACATGGAAGCAACCTAAGTGTCCATCGACAGATGAATGGATGAAGAAGCTGTGGCACATATATACAATGGGATATTACTCAGCCATAAAAAGAAACGAAATTGAGTTATTTGTAGTGACGTGGATGGACCTAGAATAGAGTCTGTCATACAGAGTGAAGTGAGTCAGAAAGAGAAAAACAAATATCGTACGCTAACACATATATATGGAATCTACAAAAAAAAAAAGTGGTTTTAACAAACCTAGGGGCAGGACAGGAATAAAGATGCAGACCTACTAGAGAATGGACATGAGGACACGGGGATTGGGAAGGGTAAGCTGGGACGAAGTGAGAGAGTGGCATGGACGTATATACACTGCCAAATGTAAAATAGATAGCTAGTGGGAAGCAGCCGCATAGCACAGGGAGATCAGCTTGGTGCTCTGTGACCACCTAGAGGGGTGGGCTGGGTGGGTGGGAGGGAGACACAAGAAAGAGGAGATATGGGGATATATGTATACGTATAGCTGATTCACTTTGTTATACAGCAGAAACTAACAGAACAATGTAAAGCAATTATACTCCAATAAAGATGTTAAAAAAAGTTAATATGGTAGTTTATTACGTGTACAATAGAATTATGTGTAAGGATGTATATAAGTTAATTACAAATATTTTAGTGCTAAAAAATGCTAACCATCATCTGAGCCTTCAGGTAGTAGTAATCTTTCTGCTGGTGGAGGGTCCTGCCTCCGTGTGGACGGCTGCTGGCTGATCAGGGAGGTGGCTGCTGAAGGCTGGGGTGGCCGTGGCAATGTCTTAAAGTGAGACAGCAGTGATGTCTGCCCCATTGATTGACTCTTCCTTCATGAACCTTTTCTCTGTAGCATGCAGTGCTGTTTGATAGCATTTTACCCACAGTGGAATTGCTTTCAAAATTGGAGTCAATCTTCTCAAAACCTGCTGCTGCTTTTTCAACTAAGTTTAGGTAATATTCTAAATTTTCTATTATCATTTCAGCCATCTTCACAGCATCTTCACCAGGAGTAAATTCCATCTCAAGAAACAACTTTATTTCTTAATCCGCAAGAAGCAACTCCTTATCCATAAAGATTTATCATGAGACTGCAGCAATTCAGTTCCACCTTCAGGCTCCACTTCTAATTCTTGTTCTCTTGCTGTTTCTACCACATCTGCAGTTATCTTCTTCACTGACTCTTGAACCCCTCAAAGTCACCCATGAGGGATGGAATCAACTTCTTCCAAACTCCTGTGAATGTTCATATTTGGAGCTCTTCCCATGAATCATGAATGTTCTTCATGGCATCTTGAATGGTGAATCCTTTCTAGAAAGTTTTCAATCAACTTTACCCAAATCCATCAGAGGAATCACTATGTCTTAAATAAGACTTGAAAGTTGAAATTATTCCTTGATCCATGGACTACAGACTTGATGTTGTGTTAGCAGGCATGAAAACAACATTAATATAATATTAATCTTGTTGTACATCTCCAACAGAGCTCTTGGGTGACCAGGTGCATTGTCAATGAACAGTAATATTTTGACAGGTATCTTTTTTTCTGAGTGTAGGTCTCCGTCATGGACTTAGAATAGTCAGTAAACCACACTGTAAACAGATGTGCTATTATCCAGGCTTTGTTGTGCCATTTATAGAGCACAGACAGAGTAGATCAAGCATAATTCTTAACAGCCCTATGAGTCTTGGAATGGCAAATGAGCACTTGCTTCAACTTAAAGTCACCAGGTGCATTAGACCCTAACAAGAGAATGAGACTGTCCTTTGAAGCTTCGAAGTCAGGCATTGACTTTCCTCCCTAACTATGAGGTCCTAGATGGCATCTTCTTCCAAGATAAGACTGTTCTCTCTACACTGAAAATCTGTTGTTTAGTGTAGCCACCACCATAGATTTCTTAACTAGATCTTCTCGATAACTTGCTGCAGCTTCTATATCAGCACTTCTTTTACATTTTCAGCAAAATTCTTTTTTCACTTAATAATTCATCATAGAATTCATTCCATAATTTTATATTGAGATTTTCTTTATTCTTTTTCATCTCATGTGTGGATAAATCATAGTTTATTCAATCATTACCCTACTGTTGGACATTTGGGTTGATTAGAGGTTTTTTAAATTATAAACAACGCTTCTATGAGTAGCTTTGTGTATACATCTTTAACTTTTATTTTTAGCACATCAGTATCCGTGCTGGTTCACTGAAGGGGCCTGGGAAGATCAGTACTTCTGTAGCAATGAGTCCACCTAACACCCAAACCTTGTTTTCTAAATATATGTTCTTGCTAAAATGAACCAGGTTTCCTGATACCAAGTTCAATACAGAGAAAGTACAGTGTGAGCCCAGAACATGTGTGTGTGTGTGTGTGTGTGTGTGTGTGTGTTAGCACACCATCAAAATCTGCTTCCCCCCTTTCCTGGGCACCTAGCTGACTACATCTCCCAGCTTCCTTTGCATTTGTGGGTGTGCTCAGGAATCAGTTTTACCAGAGGAGTATAAGTGGACATGATGGGTGCCACTTCCAAACCAAAGCATGCTTACTGAGGTTGTAGAGAAACATAGAAAGAGAAAGAGACAGATACATGATAAAACGGTTGATCAGTGGGTGGGTGGGTAAAATATAAATATACGGGAGGGAGCTCCCATCCCCTGGTTTGAAGCACACAACCAAAGACTGCACAAGTGTAGCCTGGCAGCACACACCCGTCACATCATCAGGCTTTGGGAGTGAAAATAAGCTTTCGAGGGATTACTCTGCACAGCTAAAGGTTAAAAATGACATATATTAAAGTTAAGTTAGGAGGTTGAAGGGGAAGTTTCCTTTTTAAACAAGACTGTAAATTTATAGACTGCCACTTCCAGGGATAGATTTTACCACATTTACTTGCTGGCTAATTGTTGAATCCACTGCCTTTCAAAACTTTTTTCGATGTTCTTTTTAATATTTTTGTTTTTAGTTATCTTTATAACTGTCAGCCTAATTCTTCATGTTTCCTTTGTTAGAAATCAATCATTCCCCTGTGCCACTTACCACCTCCAGATTCCTTACCATGTGTTTTCCATCTTCATATTGCCTAAAACTTAACTAACATTTTGAACCTATTTTCATACAATCTTAAGCCCACTGACATTATGCATACAATACTGCTCCAATAAAATTTATCATTCAGAATTATCATAACTCATAAGCAAAGACTATAAACTTCTAACCCATTTCTCCTGGAAACAAAATACTAGATCTTCCTGAAAGTAAGAAGACACTTTTAATATGTATGACAGTGTGATTTGACTGGTTGCTATGACATCCCCTCTTTTAGAAAGACTATGATAAGGCATTAATTAGTAAAGTCAGTTCCTAGGCAGCAGTGAGAGTCCTTTGTTTGTTTGTTTGTTTTAACATCTGGCCAAGTAGCTGGCCTTTAAACTGAGCATCTTACCCACATTCTTTCATCTTTAACTTCATAACAACTCTGTGAAATAAGCATTAGAGATGAGAAAACCGAAGCTCAAAGAGTTGCAAAATTTACCCAAAGATAAATACCTGGATTCAAAACCAGGTTTCTCTTATTCTAAAACCACTACTTTTGACTATTCTCCTTCCCTTACTAAACAAAGAATCAGTGACAATAACTACGATTAACACATACAAATCTTGCTTCATTCTATAATCAAAGCAGTTATAAAGGTAGAACTTGGATGCACTTAAGATGAACTCTCAAATTGTTCTACATCATCTCAGAGGTTGTTTCATCTAATGGTCCAGATCTTTGAAACTCTGAGAAATGATGACAGAATGTATATGAGACACAAAGAGTGTTGTATATAAAGGATTCTGTCCTGGGAGATGAGCCAGGGAGACTGAGAAACCCATAAACTTCTAGAGGGACATAATTCTGATGTATCTTTGTGGTAAAGGTAGCGTGTCTCCATAGTTTAAAAATCACTGCATATAATGGAGATATTTTTTGAGAAGAATGTATTTTTTTTTTTTTGCTAATGGAATATATTGATGAAAATGATTATAAAATGCTATGGCTTTTCTGATAAGTCATGATTTAGGTAGGTGATATTATTTGTTTAGCAGAGACTTTGAAATGCAAGCGCTACATATTCAAGCAGACCCGGACTTCAACATAATAAAAGGCTTGATTTCAGGGTTATTTTCCTATAATTCCCATCATTAGCATCATTCTTTTGTGTTTCATATTATTTACTCCAGGAAACCTCTATTCAAATCAAAATCATTAACTGGGAGGGATAAATTGATAGCAAATTACTACATGTTTGGCTATCATAAATAGAAATTTTGTGAAGGAACGGAACATTGGAAAATTAGCTTTCATTATGAAAAATGAAAGAGAAATGATTGATGCAGAATATGTGGCTAAGTTGGGGTAACTCATGCTGATCATTTCAAAGGCTGGCAACCTCAGAGAAGCTGAGTGGGATCTAGAAGCTTGGGGTAAGCCCAGCATTCCATGACTCACAATTTTCCCACCACATTTTCCAGGTCAAATATCTCAGGTTTTGTCTGACTTGAACTGTGCTCAGGTCTCCTGGTATAACTAGAATCTTTCCCTCAGCTCAGGCCCAATTCACCCAGGCACTGAAAATATGCCTCAACCTCACAGTTCCCCTCTGTGCCTGGGGGTGGGCTCTACTCCAAACCAGGTAACACAGAACTACCATGCTACCCACATCCTACCCTCAACCTAATGGCAATTAACAGCCACAGGAGGAAAACTTCTACTACTGCCAGTGGTAAGCAGAATGCTAAGATGGCCTCAAGATTCTTACTCCCTGGTCCGCACACTCTGTATAATGAATCCTTCTCTGTGAGTACGAGCAGGACCTGTGAATACAACAGATGACACTCCCATGATTAGGAAATGTCATATGGAAAAGGGACGCAATTAAATTACTTCAGGTGTAATTAAAGTCCCTAGTCAGTTGACTTGTTAAGCAAAAGGGAGTTTTACCCTGGGTGGGCCTGACCTACAAATCAGAGACTAGAAGAGAGAGTGTGACACTCTTGCTGGGCTGGAAGAAGGAATCACCACGAGTTCTACAGCCACAAAGAAATGAATTGCTCCATTGGAAGAGGATCCAATACTCACAGGAGGCCCCAGATGACCCTTGATCACAGCTTCCTGGGACCCTAATCAGAGGACCCAACTAAGCCATGCCCAGACTTGTGGAAACCGTAAGAAAATCATATCCTCACACCATGATTCTGTTTACATACATCTGCTGTGTTTATCATTCCCGGGATTCTTGCCATTGCCTGTTTCTATGTACTTCTGCTAAGTTATCAGCTACTTCAGAGGAAAGCAAAGCCCACTGAGGACAAAGGAACAAGGCTTTGTTGTTGTTGTTTTTAACTTTCAGAACATGCTCCTGAAGCTCATTTCCATGGTACTATTGTGAAATCCAATGTTTTTCACTTTCAAGGCCATGTTAGATGGAGACAGAAGGGGATTGTTGTCCACAAGGTTTACTACAAGCGAGGGTATAGGACGTGGCAAAGGGAAGTTCCCCACAGTATTAGTTTGCTAGGGCTGCTGTAACAAAGTAGCACAAACTGGGTGGTTTCAACAACAGAAATTTGTTGTCCCACAATTCTGGAGGCCAAATCCAAAATTAAAGTGTAGGCAGGGCTGGTTCCTTCTGAAGGCTGTGGGGGAAATTTTGTTCCATGCCTCTTTCCTTGGCTTGTAGATGGTTGTCTCCTCGCTGTATCTTCTCATCAACTTCCTTCTGTGTCTGTTTCTGGGCCCAGTTTCCCCCTTTTTATAAGAACACAGGTCATATTGAATTGGGGCTAACCCTAATGACCTCTTTTTAACTTGATTACCTCTATAAAGGCCCTATCGCCAAACAAGGTCACCCTCGAGGTACTCTGGGGCACACAATTCAGCCTATTACACCACTACAGAGTGGAGAGAAAAGCATCCAGGGACCGTGCATCTCACCTGGAGGGCAGGCAAGGCCAGCCACCTCTGTGTGGGTGCAGGACACTAAGGTGACCCCTCCCAATTTAAATAACTTTGAAGGAGGAGGACAGAATAAAGGAAAAGCAGCAACCCTGAATTTGACTGCATATTTATTTAAGTTCCTCAATTAAAACAGAATAAGCTACCTGGATTTAGGAAGATTATGATTTATTTTTTCCTCCTTTTGAGGCTGGAAATTAGGGCTTTGAGAAAGTTTCATTTCAGATTAGATGAGCTGTGGTGTGTAAATATTTTTTAGTGCCATGTGTCCTAGCAAGATTCTTGAGCACCTCAAACAAGTGCCATGTGGCTTTCAGAGGAAGAATCTAAGACTCTTTCGCTTTGTCCTCAAATCCGTATCAACAGACCATCCTTCTCTCTCATTATACATGCAAGAATTGTACATGTTGAAAAATTGCTTTATGTCTAAGCAAACTTGGATCAGGTCAAATAAAGTTGTTTGCTTGCTTGCTTGCTTGCTTGCTTGTTTGAACACAAGATATCAGATTACTAAGACTTTATTGAATACGTTTATTAAACAGAAGGGCCCATCAGCTTTTCCACTGTCGACTGGCTTCTTATTGAGTTAATCATTTTGTGGAAACAAAAATAAATCCAACATAAAGTATCAGAATTTTCTCCTTCTGAATATAACTTAAGTCCTTGATTTAAAACATTACAGTGTATTCCTATTTTAAGTTTGATTTTTCAGACAATACCTTTATATCCTACCATGTTGAATTAAGTAATACAAATGTTAATGCCTCGTTTAGTTTTCAGTTGAGTTACTAATATTATGATTATATTAATGCCATAGATGTTCAGAGTAAAGATCTCATATTTTCAAAATGAAAAATTCATGCTTAAAACAAAAAGTATTATACTTAAAGCATTAAAGGTAATTTGCTCCTTACAAACTGCCTCAATTTTTTTTTTCAACTATGCCCTAACAGGAAAAGAAAAGGGCAGTGGAAACTTCTGACAAGGAAATAACAGAATGACAGGCTGTAAGTTCCCCAGAAAGGACATTAACAACTTCTTAGGAATATCACAAAATGGAGGGGAAAAATTTAAAAATGAACATAAAACTAATCTGATCAGTTGGATGAGTTAAATGCTCATTTGCAAAGCTTCTGGTGAAAATAAAGTTGATAGAATTAGACATTAAATATGCTCTTCTAAATTCAGAGATGTTAGGATGACTTTATACACTTAAAGGAAAGGAGGTACGCCATGGATGATTCCCCTAAACTCAACAGAAAGCAAGCAAAGCAGCTGAGTATCTGCTAAGACTTCGACACAGAAAACATGAATCTGAGAATTCAAGGATAGAAAAATATGAAGGGTTGTTACCATACCTTATGTTATAAACTAAGCCAAGAAAGTCATGGTGATTTCTGAAAACTGAAATGCAGTTTAAGGTATACAAGAGGATCATAATTATGTCTGAAAGACCCTCTTCCTAACCAGTTTGTCAGCATCTTCTATCTGCCAGGTCCAGCACCAGTCAGCAAAAGGGACTTGCCCCAAAGGAGTCTCTCACTGGTATTTGTTACTGACACCTACAAACCAGCTCTGATGGTCTAGATGCAAACGGAACACATGGCAAAAGGGGTGGGGAAGGGGGTACAGCAGGGACTGTGATGTTCTCCAACCCTACAACTCTTTGCTCACCCCTGCCCACCATTCCCAGCCCACTACCCCTCTGACTTTTAGGGAGAAGGTGTCAAAAATCACTAGGAAACAAACACAACCCCACACGTTTCTGTACAGTTAATCTCCTGTTTGAAAGGCAGGTGAAGGAGCCTTGTTGAGTCAAAGATGAAAGATGTTTTTGAAAGTTAGACTGACAGAGGAATATCCTGTAAAAAGATAAAAGACCCTGCTTTAAGAGAGCTACTTTTCATCTTTACCTTCAAAAAGGCTTGCCTTTTATGTTTCCCTGAGTTTATTCAATAAGAGGGCAGCAATCTCCAATGGCATGTCTTCTGTTACAAAAGAAAAAAAATGGCTTGGCATTGGGGTTTGGTAAGAAAAGAAAAAAATTGAGGATAAGCAAGATGTTCTGATATTGAACAAACTTGATGACTCATTTTGTAATAAGTGAGCAGCCACTCTCAGATAAAATTCATTTCATCATGCTAGTTATTTTGTCATTTGTCAACTTACCCATCTTTCAGACATTCCACTACTCAACTGAGAAGCAATGCAGTAACGGAGGAGAATATTTTGAAATATTATCTGATAATATTCTTCTCTCACTGTTATCCCTCTCATGCCCTTCAGTACTCTACCTTAAAAACTGGACCCTCAGGCAGAGCCTCTGTATGGAACGGAGAACATAAAGAAAATCCCAGGAAAAGAAAGGGTCAAGTGATTGGACTTTGAATTCCTAAGATGTTGTTGGGTCTATAGCAGCCTTAATAGTCTGGTACAGAATTTACTCCATGAAACCTCAGAGGTGGGAAGAATGGAGAATCATATCGAAGCCCTTAAGAGGATCAGTCTGATGTGTTCAACCAAGGTGGATAATTGGAGGGCGCGTGGTGAGAGCTTATTCTCAGTGGGTACATGAGAAGCAGCATCACTGCCTTCCACAAACCCATAAGGATCAACTCCCTAGTTAGACACAGAGATAGGGAAGGTGGTAAATAGAAATGCCCAGGTAGGTTTGGTTAAAGGAACGTACACTGACGAAGGCCTTGATTCCTTCTGGGAACTCCTGGAGGGAAAAGCCTCCAAAGAAACCGCCTTCCCACAGTGGGGAGCAGCAATACAGGTGTGGAGTGTCTACGCAGACATCCCTGAGGTACCTGTGGACCCAAGGGTGCAAGAAAGGAGCTGATAGATGAGCCAGGAGAAGGGCAAACAGGCTGAAAGTCAGCCAGCATCTCCCAGGGCCTCTGGCTGGAAAAACTAAGAATGTTTAAACCAGGTGCCTGGAAGGCGGGGTGAGATATTCATGAGCTTCAACAACAGATGCACAAGGAAGGAAACTGATCCACAAGATCAGGGCTGCCCACCCTCACTTCGGTGGAGGCCAGTGAGGCAGAGGACGCCAGGAAATCAGACTTCTCTCCTTGAGGTCAGAGCAATATGTGAGGCCCTCTGGCCTTATCATCCCTACAAAAAAGGGGAAAAGGATAAAAAGCGAGAGAGAGCCCTGAATTTAAGAGTATTTAATCAAAAAGGCCAGAGTTTTAATTCATAAGATGAAAAGAATGAGTGTTAAAAGTGAAGTTTAAATGAAGACACCAAAATACAAAAAATTAAATTTGGAATTCCAAAGTCAGATCTCCATATTCATACTTTACAAAAGAAATGAAAACTTCTGGACAACTCTTGGACCACTCAGCCAAGTCAAAGGTATATAAGGAGACCTAGAGTAAAGGGAACAGGAGATTTACAAAAATTTATTTATGAAGGACAAGGCTGCTACCTCACTGAGAGGCTGCACCCTCCCTCCTGCTGTTCCTCCTCCACCTCCAGCCTGGTGGGAACTGGCTCCACGCAGGACCAGTCAGAGAGCTGAGGCACGGAGGGCCAGCCTCCCAGCCTGATTCACACCTGAGGAAGCTATCCCAGGCTGTGTCAGCAGGATTCAGGACTGCACTGGGGTGGACCCATATGCCAGGGCTGGGGAAGACACCGGAAGGTTAAGTTATCTGGGGACCAGATGAGAGCCAGGTGGAAAGACAGAGGGATTGATGCAACGGTCTTAGGTTCTCGACATTAGGGCCAGCTAGAAGGTGGCAGGAGCCCAGCAGTCAGAGGCCAAACGTCACCTCTTTTGGCAGGTAGGTAAGATCCCAAGTGGCCACCCAGCCAGCCGGATGCTTCCACTGGGAGCCAGGGGAAATGCAGAGAGCTCCCCAGAGGTGCAGATCTCTTGAGAGACCATGAAATAACCCTGAGAAGGAGAATCAGTTGACCCCATCTGTCAGGTTCGGAGAGCCTGGGGCCTAAGTTCTGTCTCACCGCCTCACCTCTTCTCCCTCCTAGACTCCTTTGAGCTTCTTCAAATTCCCTCTAACCCCCAAACTCCTATGAAGACTGGCCTGAGAGAAGAAAGAGGGTGAACAAAGGGAGAGGGCAGAGGCTGATAATATCACGTTCCTCGAGGTCAGGCAGAGTACGACCTCTGGCCTGAACTGGGCAAGAAATAAAAATTATGGACTTGATTAAAATCTTGGCCTGAATATCACCATTACTAAATTGAGGCTGTGTTTTCTTCTTCAAATTCCCACAGGACTGTCTATTACCTAAGAGTGAAAAAAAGGTCATAGAGTCTGTTGAGATTTCATACAGATGTGCAGGAATGACTTGACCCCTGAACAAAGTTAGAAGAAACACAAGGTTGTGATTTGATTTTATCATAAGATGCGCTTGCTCAGTGTAATTATTGCATTAAGTTTTCTCTAAAAGCAGTGGAGTAAGAAAAGGAAGGAAGGAAGGAAGGAAGGAAGCTAGCTGCATGTGCAGGGAGAAAACCAGTCACATCCTGTCACACCTGCCCTTGTGACTATGGAAGTAGGGAGATCGCTGAGGTGCGTGGAAAGCATCGGACGAGGCCTGGCTCTGCCTGTAGCGCTTTCTCTGTCACCAACTGTAGTACGCTCACCTATTCCCTCAAAATCTCTGCCTCTACTTTTAAATTTGTAACACAGTTTGTTAATACACCGTCCTACACAGGTTGAGTTAACGTGCAACTAACTGAAACAGAAGCATCGTTAAATTAAGATGAAAACAATATCTTAAACAAGACATGTTAGTTTCCCTCTCTGTGTGAGAATCAGCATGCAAGCAGCCTCCTATCATGAGGCTATGCCAGTGCATGTGCATCTCAGCATCAGGGAGCTCTTCCAAATCACCCTCTCTACCGGCATCCACGGGGGCATTCTGCCCCCAGATCATTCTGCCCCCAGAAGCTTTCCAGACGAAGATACAGGCTGTGTCCACTTAGGGCCAAAGTAATGAATCAGTTCAGTTATTATAATCACACCATTGGTACTGGGTTTGACAGAATTTTAAACATGTTAATCAACTGATATCACAGAGTAATTGATATTATTTAGTCTGTATTTATGCAAAAAGCATAACACAGAAGAAAGCAGGTCCTACGATCTGATACATGAAACATACCCATCATCTTCCCCATCAATGAAATCAGATTTACTGACACCTTCATTGCCCCTCCAAATGGAATGGAACTTATCTGACTTTTGATCTTTTCTCATTTGGTCTAATGCTCTTAATTAACCATCCAACAACTTCGGTTAAATGAAAGGTGTAAAGTGCAAATACTATACTAGTCCCACTGGGGCAGCTCCAGGGGGAGGAGCTATGGGCAATCAAATCATTTCCTGCTTTTCTCTTCTTGCTCTTCCCACCCCAGGAACGTAGATCCACTAAATCCATATTTTCCTGGAGCAAGGTGGGGCCATTTACCCAACCACATATTTGCCCCCGGATTTAATTCTGACTTTTACACAGATGGATCCTAAAGCAGTTGCCAGAATCTGAAAATCAGGGGCTCCACATAAACATGTTTTCTTTTACCTTACGTTTCCCTGTGAGATGCTCTATGGTAAGCAGGAATGATATAGGATGGAGGAGTGAAGTGACAGATTATTACATAGGAGGGCTTTATAATTAGGGTTGGGTACCCATACATTAATTTCCTCATGTCCCAATGCTACTAGACAGAATCATGAATTAAAAGGATATAGCCCATTAAACTACAACTTCGGAAGAATGAAAGAAATTGTCAACAAAACAAGCTTCTGTCTGGGATTTTTATCATTAAAAATAAAATAAAAAACAAAAATAAATAAAACAAAACAAAAAACCAAAGAGGGGAGACAGAAGGAGTACTTGAGCAAAGGAAAGGAAAAGATGTAAGAAAGAAAGACCAAAAACTGTTAAGGACTGTGGTGCCCTTAATACAGAATCAGGCTACCCCTACCCTGTCCATGTCAGTGTCCAGTTCCTAGTTCCCTGCATCTCCTCTGCATCCCAGCCAGTGGCCCACACTCTCCCAGGAAGCACATGAACAGCGCCTTCTAAGGGTAAATGGAGCCAGGCTCCGTTCCTGCGGCTGGGTCCACAGTCTGCTAGTCATACCACACAGCTCCCACCTGGGCACTGTGGGCTGTAAGGACCTCCGCCAGCCTCCTTTCGCCCTAACTTCTGAAATCTCTTGGTGCTGTCTGACTGCCCACACTCTAGACCCTTCAGAAAGACTTATGAAGCAGTTGAGGCCTGTTACTTCTTACTGCACAACTGGCTTCAGAACATACATGTATACACATCCTCCTGCAAACCAGGTTATTATGAGTCAATGACACTGAGGCAAAGCAAAACTGAGTTAACTTAAAAGAGATTTAAATGTGTTCAAGTTGCAAACATTTATGCACCTACTGCAACCAGCAGAAAGGCCATTAGTTTATGTATTTTAGAAATCTGTCTAACTTGAGGGCTAAAAGAAAAATAAAAAAGGAGAAGAAAACTAGTATTTTCCTACCTAGAAAAGTAAACAGTGAAAATTCTCAGAGCACCTTTGACTATCCAAAGATTTACTGCAATTAGGCAGAAAGCATCCTTTACCATCCGGCTTAAACTTTCCAAATCCATTATGCTCACACTTAAAAAACAAACAAACAAAAACTTAATCTGGAAAATAAAGCAGATCTCCAGACCTCTGAAATGACTTGTCTAAACATGCTTTCAACAGGGAAGAAACCGATGGCAAAGGAAGCCATGAGTTAATTGCTGTGACAGTTAACTAGAAAAGGCCCAGTCCAAATTAATCCTCATGGTTCTATATAAACTTCATATCCACAGCTTAATCATCTATGTCAGCTGCAATAGGAAGTACTCAGCTCTGTTAGTCATTTGCTTTCTGAGGATTTTTTTGGCATCTTAGTTTCTCATAAGCAGTTGGCCATGTTTGTATTGGCCACTCTCTGCTAACGAATATACATGAGACATAAAATATATTTGAGTCCTTTTCAATTGCGGCAATTACATCAACATACGTTACAAGATCCTGGCAGTAATATTAATATAACAAAGTACCAACTAAACCATCTGCATGACGGTATTAATCCAGCTGTGTTTGTATACTTTTCACGTCTGGCACCAAGGGGGGAAAAAATAGATACAATTCTACAGGATCAGATTTTGAAAAAAGCTTCTGTTTGAAAAGCGAGCAGAACAGGATGTGGCATATGAATGAATAAATGAATCGTGAGACATATAATGTAATAACACACAGAAATTAGTGCAAGGCGCGTATCTACTAAGGACATTAGAAAATATACCCATATATTTTACACCAGGAGGATATATCAATTCACACTGGTTCTCTGCAGGGTAGCTAGAAAAATTGGTTCTTATTGGCTTTTAAGTTCATTTTCAGAAAAAAAAATCTATATATATATAATTTTAAACCACATAATACAGAGAGAGACAACAAAGTTTCCTCAAATCATTTAAAAATAAATTTATCAACATGGTAGTCTTCCAGGTGGGCTCTTTATCCTCCCTGCTTCATTTATTTCACGCTACTGCCCCCTCTGCCTCCAGCCCTACTCCCAAAACTAAATATCAAGCCTCAGATTCTGGCAGTGTGTTTATGTCAGTGGGTACAACAAACAGTATACAGTACTTGAAATCAGGAGTGTACTCGGGGGAGCTCTAATCATATTCTCTGCCCTGATCGTATTTTCCATTTTCATCCCCTTACCCACCCCATTCATCCCCCAGCCTTCTCTGCCTGTTCTGTGCCCCGGAGGCTGACGCCTAAGGACCACCTCCCTTGGGCTCCCTTGTCGTCTGACCTCCAGTTGGGTTTAGACAATGGGAGGTATCAGTGGGCCCCGGAAGGGGGTGGGTGGGGCTTCCCTCCACCCAGAACAGTTTCTATTCCTCTTGTCCCTACGGAAAAAAGGAGAGCAACAGTTTCTCACTAAGACTAGGTCAGGTGCCGTGAGGCTCCATTGGTTTTCTTCAAGCTATTCTGTAAGCAGTCCCTTCATTCAATCCCTTCAGCCTCCTATCTGAGTACGTTTTCTGTTCCTTTCTGGAACCGGAAGGGACACGCAGAGGGATCACAGGGCTATTTTCCCTGTGATGATAAGGGAAATATTAACAGAAATGTTTCCCCCACACACAGTGACCTATGTCCTTGAACCCCATGACCCTCCTCCACTGAGGTCAGCAGGAGGCACCAGAGAACAGACTTGCAATTCTTGGCCTTTAAGCTGGTGACAGGAGAAGTTCAGGTGTGGGGCAGAGCCCTAAGGAAGGACACCCGACGAGTAGGTTGCTCGCACACCAGGCCCACTGGGCTCTCTGAGCTCACGGAAAGGAAACAAGAGCCAGGGCTGGGCTGCGGGGGGTGGCGGGGACAACGCTAGACACTGCCCTTTCTGTCTGGGTGATGCTCATTGAGGGCCTGGTGTGGGGAGCAGCAGAAATCGCTGCGGGGGGTCAGAGGTGGTGCAGCTGTGATGTCAGCCCCACCCTCCCTGGCCCCAGAAGGAACCGCCATATCCTCCTAAACAGGGTAGAGAGCTGGCCGTAAAAAAAGGCAAGCAGCCCCCAGGGGCTATCCTGGTCACAGTCATGGTCACGGAAGGAATGTTCTTGGGGAAAGCTGTGTGGCCGTGTAAACAGGAAGCAGAACTGATGGATCATATCTCCAAAAATACAGAACTCTGAAGTGAAGACATTGGATAGAAGAGGCAGCACAATTAGACACCCGGTGGACTGCACCTCAGAACAGATCAGGACTAACAGTAGATGGGGCGCTGACGCTGCAGCTCCTGCTACAAGGCCCAGAGCTCACACTGAACCCAAGAAAGAAGGGCAGAGGGGCAAATGCTGAGCTGATAGAGCTTAATATCTGAAACAACAAATTTTAAGTTTTAAAATTGTGGTTTTAAGATTGTGGTTTTTGTCATTGGTGGATGACAATGACAATGACGATGGGATGCACGTGCCAGAAAATTATTCTTTTTTTTTCTCTTTGTGAGCAGCTAGTTAAATAAAAGCACTTTTTTCAGATGCACCAAACTCTTAATGGCTTGAATTAATCCAAAATGACTGGAAAATATAGGTTTCTTTCTACTTAATAAGACATAACTTTAATTATTTTATTGTGAAATTGGCTCTTAATTATATATATTAGCCGATCCACCACTTCCCTCATTTGTTTTTCCAACACAGCCGCCTGTATAACTCTGTGTCCTCATGTCTGCTCAGTGGGCTGAAGTCTACTTGAAGAGTATTCCTCCTGCCTGCCATGCTTAGTCCTTTGCACACGCTGTTCAAAAGATATCTGTAACAAATAAATAAATACCTACATTTCTTTTATATTATAAATTGAAGTACAGCTAGGTAAAGCCCTGGCAGGTATTCTTTTCTAGGATAAGAAGCAAAAATGAAATAAAATCTGCATCAATGTTTCTATGCAGAAAATCTAAACTTTCATTTTAGCTTATTTATTTGAGGTGGGGTTTGCTTGACACATAAAAAAGAAATTCATGGTATTCTTCAGCATATTTAGTGTTGAGTAACATTCATGTTTGCTTTACATTCTCTGCTAGTTCTTTTTTTCTTATACAGACATTTTAAAACCAAAATAAACTGAGCATGTGTACTAGCATTATAGAAACACGTCAGTAGGCAGTAAATGATTTATGAAACTATCTTCTCTGGATAATACAATAGTGTTATACATACACAATTACTTTCATAGAGTTTGGAAGGCAAACATGAATACGAATGTCTACTGCATTCAATATGCTATGTCAGTTTTTTTAAAAAAATTATTTCTATGTACGGTAGTTTTTCTCCCTTTTAAAAACTCCCATTCTATCAGAAGCCATCTAAACCATTCCAAAGATGTGAAAAGCTGTCACATTCTTAAAGACCAACAGAGAAAAAATGTGACAGTTATCATTCCAATTCTTTATGTCAGTTAAATATTTTTTTAGAGCTAATCTAGATCTCTAAGAATGAAGGTCATACAGAAAGCATATTTTAGCTCTCCTTAGTGGAGAGACTGAAGAAGGCTATTCAGCTTTCTTCATGGTGTTTCCTTTTTAAAGCTACATTATTTGACTTCTTTAAACCTTTCACCTGAATATTTTCCAAGTTTTCCACATGCATCTTTAATAGAGGAGCCCTGGAATAAAACCAAACACAGAATAACACCTCACTTCCATAAACCTAACTTTTGCCCAGGCAGCTAAGCCACTCATGAAACAGTCAGTAAATAGAGACAGCTGCACACACTGGGTACTCTAATCCAGGCTGACACTCCTCAGGCTGTACCTTGGAATCTTACTCTTGTTGTAGACAAAATTCTAACATCCATAACTACCTGGTTTCCAGCCTACACATCAACACAAAATAAATGGCTGAACAGGATAATACCTGGACAGCAGTAGGAAGTGAGAGCTAATGGCGTGGCTACAAACACAGATGAGCTTAAAAGAAGCAGGATCGGGCTTCCCTGGTGGCGCAGTGGTTAGGAGTCTGCCTGCCGATGCAGGGGACGCGGGTTCGTGCCCCGGTCCGGGAGGGTCCCGCGTGCCGCGGAGCGGCTGGGCCCGTGAGCCATGGCCACTGGGCCTGCGCGTCCGGAGCCTGTGCTCCGCGGCGGGAGAGGCCGCAGCGGTGAGAGGCCCGCGTACCGCAAAAAAAAAAAAAAAAAAAAAAGAGGAAGCAGGATCATTTAATATTGATGCTATCAGAACTCTACAGCTTTATACTTCTGGAGGCCACTATTACTCATGTACATCTACATAGTGCTGCATAGCTTAGGAACGAGCTTTTAGTTGTTTATGTACATATCAAAGTAAACATAGCTACAGAAATATAGAAACTTATTTAAACCTTCCTATAATCAGGGAGATGTGCACTACCATGCCCACTTTATGAATCTAGGGCTTTGAGAGCTTAAGAGGTCTGCCCAAAGTTAGATAGTGCCACCCATTGCAGAGTGAAGGCTGGATTCCACACCCTCTGACCCAGGTCACTGACCCTCATAGCTCACCACAGTGCAGACTCAGCATTCTCAGACTTCTGGTGGCTTTTCACTCACTCTGCCTCCTCAAAATACGTCTCTTCCTAGAAACTGTACTTGGGCTTTGTATGAGTCAGCTCGGGTAGTCATGATAAAATGCCACAGACTTCGTGGCTTAAACAGCAGACATTTATCTTCCTACAGCTTTGGAGGCTGGACGTCTAAAATAAAAGTGCCCACAGGGCTGGTTTCTCCTGAGGCCTCTCTCCTTGGCTTGCAGACAGCCACCTTCTCACTGTGTCTTCTATTTGCATGCAGCCCTGCTGTCTCTTCCTCTTCATATAAGGCATCAGTCCTACTAGACCAGGGCCCCACCCTCATGACCTCATTTAACCTAGTTACCTCTTTAAAGGACCCATCTCCAAACACAGTCACATTTGGGGGCGGAAGCGGGGGGGCTTCATCATTTGAATTGAGGGAGAGGGGAATACAGTTCAGTCCATAATAGGCTTCTAAGCCATTTTCCTTGAAAAGCATATTTATTCACAAAACTTCAGCTACACCTCTGATGTGATGTATGCCAAATGTTTCCACAGGCCTCAGCTCTTGCTTATGCTACAGTAATACATTTATTTACACCTGCCTCATAAATATTCTCTTTCTGATGCCCTGTTAACTGAGACTCAACTTGTCTCAATCCAAACTCAGTGGGACCTCCTGGTCAAAGACATTTTCTTTTCTCATGTCTTTGCCTCAATCACTGGCTTGATTTGCTTTGAAATATTTTGACTATTTACCTTTTTCTTCATTCTCAGGTCAATCAGCAAGTCTTATTGACCCTCCATTTAAAGTGTGTTTGCCTCTCTTCCTTTTATGCCCCCTCTCCCTGCACACTCACCTGAATAAAGGCTTCTACAGCCCCAGCCCTGGATGAATACAGTAACCTCCTAACTACATCATCTCTGCACATTGGTGTGGTAGGTAGCATTCTAAGTTGACCCACCAATGACCCACATTCTTCTTTAACTCCCTCCTATGGACTGCGGGAGGAACCTGTGAATATGATATGTCACCTCCAGGTGACAGGTAGCCTGTAGGGGCTGCGAGAGGCCCTTGATTGACAGCCAGCATGGAAACAGAGTCCTTAATACTGCTACTGCTAGGAACTGAATTCTGTTCAGCCACCTTAGCTTGGAGACTGTCCCCAAACTCCAGATGAGACCCCAACCCCAGGCAATACGAGAACCATGAGATCATAAATAATTATAAGCCCCTAAATTTGTGGGAACTTGTTGCATAATGGTAGAAAACTAATATTACTTGTCTACCCCCTCTAATTCATCTGTCACTGCCAGATTAACATTCCTGATTCAGTTAGTTCACTATGAACTCACTAAAAACGTATGCCCCTTTGCTAGCTCACTGAGCATCATGATAATGTTGAAGGCGTATGCTCCAGCACACACACACACACACACACACACACACACACACACACACACCTCCTAGAGAAAATAAATAACTAGTTAGGTAGCTTTTGGAAACATGACCAAGCTGTCAAGAGTACAAGAAACCAGTTATATATATTTTGAAAGGTAAGTCAGTTCCATTTATTCTGCTACACTGTAAAAAAAAACACACACACACACACACACAAAAAAAACCAAAACAGAAATGGTTAATAACAGAGAAAATGTAGCAGCATTTACACCATCTAGGGTTAAGTTCTACCACTATGCCCAAATATTATTTTTTCTCAACCATTTTCATTCATGCCATTGAAACTTAAATCTCAATGAAATGTAACATTGAAACCAGTTTTCAAAGAACTTTAATTTTGGTTCCACCTGAGATAGCAGATCTATTCCCCACCATTTGGCAACAAAACGTTTCATTTCAGGCAGCTCAATCTTCTCCACTGTGCATCTCTGCTCAGCATGCTTCCTCTTCAGAACCCTCAATTCACTTCCCCTCAATACAAATTCCACATACCCTTCAATACTCATCTAAAACAGTATCCTATCCATTAGGATGCTGACTTATCAAACATGTATTGAGTACCTTCAAGGTATACTAGAAATGGTGGGATGAGAGAGATTAAAAGTGACGTTCTTCCATAGGAAATTGGTTGAGTAAAGCATAGTAAATATGTGCAACACGCTATTATGCAGCTACAAAAAGTGCATGAGGAATATCTCTATGACCAGCGTGAAGTGATACAGCTCGAAGGTGATCTCTATTGCTACAACAGTCTCTATAAACATGAGGGACATATTGTTTAAAAAAAAAAAAACGCAAAGTACATATGTATAGCTGGCTGTCTTTTTCTTAAGGAAATAAGAAAGCACACATATCTGCTCATCTTTACAAAACAAACTCAGGAAGGATAAATCAGAAACATGGTGTTGACTGCACACAAGACGTAACATGGAGGTGGACAACAGGATGAGAGCAATGTGGGGTGAGGGGAAGTGACCCTTTTCTGAGGGTACCTTTTTATATAGGTTTTACTTTTGGAAATATGTTAATGTTCCACACATTCCCAAAATAAAAGATAATCAGAAAAGATGGGAAGATGGGAAAATTCTGTAACGGAAAGCAAATTAAAATAAATATTCCCAATTGTATTTCAAATGAATGTTACTACCTCATTGAAGGGAGAAAAAGGAGATGCAGTCCAAGTAATCTATAACTATAGTATTTTACCGTAACCCAGTTTGAACTGGCCTTTCCCACCTCTAAATTTTGTTTGGGTTCTTGGTATTTAAGTGATTTAGGGTCATTTCTTAAATGATTCTGATCCCCTCAGAACCAACCTAAACAGTTTCCATCTTTAATTAGTTTATTTTTTCTGCCTAAAGACTTCACTACACTGAACTTTCCCCTCTTAGTTCATGATCACTTGCCTAGTATAAAAATGTCTCCTTTTTTCGTAATGTGGTTGAATATGGTTATTAAAGGAAGTTGTTTTAAACTTGGTGTACTGCTAGTAATCACAAAATGCATATCTAGAACTCGTTTCTCTCTCTCTGAATGTATACAGAGGTGTCCAGCACACCATGCTAGCTGGGTTTGTGAGTTCTGAGTTAATCAGAACATGGAAAGACAATGATGATGCAGGTGGCTCATCCAGAAAGATATATGATAGGATGACTTTGTAATTTGATTTCCCCATTCTACCTATTCTTCTCTTAAATTTTCATCACTGCGTTTTTTTAGTTGTTAGTATCTGCTTTATATAATGTTTCTGGTCCTTCCTCAATGTCCAGCTGTTTTCACTTCTTACTGGGTCAGCTTTGTAAGCTTCAAGCAAGCTTCACCCTTATTTCAAAGTGGTTTTGAATCATGGGTCCAAAGGTCATGTTACCTAGAATTTTGTATAAACTAAATATAAGAAAACTATGAGTATATGACACTCTCTTATGAGAAAAATATCTGCGGTTTTATTTTCCTAATCAGGCTTTGTGAAAACAATGTTGCCTGCTCTAAGTTTTTTATTTACTTCTTGATTCTCTGTGTCACTAATATTTGATTGCTGAATAAATGTTATTTTGTGTATTTTCAATTATAACCTATAAAAAAGTATACATAGATCTTCTAAGTATTTCTCAGATTTTCCACTATTTCTAAGTATGTTGAAACACCAAGATCCAAATTCATATTTTATATGTGTTATTTACTTCTATATGTTTATATGTTAATATTATATCTTTTCTTGCTTAAATTCTTGAATAGTTCAAAATGGAAATTAAAAAGAAGAGAAATCTAAGATGCTAAGAACCAATTCTTCTAAGACATTATTAAATAATTGGGGTATTTTCATTAGTTTTCAAAAATACATATGGAAAGCAACCTTAATAACTCCCCTTACTCCCAAGTGGTTTATCTGAAATATTTTTATACAACTAAATACAGAGGCAGAAAAAGAATTCTGGGACAGGTTATTCTGATGAACCCTAGTCTGAATAACTATGAAATCAGTAAGCTGGTGAGAGATGCTGGCCAAAGCACTCAGGTGATTTGGAAATTCTTTCTCACAGTGAATGATGGTTCTAGAAGGCTGCAAGGCTAGAGGGAGACCAGAGCCCCCTTCGCTGGAGAGGCCATGGGACTTTCTAGTAAAAGATTGGCTGGTGCTTACCCCTGTAGGGCAATTTTCAATATAGGTAATTATTTTTTGTGTATCTAAATCTTCCCTGCAAGTTCAATTGGGAATAGTTTCATTAAAGGTTATTCTTGCCACACCATAAATTAATCCCCATACTGTATACCCCTTGTGAATCTCAAAATGGAGTTGTGAAGATTAATCATTTAATTTGTGTGAACTGTTTGGAGACTGTTTTCCCCTAGCTCTTCAGGAAGCTCAATATATGCCTAGCTGCACACAACAGATATTTTTAACAAATTAATTTATCGAACAACTACTATGTGTCTATTACTATGCTAGGCAGTGTGAGGATAGAGAAAAAATATAACAACAATCTGTGGCTTCAAGGAATTTATAACCTAGTTCAGTAAACAAAAATTTGAAAAGGCAAGTTCGCACAGACCATGATCTCAAATGTCTGCAAGCCTGGGAAGGAAAGTGAAATAAAAGTAAATTGCCTGGAGGGACCCTGGTAACCAGGAGACCCTGCTGCCCATCCAGGGACACCCAGGCCTCAGTTCCAGACAACTGCTAACTCAAGAAATGAGTGCCAGCCTTGCCAGACCCGTTGTTTGACTTGGTTGAAACTGGAAGCGCAGATATTTATGTATAATTAACCAGTTTTCAAATATTGGCACCAATTCAAAATTTGTATTTTTAAAACCCTTTGTGAGTCAATACAAACCCACCTGTAGGTCACCTTTAGCTGGCGAGCTGACATTGTGAAACCTCAGATATGAAACAACAACAAAACCAACTAGATATAATTAAGCACCAAAAGAGATGTTACAAATAATATATGCATGAAAGAGAAAAATGAAACTGGGTGTCAGAGTGGAGGATGCCATACAAAATGGAAGCCCTGAACTGAATTCGAAGGGAAATTCTAAATCTTAAGACTATAGGGAACATAAAAGATAAAAGTCTGCTGACATGTCAAGGCTAAATGTGCTCTATTGTAAGGAAATGTATCCTAAACGATGGTGACATGGTCCTTAACAGAAAAATCTAGAAAGTATTGTAAACATTAAAGGAAACAATGAATAATTTTCAAATAAACTCAGTTGTGAACCACATCCAATATTACTAATGGAATATTTCTCCATTCCTAATAATAGAAGATGATTATGAAAATGAAAATCCTATTTTCAGAAACTGAGACACAGATGTAGAGAACAAACATATGGACACCAAGGGGGGAAAGGGGGTGGTGCTGGTGGGATGAATTGGGAGATTGGGATTGACATGTATACGCTAATATGTATAAAATGGATAACTAATAAGAACCTGCTGTATAAAAAAATAAATAAAATTCAAAATTTCAAAAAAAAAGAATTTATGATGAAAATTTTTTTTAAAAAAATGAAAATCCTTGTTGCCTTCAGCTTTTAAGATATAAAAAGTAGTTATTGTTAATGCATTAGGAGATCCAGGGGGTTATACAGACAAGAATAATGACCCTACCATTTGCTTTTAGGACATTCTGAAATATTTGTCAAGCTGGAAATCGTGTGCAGGTGACATTTAAGAATTAAACGCTCTTTGAAAGCTCCCTTCTCCTGGAAATGCCTCGATCGGTTATAACAAGAAAGGATGCAGGCTCATTTGTGCAAAACTGCCCACAGCCTTTACGTCAGCTGCTGCTAACAGGAGCCAGGGAACCATTACACACATCTCTGTTGTTTGTAGCCCTGCAGGGTCACGACGCATCCTTCAGACTCACTTTTTATTTCCTGATCGATGGAGATGCAGACACAGTGGAGTGTAAAATAATATTCATGCACCTCTGCTAAGAAAGAAAAGTCAAAAACAGAAGGGGAAAAACAAGTGCTTTTTGTGGGGAGAGAGAAATTGGAACAAGATTGGTTGGAATAAAAGACTGATGAAGAGGTATTCAAAGCTTGCAGGAAAAGAAATGGTGATAACAAATGATGTCAGGAAGCTTTTGATAAGACACTCAAAAATTTAATTTTAATATTTATTGCTTGTAGTGAAATTGATCAGTATGTCAGGCATGATGAGGTCATGAAAGAAGAGATAGATGCAGGCAAATTTATTATTTCTGCTTCTGTTCTTTCTAGTTTGATATTAGTCTATTTTCCCCCAATAAACTATCCTATTGCATACCTCCCACATCTGCTATTTTTTGGTAATGTAATTTTCCTGTCATCTTTTATAAAGTACTAAGGTGCCCATTTGTTGTAAGGGTAGGGATAAAAATAACCTCCTTTTGAAGAAAACACTGACTCTAACCAGCTAAGGATCTACATTGTAAACCATATGAAAGACAAGTCAATCCTCTAGTGGATCTTTATCAAATTATATTTTCTGGTGCTGGGGCAACCCACCCTCCTTGACCTTTTTTATTTGTGTGCATGAGACAGAACTGGGAATGTTAATTAACATGGAGATTGACTGTCATACAATAATATTCTGTTGTTTCCTCTTCTTTTGCATATTTATTTAACTAGGATAGTTTGATAAATATACTTCAATTTCATTTTATTCAAATCAAGAAAATAAATACGAAAAAAATCAGAATAAATGATGCAAGTTAGTCAAAGATCTTGAAAGACCTCTTGAAAGACTGAGCCTCATGTCTTAAGAATTGAATCCAAATGTGAGCCTGTGCCGTCCTGTGTACCACCTACTGCTAAAACTCAGACCCCTCAACCATAAAGTGAAGATGATAATGATACCTCCTTCCTCACAGAGCACAGTAATCAGGTCCCTTTATCCAGAAAACGCTTCTGGATCTATACACAGAAGAGTGGAGGCAGTCATCTCATTGAATGTGGTGAAGGGATCCTCCTCTTGGTGGTTTTCCAAAGAACCACAGCACTTATTTAGCTGTGCATTGCAGACCTCTAAAGATGTTTGCACTTACACTGTAGGAAAGGCTTGAGAAAACATCCCGCACCTGTATTATAAAAGTTGTTATTGTTTAAATTATTTTTAATGTTATCACGATATTACTATTATTTTGAGAGTTTTGGGTGAAAGCAAATAGAGAGTATTGGAAGATAAGAGATAAAGCCTCACCAAAACATTTAAATGTTGCCACTAGTTTAGGATGCATCCTGCATCTCACCATTTCCACCAAAATCACCCTAGTCCAGCCACTACCCTCTCACTCTTATGCTACCGCCATGGCCCTCTTTCTGGATCCCTAGTTTGCCTCTTCCAGTCCAGTCTCCCCACAGCAGCCAGAGGGGTTTTATTGTAATATAAATCAGATTTATAGCCTTACCCATACCAAAACCTCGGGTTACTTCCCATTTCCCTTAGAATAAAATCCAAACTCCACACAGCCATGAAGGCCGGCATGCCTGGCTCCTGCCCGCTTCTTAGGACTCCTCTGGGCTCACCCTCCACATCTTGTACCAACCTCCTGCCCCCACCAGCATTCAGTCTGTTCCTCAGACTAGTCAGTCTCGCTCCTACAGCTACCCCTTCTGCACCTAGGGCATTCACCACTCAGCTGTCTGCAGGGCTGTCTCCTCCTTCTTCTTGGCTTCTATGGCTCCTTAGAGAGCCCTCCACCCATGGCCCCTTGCAAAGGAGCTGCCGCTACACCTTCACTCTCTGCCCCATGGCCCTGCTTTACTTTATTCTTTTTACTAATCACCATAAAAGTTTTTTTGTTTATTTATTCGATTCCTTCTCTGATTTCCCTCACTCTCATCCTCTTTGAATGAAACATTCATTAAGGCAAGGACTTAGTTGCATGTAACAGACCTCAGTTGCCTAGGTCTGTTCTTAGGTTAGTAGGGAATCCATACCTGTCTTTAGTTCAATGTATTAATATGCGACCAGTAAAGTCCTTGTGATGGGCTGAGTAATGGCTTCCTCAAAGACATCCATATCCTAATCTCTGGAACCTGTGAACATGTGGTTTCATGTGGCAAAGGCACTTTGCAGATACAATGAAATTAAGTTAAGGATCTTGAGTTGGGAGATTATCTTGGATTTTCTGGGTGGGACCACTGTAATCACAAACATCCTTATAAGAGGAGGCAGGTGGGTCAGGGTCAGGGAAGGCTAGTGTGATGATGGAAGCAGAGGTCTGAGTGATGCAAGGCCATGGGCCAAGGTGGCCTCTAGAAGTTGGAAAAGGTAAGGAAATGGATTCTCCTCTAGAACCCCCAGAAAGAATGTAGGACTGTTAACACCTTGATTTTAACTTTCTGAGACTGACTTTGGAATTCTGACTTCCAGAACTGTAAGAGAATAAATCTGTCGTATTTTAAGTCACCAAGTTTGGGGTAATTTTTAAAGCAGCAGTAGGAAGCTCTACAGTAATGGATATATGAAAATGTTATACACAATTCAAAGGGAATAGTGAATTCAAAACACCTGACAGACTTTTATGGTCCATGTAGTCTGAAACATCATAGTAAATATTTTGACTAAATATAGCATCCATATTATATATTATTATCTATTTATCAATAAAAATAAGTGTATCATCCTTAAGTTTTCAGTATTAAAAGAAAAAATTTAAATTGTTGCAATCAGAAAGGTTCGCTGGCAATCATCTAGCTCTTTTTCTGTCTCCTGACAATTTTTTACCTAAAATATGTGAAAACAGAAAATTACAAATGCCATATTTTTCAAAAAAGTCTTGGCTGTAAATGAATAACAAGGTCATAGATGGTAACCTTAAAGTTCATGGCTGAAATGAAGACTATGAAAGAATAAAAGACTCTTAGACCAGAGGCCAAGAGAAGAAAAGCTTTCTGCTATCAACTAACTAGCAGGAGTAGGTTGATGGATATTTAATACCAGCTACTAAGTTTAAGTTAAAACTGTATTTATTTGGTATCTTATCATAAAGATAGCTTTTATTTAAGTCTCTTTGCTAACAAGGGTGATTAATTTTCCTGTAACACTTGAAATTTTGTTATATTAGTTTGACAGACTATTGCTTTAGAATTTTGAGATTTAAAATTTTTATAAAAATAGATTTGTTACAATGTTAGCTGCAGAAACTTTTACTGAAAATTATCAATGATGCTTCATCGGAGATGGTTTGTACCTGGCAGCTAATGGTAATTAATTTACAACAACTTCATTGATTTGGATCTAATTGACTGACATTGTCAAAGGGCTATGAAGAGTCTCCTAAAATTAGGAACATAGCTAATGTACCCTCCTTGTAAAATCTATTTTACACATGAAAATAAAAGTGACTCTAACAATGCATAATTCTAATTTGTTTGGATAATTACTGTATGTAGTGCTATTTTTAAAATTTTCCATTGCTTACGGTGAGAAAACTCCACATGATCTAAACCCTTCCCAAGAGAGGGGGAAGGAAGCTCTGTTCCCCTCAGCATGATCACAGGGCATAGCCGCTTGCCATGCTCTCTTCATCACATCTTCACACATTTATTTTTGATTCGAGATAATTAATTTTCAAATTCCAATATTCCTTTTCCTTTCAGTGTCTGCTCTCCTTTCCTGAATACTTTTCCAAAATTTCCCCAAGTATCCTTCCTAAGCATCGGAGACCCAAACAACAAAGCAAACAATCAAGATTCTTGGTAATGCAGACACACGCCCCAACCCACCAAAACAGACATGCACACACACACATAACACTTATATACTACGCTTATATGTGCAAGTATGTTTGTGTACATTTTGCTTCAAAAATTAGAATAAATTATGCAGATAACTACTTAGACATAATCAGCATTCAACCAAATAAGGAAATCTCAATTATTCAAGATCATCTCTGAGAAAGAAAGTACCTGTTTCTCTTGTTATGGCTCCTCTGCAGTAGCAGGTTCCATCATAAGAGTTTTACCTTTATCTTAGCCCTCAGCCTGTAATTCATCATGAGCCTTGGGATTCTCGTTATTTGTCTTTTTCTCAGCCAGTTCTTTCCATTAGACATCTGGCTTACGTTCCCTCCCTGATTTTTATTATTCTTCTCTGTTGACCTCATTGTCACTGGCTTGTATTCATTTCTCCAACCTGTCAAGAGCATTTGGAATTCTGATCCTATCCCCCCAGGTTCTGCTACCTCATCTGACTTTACGATATCCTCATACAAGGTAAGCATGCATCTATTCCATCATCCAGTCACTGATGGAGATGTTTAACAGTCCTGGACACAGGCTGACCCTGGCGACACACCACCTGTGTCTGCCAAGATAATGGCATGCCCCTCGGGAGAAGTGTAGAGGATGACAGGGGATAACATACCTCTAACTGTCCCAAACAGTGAAACAACTATCTCATGGGCTTCTGTGAATTTCATTTACATAAGTGGCTCTTGATCTTTTAGCAGTCACAGAGCCTTTGAGGATCAGAAAAAAGTTATGGATGCTCCTTCCTGATTTACACACACATTTTGCATACAATTTCAGAGGATTCAAGGACTTCCCTTGAAGTGCATCTCTGGAGCTCCTAGAGGTCTGGGATGTTTAGATTAGGAATTCTAATTCAGATATCTTTAAATACTGCAGCATCTACATTATCTTGAAAATTAACGTTACATTTCATAAATGCCAGAAGAAATTACAATTTGAAGGATATTCCTTAGCATGGATACCTTAAAATTCCCTTGATTGACATATACTATCAGACAAAAGAGAGAATTATTCATGTGTTTAAATGAAAATGATTTGTTTGAAATGAGGTGAAGTTAATTTTTCTAATTGCAGTAAAATACACGTAACATAAAATTGAGCATCTTAACACTTTTAAGTATACAGTTCATTACTGCCAAGTATATTCACACTGTTGTCAACCAACCTCTAGGACCTTTTCATCTTGCAAAGTCAAAACTCTATACCCATTAAACAACAACTTCCCCTTTTCCCCTCACCCCAATCCCTAGCAACCACTATTTTACTTTCTCTTTCTACAATTTGGCTATTCTAGACACCTCATATAAGTGGAATCACACAGTATTTGTCTTGTTGTGTCTGACTTAGTTTACTTAGCATAATCTCCTCCAGGTTCATCCATGTTGCAGCATGTGTCAGAATTTCACTCTTTTAAGGCTGAATAATATGCCATTGTATGTATAGACCACATTCTGTTTATCCATTCACCCAACAGTGGACACATGGGTTGCTTACACTTTTCAGCTACTGCAAATAATGCTGCTATGAACATGGGTGCTGCAAAATTAAACGTTCAACAAAGAAATCTTACTGCTTAGATAAAGGCTATTGCACTCAGTGTTTTCAGGTTTGTTTTAAGTTTTTAAAATACTCTATTATTTTTATTGCTAAACATAATGGACATGAAGAAAGCTACACAGAACTATCTCAATGGATTATCACAATGTGAACAGTCAAATAACTACCATCCAAATCAAGACACAGAAAAAAAAGTCCTATGTGGAACTTACTTTCTAAAGAATATCTACTACATGCTAGATATTTCTCATACACAATTTATTTGGTCTCCCTAAGAATGCCACCACGTGGGATGTAAACTGATACAGCCACTATGGAGAACAGTATGGAGGCTCCTTAAAAAACTAAAAATAGAATTACCATATGACCCAGCAATCCCATTACTGGGCATATACCCTGAGAAAACCATAATTCAGAAAGACTCATGTACCACAATGTTCACTGCAGCACTATTTACAATAGCCAGGTCATGGAAGCAACCTAAATGCCCATCGACAGACAAATGGATAAAGAAGATGTGGTACATATAAACAATGGAATATGACTCAGCCATAAAAAGGAACGAAACTGGGTCATTTGTAGAGACGTGGATAGACCTAGAGACTGTCATACAGAGTGAAGTAAGTCAGAAAGAAAAACAAATGTCGTATATTAAAGCATATATGTGGAATCTAGAATAATGGTACAGATGAAGTGGTTTGCAAGGCAGAAATACAGACACAGATGTAGAGAACAAACGTATGGTCACCAAGGGGGAAAAGCCGGGAGTGGGGTGGTGGGATGAATTGGGCGATTGGGATTGACATGTATACACTGATGTGTATAAAATAGATAGCTAATAAGAATCTGCTGTATAAAAAAATAAAAATCAAGTGTTTAGAAAAAAAAAAAAGAATGCCACCAAATAGGTATTATTATCCCCATTTTTTAAGTTGAGTAAGGGAAAGATGAACAGAGAAAGTACAATGTCACATAGCTAATAAGTGACAGAAGTGGGATTTGAAAGATCGATCTCTTCTACCACACATCCACATCTGGTTAGACTAGGCAGAGGCCAGTGGGCTCAATTAAACCCATCAACTATATTAAAAATTACCAGAGGAATAAATCTGAGTGATGTCTGGTTAATGACCACACTGTTTATCCTTTTGATATTCTTCACAGTAACTTCTACCCACTCTTCTCATTCTGCCCTCTGGAGTCATTTAAATAGACACATTAACATGTCTACTTAAGAACAAACCTTAAGTAGCTGAGCACATCCCCATGAAAACTCATTCCAGGGATCATCTGGAGGTTCCCTCACTGAGGCCGGGTCTCCAGACCCTTTACTTTCCTGATAGTCCTCTTGTGGTCACTCTCTACTTCAGCAATGCACCTTGCAAACTGAGGTTCTCTTCAGAACTGACATTGTATTTTAGACATTCACTACCCAATGCAAAGAACAATTCATACATTCACTCATTCAAAAAATATTTATTTAGAGCTTCCCATGTGCCCAGCATTGCTCCAGACTACACCTTCTCTGGCAATACTTTGATTAATGCAGGGAAGCTGCCGGCACATTTTTATAGTCTTGTCACACTGTTGACTCATACTGAACTTGGCATCAACTAAAACCCTAGATGCTTTTCACATGATATACTACCAAGGCAGGTCTTCGTCATCCTATATTTATGTAATTGGTTTTTTGAAACTAAATCCTTATGCTATCTTCACAGTAGATCTCCAGGTTTTACTGCGGTAATCTTCTAAAATTGATGTTCTGGTTTGTTATCAGAATACAATGATATTTTAAAATGCTTCTTGTAGGCTTTAAAGTGTAAAACTTTATCTGTTGAAAGAGAATGGTTTCCTCCTTTATACACCTCTCTTTTTCCTTAAAAGCAATCAAACAAACTCTTTGTAATTGTTCTCTTTTGTCAAGGTTTGCACCTTACAGGCATTATCACATCTCTGCTTTACAAACCAGAGTACACTGACACCAAGAGAGAGCAAAAAGAAAATGCAAGTAGAAAACAGTGTTTCTTTAAACTGAAATCTTTTGTTTCCTATGTGCCAAAATTGGAAATTGATCTGACTGCATTACAATTTTTCAAAACTAAAAATTAGTACTTAAAGTGGCTAAATGTAGCTAGGAAATGCCTGTACAGTCCATGGGAAGTTTTTATTCCATTAGTTCAATGAATACAGCTAATGACTGAGAAAGTTTAAAGTTTACTGAAGAAGTTTACTACTTTAAAGTAGCTGAGACAAGTTATTATGATTAGGACTTAGGGGAAAGCACCAAGAGCCTCAAGAGTAGGGCAGCCAGATTTGGCAAATAAAAATACAAGGCACTCAATTAAATTTGAATTTCAGATTTGTTGTCCATCTGTAATTCAAATTTAACTGGGTATCCTATATTTTATCCGCCAACCCTATACAACAGCCTTGGAAATGGTAATTATTAATTAACAGAAACATTAATACCAGAATTACTTATTTCTTTACCAGAACTCATTACCCACAAAAAGGGTAGCTAATGTAATTTGGTACATGAGAGCACATTACTTCATTCATGAAAAATTATGACAACTCTGTCTCACATTATAAGACATCTGTAAATGGAGAAGTTATTTTTTTGTTTTAAGATGAGAAATATAAACTATTCTCATATAAAGCAATAGAAAAGTAAATAAAATTTGCATTTCTGGTGGCTTAACTATAAAAAGTAAATTAGGAATGGCATAGTGACAGTACTTAGAGAAATTAAACATACAGACATTCTATGACTCAGCAACCCTATTGCTAACTATGTGTCAGAGAAATTAATCAGTGGCATAGAGTAGAGGACCACACATATATGGGCAATAGATTTCAGATAAAGGTGAAATGGCAATTCTGTAGAGAAAAAAAAATACTCTTTTCTACAAATGGTGCTGGAACAATTGGACATCTATATGCAAACAAAAGAACACCAATCAAATTTTGATACATACTAACCATCATATACAAACATTAATTAAAAATGAAACTTCATCCTCAATGTAATATGTAAAACAGTAAAATATCTAAAAGAAAATATAGAAGAAATTATTTTTAACCTTGGGATAGGTAAACAGTTCTGAGATATGACATCAAAAGTATTATCCAGGGCTTCCCTGGTGGCGCAGTGGTTGAGAGTCCGCCTGCCGATGCATGGGACACGGGTTCGTGCCCCGGTCCAGGAGGATCCCATATGCTGCAGAGCAGCTGGACCCGAGAGCCATGGCCGCTGAGCCTGCGCGTCTGGAGCCTGTGCTCCGCAAGGGGAGAGGCCACAACAGTGAGAGGCCCGCGTACCGCAAAAAAAAAAAAAAAAGTATTATCCATAAAAAACAGACATATATTTAATTTAATAAAAAATAAAAATTCTTCCCTTTGAAAGATACTATTAAGAGAATGAAAAGATAAAACAGATTTGTAGAAAATATTTTTTTAAATATATCTGATAAAGAACTTGAATCTAGAATATATAAACTCTGTAAAACTCAATAATAAACATGCAAATACCAAAAAATGTGTGCAAAACATTTCAAAAGATATTTCACCAAAGAAGACATATGGATGGCAAGTAGGTATGTGAAAATGTGCACCATCACTAGCCATTAAGAAAATTAAAATTAAAACCATGAGACACCACCACACACATAAGAGAATTGCTAAAAATGAAGACTGATCATCCCAAGAGTTGGCCAGGATATACTGCTAACTGGAAATGTAAAATTGTTTAGACACTTTGCAAAAAGCTTTAGTACTTCTAGGTATTACCCAAGAGAAATCAAAACATATTCTGAAATATTAGGAAACTGAATAATATATCCCCAAATAACCCGTGGGTGAAAGAAGAAATCAAAAGGGAAATTCTGAAATGAATGAAAATAAAGACAAAGATATCAAAATCTGTAAGATGCAGCTAAAGCAGTATTTTATATATAGATATATATATAGATATATATATATGACTTAACATCTATAGAGAAAAGATATGAAGTTTTAAATGAATGACTTCAGTTTCCACTTAAGAAAAAATCAACTAGCAAATGAACAGTAAATGAAAAGCAAAGCAAGAAGGAAAAAGGAAACAATAAAGATCAGAGTGAAAAATCAATGGTTGAGGAAACAGAAAAACAATAGGGAAAAGTCAATGAAACCAGAAGCTTGCTCTTTGAGAAGATCGATAAATGTATACATGTCTTATAAGACTGATCAAGAAAAAAGAGAGAAGACACAAATTATTGATATCAGGAACATGAGAAGTGACACAACAACAGATTCTACAGATATTAAAAGTATAATAACAGAATATTATGAACAACTTTATACCCATAAATTTGGTAACTTAGATGAACAAATTTCTTGAAGGACAAAGAAAAACTACTAAATCTCAAGCAACATAAAATAGGAAACCTGAATAGTTATTTCTCTATTGAAAAAAAAAAACAACTGAATTTGCAGTAAAAACACACAAAGAAAACTCTAGGTGAATTCAAATACTTAAGGAAGAAACAATACCAATTCTACAAAAATTCTTGATAAAACTGAAGACAGGAAAATTCTTTGCAACTCATTATTTTCAGTCACTATTACTATGATACAAAAACAAGACAAAGATATCATAAGAAAACCGATCAATGTAATTCACAATATTAACAGACTGATAAAAGAGAAACCACATGATCATCTCTACAGATTTAAAATAAAAGCATTTGAAAAAATCCAACATCCATTCCTCAAAATACATCCATTCTTAACAGCAAATTAGGAATAATAGAGAAATTTCTCAACCTGATAAAGAACACTTATGAAAACCTGCAGCTAACATCATACTTAATGATGAAAGACTGAGTGCTTCCCTTCTAAGATGCCAATGTTCAGTCCTACCATTTTTATCCAACATTGTACTTGAGGTTATGCACAGTGCTATAAGGCAAGATAAATAAATAAAAGGCATCAAGATTAGAAAGTAAAAAGTAAAACTGCTTCATTCCCAATTGACAAAATTATAGAAAGTTCTGTAGAATCAACAAAAAGGTACTAGAACTAATAAGCGAATTTAGCAAGAATTCAGGTTACAAAGTCAATATACAAAATATCTAATTTTAAAATAAAAAACAGCATTTACAATAGAATCAAACATGAGATACTCTTACAAGAATAAATTTCACAAATGTTTTGTAAGAACTGTACAGTGAAAAGTACAAAATATTGCTAAATGAAATTAAAGAAGATCTAAATAAATGGAGTGATTTACCATGTTCCAGAGTTGGAAGATGTAATATTATTCAAATGTCAATACTTCCCAAAGTAATCTATAGATTCTCAATCAAATCCCAGAAAGATTTTGGTAAAAATTCATAAGGTACTTCTAAGATTCATATGGAAATGCAAAAGACCTAGAATAATCAAAACAACTTTGAAAATGTAGAACGAAGTTGGAGGACTAATACTGCTTGACTTCAAGTCTTATTATAAAACTACAGTAATCACGACAATGTGGTATTAATATGTCAGTGGAACACAAAGACAGTAAACTCACATGTATTTGGAAAACTGGCTTTTGACCAAGGCTCAAAGGCAATTCAACAGATAAAGGATAGTCTTTTCAACACATGGTGCTGGAACAATTGGATATTCACTGTGAAACTATCAACTTTCAACTGTTATCTTGCACCATATATAAGAATGAACTCAAAATGGATCATACACCTATATGTAAAACCTTAAACTGGAAAAAAATGCTTATAAAAAACATGGGAGAAAATCTTTATAATCTTGTTTTAGGCAGAAATTTATTAGCTATAACACCTAAAGCAAGATCCAAAAGAATAAATTGATTAATTAGACTTCATCAAAATGAAATACTTCTGTTATTTGAAAGACATAGTTAAGGAAATGAAAAACAAGCCAAATTTGGGATAATATCTTTACAAAGCATATATTTGATGCATGACTTGTATCCGGAATATATAATAATTCTCAAAACTCAATGATAAGAAAACAAGCAACCTACTTAAAAATATTGAGAGGAAGATTTGAAAAAATACTTCACCAAAGAAGATACCTGGGTGGCAAATTAGTACATGAAAATATGTTCAACATCATTACTCATCAAGGAAATGCAAATTAAAACCACAATGAGATACTCCTACAAACCTATTAGAATGGCTAAAATTAAAAAGACTAATCATACTAAATATTTACAAGAAAAAAATTTACAAGAATATGGAGTAAATCGAACTCTCATGCACTGTTGTTGGGAATATAAAATAGTAACCATTTTGGAAAAGATTCTGGCAATTTCTTAAATTTAAACATACACCTACCATATGATTCAGCTAATATACTCCTAGAAATGAACGCATAAGGCTATTCCATGATTTGTATACAAGTATTCATAATAGTTTGATGTATTATACTATAAAAGCTGAAAACTGGATAAAAACAAATGTCCATCAACGGGTGAATGAGTAAACAGGGTGTAGTTAATCCCCACAACAGAATACACTCAGCTGCAAAAAAGGATAATACACCAACAACATGAGTGAATCTCAAAATAACTACTTAATAAATAAGCCAGACTAAGGGATAGTGACAAAAAGCAAGCAGATCAGCAGTTGTCTGGGGATGAAGGAGCAGGCAGGAAGGAAGAAGCTGAAAAGAGGCACAAGAAAATTTTGAGAGTGGTGTTATCTATTTACCACCTGTGGTAATGGTTTCCTGGAAATATACGTATGTTAAAACTTAAGGGCTTCCCTGGTGGCGCAGTGGTTGAGAGACCGCCTGACGATGCAGGGGACACAGGTTCATGCCCTGGTCCGGGGAGATCCCACATGCCACAGAGCAGCTGGGCCCGTGAGCCATGGCCGCTGAGCCTGCGTATCCGGAGTCTGTGCTCCGCAACGGGAGAGGCCACAACAGTGAGAGGCCCGCGTACCGCAAAACAAACAAACAAAAAAACTTAAAAACGTGTGTGCTCTAGATATATGCAGTTTATGCATGTCAACTATACCTCAGTGAATCCATAAAAAAGTAAGCCAAACGAATCAAACATTTTTATGGGTAAGACATTTGTAGTAAAATATAGGCTGACATGGAGGACCTGGAAATCTTTACCAATATCAGCAATGTATAAACTAATACATAGAAAAAATTACTGATCCTTGTACAGAATTAGAATGATCACCAGTGTACAACAACATACGTGTATGTATGTGTATGCGTATATGTATGAATATGCATCTGAGATGATGGGAAAAAATAATAAAACAAGAAAAATTCCTGGCACAAACCAACGATAGTACTGTGCCATGAGCTAATAAGTATGATTCATTTGATTCTTTGCATCCGATGTAAAAACAAAATCAATATTGTTTTTTAAGTCCACTGTGTGATTCCCCAGTAGTTTAATATTAAAAACAAAGTTAGCATGCAGATCTAAGCAGACCTGGGATATTTTAATTTGGAAAATTTTTATCCTTTTATACATAAGGATCAACAACTTACATTATTTTAAAAGTAAATGACTGATTTCCGAAGTAAATGTTGTGTTCACCAACTTTATTAGTAACAGCTAAATGATGGGCTAGCCTTCATGACATAGGCACTGAAAAAGTTTAGGCTCTCAATTTAAGCACCTTGAATGTAAAGAGATCCAGACAAACAGCTTTTCTTCTCTAACATTCTATTTGGCTAGTTAACACAAGTTATCGATTCTGGGATTTAGGGTCACCACATACTTTCTTAATTAAGAGCTCGAGGCTGTTGACTACTCCATTTCCCCTGAGCCTCTTTGCTTAGTCCAGAGTAAGATTAAAAACTCTCTATACCATTTTTCAACTTGTCTCCGGGGAAACAGCCTCAATTTACTATAAAAATGGCAATGACTCACTAGTGACCTCATCTCAAGGGGTCAGGAATACTGCTCCCTACTTCTCTTTTCTATGTTCTGGGGTTAAGCAATACTTACAACTGGATTTCAAGGCCCACTTTGTAACCCCGTTGGGACCCCGGGATGCTCCTGGTAACACCCACGGACTGGGCCAGCAACACAATCCTGCAGCTTCTCTGCAAGATCAGCCCTATAAGCCAACCAGGCTGAAACACTGTTCTCAGTTTTCTGATTTTTCTATTCATTCTAAATAACTATAAATGTTAGTAGCTATTTTTAAAGTACATAGGGTTATTTTGAAGAAATCAATCTATTATTGCTAATTTCTTTATTTAAAAAGTCAATTATTTTGAAAGTTATTCTATATCCTTCAGCCCTTTCAAATTGACTTTATGACATTTTAAAATATTTTTAGGGAAAGAGTCATATTTGAAAAGGGTAAGCCGAACAAAATGTACATATTTTAAATTGGTCGAAACCTTATTCTCAGAGATACTAAATCTATGGAGATCTTTTCAAATATCGATAATGATAAAAATAAGGTACATATATAAACCAGTGATGTCTACTTGTGACTGTACAAGGTAATAGCTGTCTGGAGCTCAGTGAAATATAAACAATCAAATCAGAGACCACTGACAGCAGGAAGTCAAATTTCCTTTATTGCAGGATGAACAATTTGTAAAATCGAAAGCATAGTAGCACATTTGGATCCTCTGAATGAAGGTTAATGGGGAGTAGACGAGGTTAAGAAGCAAAGCTTACATTATTTCAATTGCGGTATTGTTGAAGATATGCCAAAGTAGGGTAAAAGTTCATAGTTATAACAGAAGATGACTGAAATACATGAATCATCATGTAGAAAGATTTTTTACAAAAACAATATTCAAATGTTCCCAGGGATTACGAGTTAGACAAAATTAAGTTGTGCAGTATTTTTATGTAATGTTTTGTATGATACATTTACCTAAAGGCTTATCTTAAAGTAATATGTTTCTGCTTTTATCAATTGCCTGAGGATGGAAAAATATCAATGATTTTAGAAGTTTTAAACCTCTTTAATATTTGCATGATATTAGATGAGCTATAATCCACATATAAAGCTACCTCCTAGAGAGCTTTTGAGAATTGCTTTTGCCTGCGGTCTCTGGCACTAACACTTCAAGAGATTAGAAATATCTTCCTTTTAAAGAGTTCTCTTTTGCCCATAGAAGTCAAACAAGATTTGTTAAACACTGAGGGAGAAAAGGGGCTCCAATAAATCAGTGATATTCCCCTTAATTGCCCAAGTTTCTTATCACAGATTAAAAACCAATCTCAGAAATGAAAAGGTTACATGGCCACACGTTGTCACAACACTAATTCACTGAACTTGAAGATGAAGTCATGTTAGCTGTTGAAGCAGTTTTGTATGAAAGCCTAATGACTGGATTACTGAGCTGCTTTGGTTCCATGAGCTGGCTACGAATATAATCCCATGCCAAGAGAGGAGAAGTGGTTAAAAAGCAGCTGACTACATAATTTTCACATTTCCTAGAATAATGTTACATGAAAATGTTCCTCTAACTCCATCCCATCATCATAAATTTTCCTTGCATTCCTCTTAGGGATACTATTATTTCTCCACTATAAATAATCTTTCCATAGTTAAAGTATTCGACTATTTTATGGTCTAACAAGCCACAGGTCTTAAATTATAGTCATATACCATGAAACACTGCCCCTTCCATTCTAGCCTTTATATGCTTTTGTTTCCTTCTTCCTCCTCTGAACATGGAAAATTAGGGCCATTTATATGCTGAATATTGATCATAAGAGAAAAATACATGAGTTATGAGTGATATTCTGACTAGTGATTTTCTATTTACTCAGTATTACGTATAACATCAATCACTTAATCCTGCACCATAAGCTATTTTTTCTTTATGATGAAATTTTTGTTTAAAGGAACAAATAATTTAATTTTCTTCAGAGTTCACAAAATCCAAGAAAGAAGACTTACTGTAAGTTCACTGCTTAAAAGTTTTAGGGCTTCAGTAATGGTTTCCTTGCTGGTTTTAATGTTAGGTTTTAGTAAACTCTGAATGTGTACAATGGGAATGGGAACTTTTTTTGGAAGATGAGACAGTTATGAGTTTTGGAATATTTTATGTCAAACACAAGGCATGATCTCTAAGGGCATATCTCCTTTCTGATTGGTGGGCGGGGCCAAGAACATCATGCAGCAGAATGGAATCCTGTCCAGGAAGATTACTAGATTCCACCCTAGAGTTTCTGAATGCAGTGGAGATGCTTGTGGGTCCTTTGAGTTGCCACAATCACTGGGAACACTCACTGCCATTTTAGTGGGTAGGGCCAAGGATGCTAAACACGCTGCAATGCCCTCAATGATCGCATGTGAAAAACAGAAAAATAGGTGTCCTTCAAATACCCCTAGAACACATGAGAAGAACTGCTTCTTTTATGCACATAGTCCCCTCTGCCCTTCCTTCAAAGTAATTCAAAATATTAATTGAACAACTACAGTGCACTAGGTCTAGAGAGACATGGGTGAATAAAAACAACTCCTCCCTTCAATTACCTCTCAATCTAGAGGAGAAAAGAAACTGGTGAATAAAGGACTTTGATATACTTTATAAGCACTGAGCCAGCAGCAGGAACACAGGAATAAAGGAACATGTGGGAGCTCTGACGTTACATCTGTTAGTTCCTGTTGGAAAGAAAATGGAGCCTGGAAAGAGCTTCACAGAAGAGGTGACAGCTGAACTTGGCCTTGGAGGATGAGAAGAATGCGCCAGGTGGGGGAGGGGGGGTGAGAAATTGGCAGTGGAGGCTATAGGTGTGCATCCCACGCCCAGGGAAAAGCATGAACAAAGGCACAGACCATGGACATGCCCAGTCCACCCACCAAAGAGCAGAGGGTGTATCACAGGACCCCTCCCCTTTGTCGGGGGTTTCCTTTCTCTTTCAGTGCATTATTCTCCATCCTCTTGTCCCTAGCTAATCACATTGCCTACAGGTGGTAGGACCAAGACAATTAAAAGGTCCTGATCAAAAAAGCCAATATCTGGTAAAATGTTACTCCCTCTATTAATATATATGTGTGTATGGATATATTTGTGAATTTGTATAGAATCTGCCATCTCTTACCTTCCAAAGTATGGAGGCTAACTCCTTTGTTATTGGCAAAGTAACTAAATGATTACATTGACACAACCAAACATAATGTGTTTGATTTTCGTAAGGGTAAAACAACTCCAGCTTGGATAAAGCTAATATGTGAGTAAAAATGAGGATGAGAGGGATGGCACAGTTGGGACCACAGCAGGCCTTAGGCCAGGCCTGAAGGAGAAGGCCTAGGCGTAAGCCTCAGGTATCGACTCACAAAAGCAGCTGAAGTGGGAGATGAGCTTTGATAGTGAGTGGGCACACATGTATAAAGAGCTCCCATCTCGTGCCCCAATCTGTCCATACATGTCTCCTTTGAAGACTACAGAAACTTAAGGAGAGATATAAAAACGTTTAACACCAATATGGCACTACCCTGGCGGAAGGGACTCTAAGCAGTTCTTGCCTGCTGTGCATCAGCCTGGCCCTGGTGATTTTAAATATTTTTCCAAAGTGATTTTAAATATTTTAAAGGTGATTTGAAATACCTATATTTAAATATTTCCAAGGTGATTTTAAATATTTATATTAAATTAACTTTACCTATTAAACAGATCTTCATTTACTGTTGCTTTGTCTATTTTTGAGGAGGAATATAAGAGGAGCTAAGAACAAACTTTTACTCTAGATCCTTCTCTGTATAAGAAAGAGCCCTAGAGTAACAGTCTCCAAAATGCGAAAGGATCAAAGAAAATTAAAAAGAGAAACTCAGCGATTTTTAAATGTTTTACATATTCCTTGGCAGAATAAAATAAAACAAATGCTGTAAAACAATTTAAAGGTAATTTCAGCACTTGAGAATCTATATCCATATGGCCAAGACACTGGAGGTAAACTCACTTGATCGGAGGTAGCAATAGTTAGAAAAGCTCTCAGGAGTCATCTTGTCCACCTGTCAGAAACAGGAATCCCTTCCACAGCATTTAGGCAGGTAGACAACCCGTTCCTTCTTAAACCCTTACAGAGACAGGGACCTTACCATCCTGTAACATAGACCATCCTATCGTTAAACAGCTCTAGCCCTTAGAAAGGAAATCTGCCTCTATCTATAGCTTCCATCCATCAATCTGAGTTGTGCCTCCTGGAGTCTCAGAACAAGTCAGCTCTTTTAAAATTGATGTGTTTTCCCATACTGAAAATGTTCCTCTATCGTTCTCTTTCTCGTGTTCTGTAACCATATTCGCCACGTGATGTAGGAGGTACCTGGGCTTTATTCTTGGCATTATCTTTGGAAGTAGTACAGTATGAAAATATCCTTTGACGTAGCAGAGTTCAGACCTGAATGGGTGGTGGTAATGTTTCTATACATATACAATGGCTTTATCCCATCTTATATCAGTGTAACAGCTTTTTATACAATAAAGAGCTTCACCATTGTCCTTGCTAAATAAACCTGTTTTTTGAGCCCATATTCCAAGTGTGAAGGTTCATCTGGATTCTAAATACTGAGTCTGGCACTCAGTGGATCCATTGTTCCTCCAAACAGGTAGTCTTCTGACATGCCACTAGAGACTTCCCTCTATTTCAGCTGTGCAGTTGTATTTAAGTGAAGTTGTTCCAGGAGCTATAAACCCACCTAACACTACTCTATTGCTCTATGAAAGACGGGAAAGAGGGTAAGTACGTGCTGTCAGCCACTCTCTCATCTAGATAGCCCAAGTAAGGGGTTTTTAATCCCACTTTCCACATAAAGGATCTGGATTGTGGAGGACTTCGGTATCTTACCTAAAGCCACAAAACCAGGTGGTAAGCAGGGGAGGGACTGCAAGAAAGGCTTGAATAATCTCCAGGTTAATATTCCAGTTCATGGGTCTTCACTTATTCACAAAACATCAAGATTCAACAAATGGTAAAGCCCGGATACACCACTTCAGGTTTTCCTTTATCACTCTATTAGCATTTAAATTTATAATTTTAATATCCAAATTATGATTAGACAATTGATCAGTCTTTCCATTGATCATCACTGCCCTTCTCAGCACTCAAAAACCATTTATTTAATACTTTTACAATTTGCCAGGCAAATTCACCAGTTGACAGCCTCCGTGAAAATAGGAACAACATTCATTCATGTCCAGCCTTTAACCATCCTTCTCAACATCTGGGGTGTCGCCAAAGAACACACAGAAGTGCCCTATCCCTTCAGCAATTCTCTCAAGACACTGCTATGTAAACAATTCACTCCTATAGATCTGAGCTCCTTGAGAGACAGTTTAACTTGTCTATGAAACATGTAAGCTCTGAAGAAAGGCTGGAATTCTGGTTTCACAAACCACTAGCCATGTGAACTAGGACCAAGTCTTAGACCTCCTTAAACTTCATTTTTCCTAACTATGAAATGGGACTATTTCTAGTAATTATAGCATAGGTCTATTGTGAAAAATAAATGGGATCATATATGTAAAACACTTAACCTAGTTCCTGGCACACTGTAAGCACACAGTACAAGTATCAGCTATCATTTCAAGCAGCTAAAAGTTCTTTTACTATCTCCTTACTTGAATTGAATCTGAAATGTTTGTTTGACTTCAATTTAATTATTTATTCCTTTTGAGAAACAACAAAAACAAAATCAGTTGAATAGCAGTGTTTTTCTTAACTATCCATTAACAGGACACCATCAATCCCAAACAGTGGATCTAATTTCTTTTCAAGTCTCATGAAAAGTGCAAAGAACAATAATATATGTTTGCTATATCATATCATCCATTTATTCACTCTTTTGTTCATTCATTCATTCATGCTATAAGCAATATAAACCACAGCTCATTTTCTGCTTCAGCTCCATGAAAATATTTTTATAGCTTCCTGTTTTTCTTCATACTTGTCCTTGGCTACTTTCCATCTCCTTCAGCATTTGTACTTCCCTTTCAAAATGTGAACTCAGTAGGCAGCATCTAAGTTGGCTTTGTTAGATATCACGCCATCTTTCTTCCCTAATAGTATCACACGTGGGTGAATAGTGAGAATCCTTTCTTCCAGTTCCTTGAATCAAATTTCCTTCCTGGGCCCAACCTTTCCTCTGAACTTGTTCCTGAAAGCCACAGTATGTCTCTTGTTGTCATGGCTTTCCCACTGGCTGAAACCTCCATAATGACCGGGTTACTGTTTCTAACACTGCACTCAGTCTAGAACAAGCAGTCCCTTGGAGTTTTCCCTGACTTTTTTTGAAAAGGGATGTCAACAAATTACGTCAAAAACTTAACTATTTTTAGCAGGAAATGTTCAGATGTTTGCTCATTTGGTTAATACTGATTGATCTCCTACAACATCCAAATATTGCTGTGCCAATCTTTTGACCTATGTCAGGAAGGTGTCCCCCCCGCCCCCTGCCTACCTAGAAATTCTGCAGTCTGATTTTAAAGGTCACAAATGCTTGTCCAGCCCAGGTCAAATTAGCCCAAGGATATGCGTTCTCTGGCCAACACACTGCATTAAAAAAATAAAAAGATAAAAAAATAAAAAAATAAAAAAAATAAAATAAAATAAAAATAAAAAGATACCTTTCCAAAATTCAAAGACTTCACATAAAAATCCAACTTGAAAACTGATTATAGCAGTTTTGGGATTGCATTTCCATAGGGCAAAAGTCAACTAGAGACAAGTAGATGCTATCCCTTCAGGTGGGTTTAATTTCTTCAATGGAAACGAAGACAACTTTTCCGTATTTCCAGCATTCCACCTGGCCTGCTCCACACACTCAACTTCCTGAGCCCTGAGGGCACTCAAGTCGTGTCTACTGGCCTATACTGTCACCTCAATTTTTCTATCCTTTAGGACTCTGGTAAGTTATCTCTGCGTGTTCCTGTTCCCTTAGATTTCTAAATTATAGTGTAAACCCAGGCCACCACTAGCCCATATGGCCCTTTGTGAAAAATTGGATATCCATCTGTTGGAAAAATGTTGTGAAACTGATTTTATTAAATCAAGATATATGTCTACTTTATGCCAAAAAATTGTCATAAAAAAATCTGTGAAGTCCACTGTGTGAATGGTGTCCCTTTACATGTGACACTGTTGGGCAGGGCCCAGTCTGAACAAACTTCCACGCCCTGCCTTGTACCTACTTGTCATCTACTGCAGCTTTCTCTAACACCTCAACCACTATCAGTCCTTACACTGTCAGACACAAAGGTTCATGAAGGCTGTTGCGCCTATGAGGTGTTTCTTTTTTCCCTTCTGACTATTATTCCTCTGAGATTTTTTTCCCTACTAAAATTAGACCTCTAAATATTCTACCTTGTGTAGGGCTCTGCATGTTGCTATGTGAAAATCAGCGGCCACAACATTGCTAACCTCCCAAGTGGTTATCTTGAGTTAATACTAAGGGAGTTCATTTCTCTAGTGTAAAGAAATAGTGAGTCCTGTTACCACAGCTTCTCCTTTTTATTCAGTTTCAGGTGGAGAAAGAGATTGGCATGTTCTTGAAGCAAAAGAGGATGAGTAACTTGTTACCCCCAAATCTCCCCTTTCTCTACTACTCTCTTCTTATAAAAAAAATAGAGCAAATAAAATACCACATTAAAAATACTTCTGAAGAGAAATATGTTTAATATACTATAACAACTATCTGGTGAAGGGGAGAGAGGACAGCTCTTGTTCTTCTGGTGGAAGAGTAAAACATCACAGTGTTCCATCTATTTTATATATAACATACCTCAAAGCACTATATTCATGCAAGTATATCATCATCATCATTGAGAAAATAAGTCATGAAATAGTTGTTTACTCCAGATCTTCTGACCCTAATTCCAGTGCTCTTTCCTCCCCATTGAGCTCCCCCCACCAACAGCAACAGCTGAGAGCTGGCAGCACAGAAGTTAGTGCCTAAGCAATGGTGAGAAAAATTGCAGACACTCATCTTTTAAGAGCCTAAGTTTTTTTGTGGGTCACATGGAAAAAGGAGGTCACAGAGCTCTGGGGGACAGCCTTGCTGTAGGCCCACAAAAGGTTAGAAAGAGGTGCAGTCTGATCTGCAGCAGCTCCCCAGTTCCACGGGGAAGAGGTCAGTGGTCTTCTCTGTCTCCACTGGGCCCTGCATGTCCCGCTCTACCAGGACAGTGCCACAGTGAGCAGACGTCTCCCACCCCTAAACAGCTCCCTCAGAAGCCCCCTGCCAAACACATACAAATCCGAGTACATTCACAGTAAAAGATAAGTTAAACGTTTAACATATTAATCCTCGTGAGAATGCATGATTAATGTTTTTGTGTTTTCTCCAATTACACATCATATATCAGTAGTTTGTGAATTTTTGAATTTCAAAGACAAGTAAAATTACAACAAAGCTAAACAAGAAAAACCCATAAATGGGGGTAACATAATATTACCAGCTTTTATTTTTACCAAATATATATATAGTTACAATCACCATCATTTATCAAAAAATGATGTTTACACCCACAAAGACGAAAATATACAATCTCAGAATGAGACTGTTTTTAAATCATTTAAAACAAGACACCTTTTAAAACTGAATAAGTGGGGCTTCCCTGGTGGCGCAGTGGCTGAGAGTCCACCTGCCGATGCAGGGGACACGGGTTCACGCCCCGGTCCGGGAAAATCCCACATGCCGCGGAGCGGCTGGGCCCGTGAGCCATGGCCACTGAGCCTGCGCGTCCAGAGCCTGTGCTCCGCAACGGGAGAGGCCACAGCAGTGAGAGGCCCGCACACCGTAAAAACAAAAACAAAAACAAAAACAAAAAATTGAATAAATGTAGTATATAATCATTTCATCACAACAATGTTATAACTCACTGGCGGTTTAGATAATACCTTTCTCCTCCTCCTCCAGCATACTTTAAAGCCAGCTCTGGCATGCAGCTGGCTTGCCACTCCTTCAGATGGAGAAAACTACACAAATGAGAAATCCATGCAAGTGAAGCTTGAGTAACTCAGGACTGTGGGGTCCTGGGACATGGACTTTGAATGCTAAAATGGAAAGGTCCTAGGTAAACTGCAATGAGGGAAGCTAGATTCAACTAAGGACAGCGATTCAACCACATGTCTTGGCGTTTTCTGAGCAGAGCTGCCTGTCTCACACAGAGATTGTAGATGAACACAGGAGCTAAACAAGGGCAGTAACAACAGAACGGTAGCCTCCATTGTGAAATCTCTGAGTAGCAAGCAGGAGGATTAGGAGTATTCAGAATAACCTATGAACCCTGGCTATACCCTCTCCTAATATCTAATCTCATGTTTTCATAAAACAACGGAAAATGTGCATTAAAACTTTTTAAAAGTATAAAATGTTCATATTACCCCATCTCCAACATTTTTTTTTTCTAGAAATATGTCTTCACACGCTCTCAATGCCAATTTCAGTATATATTCTGGCTACAGCTATCCCTACTCTTTCTGGATGCCTCAGGGGAATGTTTGGGTAATGGAGAAGACTGTATCCAAACAGCCTTTACAATTTTAAAAGTTAAAGCCACCCATCTGCTGCTTATGACAGTGCCAACTGCCAACGACTGAACTGATAAAGATTCACACCACGGTGCTAATTCTCTGCATGAAGGAAGAATAAAAATATGTGTCAAAAATCTGGAAATGATTGATGCCTGCCATCTCATCAAGACTGTCTCTCACACTTAATTTCACTTGATTTCAGATTACATGCAGAATGGGCAGCAGGTGTTTGAGATTGCCTAACTAGCGCAACACTTGTTTTCAGCAAAGGTGAAACAGATGAATCTCTATCTTAGAATATTTTCCATGAAGTTCACTAGACCTCGGTGTGCCTAAGAAAGACTCGGGGTGCTCAGATCCATTCCAGAGATACTAAACCCCTAACCATGAGGTATGGCTTAAGAAAGCAGCCCTTTCAAAGGTACTTGTGGGTCCAAGGGACACCGAAGTTTGAGAACCACTGCTCTGGCCATTGCCAAGATATTGAATTGTTTCAATCAGTGATAGAAGAACTTATCCATGCTTAGAAAAGATACCCGTGGATTTTCTGTCTGTCTGGTTGAGATTGCTACAAACTAGGTCAGAGGTTTATAATTAGAAGAACAACTCTTGGCTTAAACGATTACTTCCAAAGCACACAGTACTTTTTAAACATTGCTCTTGTAAATCTTGTTAGTACAGATATTTAATTAGTAAAACCTTATCTCTAAAAAGGAACCCCAAATGTTGACTTGAAAATAACCTCTTTCAGCCACAAGACTGTAAAACTCAACCTGGCAGACCATTTAGTATGAACTGACCTAATTAGGCAAGAGCCTTTCTAATATCCAACCAAGTATTTCTATTACAAACACTACTGAACATACCAGTTAGGAAGAGTCACCCGATCTCTCCCCTTCCACCCAAGGTATCTGAAACTGTATTAATGTTTGCATAAATATTTTAAATGTTTCATTTTCAACAGAACAGGTCACTAGACAATCTGTCATCTCTTTGCAGAGTTCAACACATTTGGGTCCATTCCTTAGACAAATAAGCTTACTTATAAAAATGTGCTATTAACAATGCTACATTAGCACATAATGAATAATCCAAGTTATTTTCAGACTTAATTGGCTTCACATAAATTTTGAGGGATTTGAGAAGAATAGAGAGAGGACTGGCGGCTCTGCAGCTTCTGCCCAGCACTTAAAATGAGCACCGTTTACTGCAGAGCCTCCTGGTCGCACTGGCAGCTGCCGTGTCAGCAGGTCTCGATCCGTCATCATTACTCCTTGGCACCACACGGGCTGTTGGGACACACAGGTCTAAGAACAGCGAACTAATAACTTAGCCTTCAGATAAGAAAAAAGACACAGGAACTGAAAGGAAATCAGGGGAAATGAACACAATTGATAGAAAAATACACTAAACAGATTTAAGTTAAAGGGCATGGGATTATAGAATATTTTAAGGAAATGTGGGTGTGTTAACTTTCAGAATAAAGTAGCAAACCACCTCTTTTTTAAAGAGAAAACCTTTTAATTTAACGGTGGCTATAAAAGAACAACTAAGAACACACACACACACACACACACACACACACACACACACACACACCCCCCAAACTTCTCAAGTCTTCACAGGGGTTTTCGGCGTAGAACATGTTTATGTATAATTGACTGAGGGTTTTGATACCACCAGCAGTGAAATTTTATAATATGCATCAAACCAAGTCTAGTAACAGAATATTGCCATACAAAAATGCATTATTAATGTATTACATAATACGATTATATTACTCTATATATAATTATAGATACTTGATATATAATTATAGATATATAATATGTATATATAAAATACTGTAAATCCATATAAATACTATAAAGTATAAATGCATTTTTAAGCATCTTTTAAGGTTTGGAGAGGATAAATGTAAAAAGTAATTTTAGTGTAAGTTTTGAACATGCTAAGGGCATGGAGATTTATCTGTTATAAATAACAATGTACTGAGACAATGACCTGGAAGACAGAAAAGAAAATATGGATTTTTCCATGACTTTGAGGTTTTTGCAACCTTCTAGGAGAGACAAAGGAGCATACATAACCACAACAGGAGACAATAAGGCTAACAGGAAAATCTCGAAAGAAGTGGTCTGTGATTTTTGTAATCCTATAATAATACATGGAGCCAAGAACTCACTATTCTATTTTTTTTTTTTTTTTTTTTCGGTACGCGGGCCTCTCACTGCTGTGGCCTCTCCCGTTGCGGAACACAGGCTCCGGACGCACATCCTCAGCAGCCATAGCTCACAGGCCCGGCCGCTCTGCGGCATGTGGGATCTTCCCGGACCAGGGCACGAACCCGTGTCCCCTGCATCGGCAGGTGGACTCTCAACCACTGCGCCACCAGGGAAGCCCTATTCTGTATTTTTTAATTCAAGTTACTTATATCAATACTTCCTCTATTTCAAGTAATTTAGACAACACAGTGACACTACTTTTGGACCAGGTCATGTATATTGAAATTTGAGACTAGGTGAGCTATATATATATTTTAAGATTCCTTATATTTGAGCAGATAGCATATAATTTTATGAATATGAACTTAGTAAATATAATGCATGAATTGTTTGTACGCATTCACTTTCATGGAAGGTATGTGTGTGTGTGTGTGTGTGTGTGTGTGAGTGTAGAAGACAGACACTGTAGAGGTTGAATATTAATATTGTGAGACATACACAAAATATAGACCATTGACCTTTCAGGAAGGCTAAATTATCTCTAGAGCAGTTGCAAGACTAATACAAAGTTTCTGCTATTAAAACCAACGTATTGGGCTTCCCTGGTGACGCACTGGTTGAGAGTCCACCTCCCGACGCAGGGGACACAGGTTCGTGCCCCGGTCTGGGAAGATCCCACATGCCGTGGAGCGGCTGGGCCCATGAGCTATGGCCGCTGAGCCTGCGCGTCCGGAGCCTGTGCTCCGCAACGGGAGAGGCCACAACAGTGAGAGGCCCCCATACCGCAAAAAACAAACAAACAAAGTATCCAAAACTATTATTTATGAAATATGTCCTTGGAAAACTACTGTAGAGAATTCACCTGTAAACAACACAAGAAAAGGAAAGCTATATTATAAAACTATTAGAAACCTGGTCTTATGGTCACTCACTTTTCTGGCACCTTTACAACAGTTATGACTCAGAACTGTGCGAAGTGAATTTCTGTGCCAGTTCAGCCATCTGCTGCCATCTCACAAATAGAATAATAGTCTAAAAGGAAAGTTTGTTTTGAGGTGCCATTCCCATATGCATACAATCCACAAACTGCCGTGTATAACTGTAGTTCAGCATTACACCAAGCAAGATTTGATTTTTTTGGAAGAGCATATTGCACAGCACTTTCTGGAAATCTCCCAATATTAGATACATGTCACATTTGCATTGAAACATATGGTCTTCAATGTGCTATCTCAAATTGTCTACAGAGACTCAGCAATCAGAGGTTCCTTGTTTTACCTTCCTTTTATGAGTTAATTTTCACTTAGCGAATTATCACACTGGTGATTTGGAGGCATTATCTTAATTCCTAATGTAAATTTATTTTCAACAGATGTTGTTCTATGAATAATACAAAAGTAAATAACATCTTATTAGTTATTAGCTGAAATTATGCCAAGGGGTGCTAGGTTTTAGATGCTAGAGCAAATGAGCAGAGCCAAGCTCATCATCCATCACTGTCTTCCACCCCTGGGTAAGAGGGGGCCATGGCATTTCATCATTCTGAGAGTCAGGAGGGAAGCTGCCTCTTTGTGATTCCCCTCCCACTGATGCTCACTCTGTTTTAGGCATCCCTGCTCCTAGGAAAGCTAGTTCTGATATTAGAGTGAAGGAAAGTATCCAAGGTGATGTCCCAGAGCGTTTGTTTTTTCTGTTCCTCTACAATGGATGAAGCTTCAGGGAACTTGAGTACACTGAGTTCACATACAAGTAGGAAAAAAGTGAGTAGGAAAAAAGTGAGTTTGGTCTGGTTTTGGTGTGAGCGGTTGCTTAAACATAATAGAGATAGGAGGAAAGAATTTCACTGGGTTTTAACAAAATGTGTCCATGATAATCCATCTGTCCTTTTAAGTATCTTGAGTAGATTGTTCTGCTAAAATTTTAAACAAAAACACAAAATGGGCATAGAAAGGTAAGATATTTTCCTAGGATAAAACTACAGTTTCATTGAGAACGAAGGAACTAACTGTTCAGAAACCTCATTCTCCGCGGCGCTTATACCCCTGGGTTCAATGAAACGGTACCCAGGTTCCAGACTTGGAGAGCAAAGACCAAGCCCATCATGACTCAGAAAACAACAAAATACTCCTCACATATCAGCTCCTTCTTTTCCCTGTCCACTACCTAGAAAACAGATAAATCACTGCCTTTTTTTTTCTAGCAGCAAAAGAGGTCATTTCCAGAATCACAGCAGATGTTGGTTACACACAGAAAGCTGCCTAGGTGGAAGCTTGAACGTTGGTGGTTTACTCAAAGCAAAGAAATTAAGAAAACCACAATGCACTCTGGAGTGGGAGGAAACAAACTAATTATATCAACAAGTATGCATCCTTTCCAAGTAATGAGATAATGAGTCAACTTACTGATTGCATATTGTGGTTACTGAATGCATTCTGGGATGTTTAACAAGAGGACTGATTGCTCATAATTCAAGGTGTATCTCTCCATTTACTGAGGTTTTATTTAACCTCTAGCAATTTTGTCACATTATTCACAAAGGCCTTATAAATCCTCTGTTGGATAATTCCAAGGTTCAACATATTTTTGACACATGCAATTATAAATGGTAACTTAGAAAAATCACATTTTCTGTTGGTTGCAATTGATCGCTGTATGTTGAATTTTTTATCCAGCAAAGAAACAAATTCTCTTGTGAATTTGTATAACATATCTTTATATTCTTTTAGGCGTTCTGCATAGATAGTCACATCAACTGTGACTAGAAATGGTTTTGTTTCTTTGTATCCAACCATAATAATTTTTGTTCCTTTTTTCCAGCCTTACTATACTTTATTACATAGATTATATTGATATAGTTGTCTTTTTTCTCAGTCTTAACGGGAAACTATTTTTCCATATTTGCTACAATTTTTTTCTATAGACCCTTTTTATGAGATTAAGAAAATTCCCTTCTATACCTAGTTTAATAAGTTCTTAAGCATAAATACATGTTTAACCTTATTAAATAATTTTGTAGCATCTATTGAGATCATATAATTGTGTTCTTCTTTTAATACAGTGAATTTCATTATTGATTATCTCATGTTAATCCAAACAAGTATATCTGAAATTAACTCTACTGGGTCATGATACATTATCCCTTATATATACTCCTAAATTTGGTTTCCTAATATTTTATGTAAGATTTTTATATCTATGGTTGTAAATAAGACTGACCTATAATTTGCTTTTCTTTACTAACTTTATTAATTTTAAGAATTAAGGAAATCAAAATGCCAGTTGGAGAAGGAAGTCTCTTTTTTTGGTACTGAGGAAAAATGTACTCTTTTGAAGAAATATTTGGTTAGGAGTTAGTTCCTTGACTGGTTGGTAAAACTCACCAATGCCTATAAAACTATCTAGGCCTGATGTTTCTAATATTTCTAATTAAAATTAATTCCTTTAATGAGTATTCAAGATTTATTGAGTCAGCTTTGATAAGTTATATTTTTCTTGGAAGAATGCATTTTATACAAGTTTTCAGATTTACTGTATGAAATTCGTTATAGATTCTTTAATATCATTTTGATTTCTGAATTATCTTAATTTTATATACTTTTTTATTCTTAATATTGTTAACTGTGCCTTTACAATTCTTTTCTAAATCAATCTTCTGAGACTTTTATCCATTTTCTTTGTCTTTGTTTTATTATTCATTAATCTCTGACTTTATCTTGATTATTTTATTTATGTATTTTTTTGGGGTTTATTTGGTTGGCTTTTTTCTGACATCTTATATTGAATGCTTAGCTCACTAATTTTCACCCTCTGTTCCTTTTCTAATTAAAAAGAAAACTTAAGGCAATAATTTTTTTTTGAAGAGCCATTGTAGCCACACATACCTGGATCAAGTCTTAATGTGTAGGATTTTTTTCAATTATTGTTCCATTCTTAACCTCCTGATTTTCTTTGTGATTTCATCTTTGATCCAGTAGTTATTTAGAAGTATATTTCTTAACTGCCAAGCATAGCATTGGCTAGTTACTATATCATCAATATAATGTTGATTATTGTAGAAATCAGTATTTCTAACTTAGTTGCACTGTGGTCAGAGAATGCTGCCTATAAGAAACTAATATCTGATTTTGTTTAATCCTGCTTTATGGCTCAAATGTGATGAACTGTCATAAAGACATTTCTAAATGTGTTATTTGGTTGCTGATTTTATGTGTCAAAAAGCATTTGTTAATTTTATTACTTAAATTTTATCTTTAGTTCCCTCTCATTTTATTGAAATAGGTTATTCAACCTTCTTTTAACTAGAGGTTTTAGCCCATTAACATTTTTGGTAATTATCTGACTTGAAACAATAGTTCCCAAGATATGGCTATCAAGCATTGAAGAGAGCAGTGACCCTTAAGAGACGGAAACGAATGAGGTGAGTCCTATAATCACTCCAGGCAAAATCTGAAAGATTCCCTAAATTGAGGAGATGGAACTCAGAGTTGAGGAAGACCGAGACAGCTAAAATTCACAAAGGAAAATGCTAGAGAGAGATGCTCAGCCACAGAGTACCAGAGATCTGCAAAGGGCCCCTTCATGTCCAGCATATGCATGTTAGGAAACTCTCCAAGGTACTGAAAAGAACCACTTGAAAGAACTAGAGATTAACAGTGACCAGGGCCCACACAGGGCCAGGGATAGTGCCTGTCCCCACCGGCTAGATTGGAAAACTTCCTGCCTCACACACAGGTTGCTGGGAAGAGTACATAGAACTTCCCTGCCTCAGTAGTGGGAATAATGAGCCCTAGGCCAAGCAATGTTCTGGTCCTGACCAACAAGTAAACAGGTGGCCTGCAAGGATCAAACTATTCCCAAGTAATGTAGCTGTGTCCAAAAACAAAGCTCAAAAATATTTATCAAAAAAAAAAAAAAATCCAACACTTAACATAGTATAAGTCACAATATCTGACACCCAGTAAAAAAATTACCAGGTATTCAAAAAAGCAGGAAATTAAGACCCTAGTGAGGAGAAAAATCAATCAAGAGAAACTGATCCAGAGCTGACATAGGCAAAGACATTAAAACAGTTATTATAACTCTATTCCGTATGTTCAATAAGTTAAGTAGAAACATAGAAGATATAAGAAAAAAATCTAACTTTGAGAGTTGAAAATTACAATGTGTGAGATAAAAAAAACACGCACTGGATAGAAGGAAGGGCAGAAGAGCCATTGCAGAAGAAAAGATGGACAAACTTAAAGATGTAGCAATAGGAACTCTCCAAAATGAAAGCAACAAAGATAAAATGGAATTATTTTAAAAAATAAGTAAACCAAAGGCAGACAAACAGGAAAAGGGAAATAAAAAAAAGAGGAGACAAATAGAAAACAGTATCTAGAGGGAAATTTATTTCAACAAATTACTATATCAGAAAAGATGAGCTCAAATCAGTGGCATTTTCTACAATAAAAAACTAAATAAAGAAGAGTAAAGCGGTTGAGAGTAAGCAGGCTATAGCAGAAACTCATGAGGTAGGATAAAGATTGGCCAACTTCCCCTGTAAAGAACCAGATAAGAAATATTTTAGCCTTTGTGGCTCAAATATAGTCTCTGCTGCATATTCATTTTCTTAGTTTTTTTAAAAATAACTCTTTAAAAATGTAAAAGTCATTCATAGACACAAGGCTTTACAAAATCAGGGTTGGATTTGTCTACCAGCTGTAATTTGCTCCACAATGATATAAAAAGCAGAAAAACAACCAAGAAAAATCAGTTATATCAAAAGCTGATTGTTTAAGATCAACAAAATACATAAACCTCTAGCCAGAGAGACAAGACATACATTACAATATCAGCAATGACAGAAGTGGCATCACTATAGTCATACAGATATTAAAAAGACAAAAAAGGAGTATTATGGACAATTTTATGCCAGTAAATCTGATAACTCAGATGGAATGGGCAAATTCCTTGAAAGACACAGTCTACTAAAAGACACAGTCTACTAAAGCTTAGCCAAGAAGAAACAGATAACCTGAACAGACCTACTACATTTCATTGGAGAAATTGAATTTGTAGTTAAAAACTTTCTAGCAAATTCTACCAAACATTTAGAGAAAAAAATAATATGGATTCTATACAAACTTTTCCAGAAAATTGAAAAGGAGTGACTTCTTCCCAACTTAATGAAGTCAGGATTGCTGTAGTACCAAAACCAGATAAAGACATTGCAAGAATCCTGCAGACTAATATCCCTTATAACCACGGATACAAAAATTATAACAAAACATTAGCAAATGTTCAGAAGTTAAAAACAAAATTGTTTATAAATTCAACAATATATAAAAAGGATAATACATTATGATCAAGTAGAGTTTATCACAGCAATGCAAGATTGATTTTATACTTAAAAAATCACTCACTGTTCAACCATACTAACAAAAGAAAAAAGAAAAAAATAATATTTTATATTAATAGACACAAAAAAGGCATTTGACAAGTACCTAACATCCGCTTCTGATAAAAACTCTCAGCAAACTAGAAATAGAAGTGAACTTCCTCAATCTGATAAAGGGCATGTACAAGCAACCTACAATACCATACTTAATGGTGAAAGACTGAAGGCTTTCATCCTAAAAACAGGAGTACTGTGAGGATGGTTGCTCTTGCTACTTCTGTTCAACATTGTACTGAATGTTTTAGCTGATGTGATAAGTCATAATAAAGAAATAAAAGAATCCAGTTTGGGAAGAAAGAAGAAAACATATCTTTATTCAAAGACAGCATGATTATCTCTGTAAAAAATCCTATGGAATCTACAAAAAAGCTACTGGAAGTAATAAGTGAGTTTAGCCAAGTCGGAAGATACAAGCTCAATATACAAAATTAATTCTTTCTATATGCTTTGAACAAACAGTTGAGAATTAAAATTTTAAAAGTACCATTTATGGTATCATTAAAAATATTAAATAGGAATAAATTTGACAAAAGATGTGAAAGATCAGTACACTGAAACCAAAAAAATCACTGGTGAGAGAAAATAAAGAAGACTCAAATAAATGGAAAGGGATATTTAGCTTATGGGTTAGAAGACTCAGTACTGTTAATTCAAGTTTCTCCAAGTAGGTCTATAAATTCACTGCAATCCATATCTAAATCCCAGCAGGACTGACTGATTAGTTAGTGGGTTGATTTCTTTTTTTTTTTAGAAATTGACCAAGTGATTCTATACTTCATATGGCAATACAAATGAACTAGAATATCCAAGACAAACTTAGAGAAAAAAATCACCTGATTTCAAGATTAATCAAGTTACAGTAATGAAAAAAGTATGTTATTGGAGTAGAGAAAAACAGATCAATAGGACAGAAGAGTCCAGAAACAGCCACAAACATGTGCACAACTGATCTGGACAAAGGGGCAAAGGCAACTCAGTGGAGAATGGATAGTTTTTTTCAAGATATCATGCTATAAGCAACTGGAAATCCATACGCAAAAAAAGAAAAGGCTTTGACTCTTACTTCACACCATATCACCATATACAAATATTAACCCACAGTTGATCACAGTCCTAAATGTAAAAGTTATAACTATATAATTTCTGGAAGAAAACAAAGTAACATCTTTATGACCTTGAGTTAAGAAAATATTCTCTAGCTATGATCTCAAAAGAATTATCATAAAAAACAAATTTAAAATTTACTATTACATCAAATTTTACAGTATCTGCTTAATGGAAGACATTACTAATTGTTAATTAACTACTAGTATAACAAGAAGTCACAAACTTTGAGCAAACTTCTGTAAGATATATATCTGATGAAAAGTTTTAGTCCAGAATATATAAAGCACAGTCAAAACATAATAGTAAGAAAACAACCCAATAAAGAGTGGGCAAAAGATTTGAACAGACATTGCATCAAAGAAAATACATGGATTTTCTTATACAAGTACATGAGAATTTGAGGTCATTATCTATTAGGAAAATGCAACTTAAAATCACAATAAGGTAACCCTACACACTTATTAGAATGGCTAAAATTAAAAAGCTTGACCAAACCAAGTGTTGGCAACATTGTAAAACTACTGGAATTCCTCTACATCGTTGGTGTAAATGTAAAATGGTACAACTACCTTGGAGAATTGTTTGGAAGCTTCTTAAAAATTTAAATATACACTTAATCATATTATCAGGCCATTTCACACCTAGTTATTTACACAAGAGAAAGAAAAACATATGACTACACAAAGACTTTGTATATGAATGTCTGTCACAGCTTTATGTGTAATAGCCAAAGCCTGTAAACAACTCAAGTATTTATCAACAGGAGAATGGATAAACAAATTGTGGTATATTCATGCAATGGAATATTAGTCAGCAACAAAATGAAGGAACTAGTAATATACACTATAGCATGCATGAATCTCAAACTCATTATACTGTATGAAAGAATCAAGTCAAATGCATATACTGTATGGCTCTAGAAAATGCAAGACAGAAAGCATATCAGTGTTTGGGCATAACTGGGGACTGAGGTCATGGGAGAGCTGAGAAAGGGGGATTCTGAAGGGGCTGAGGAAACTTTTTGGGGTGATGGATATGTTATCTTGAAAGTGGTGATGGTTTATTTTATATAAATTATACCAAAATAGGGCTGCTAAAAATGCCATTTCTGTGGGATTTTTCTCTTCTCTTCCTTCTCCTCCTCCTCCTTTATCTTCCCCTAGACATGATTATTGCCAGGTAGTGAAATCCATTAGAGGTAAGTCAAGCGACTTTATAAATTAAACAAAGAACCAAGGGCAATATTTTATTTGAAAAATAACCATTATATCATGTTTATGATGTAAATATTGTGGGCACATATATATTTTTAATGAATTGCTCATGGTTTCTATATTCTTTCAAAGTTGTACATAAAGTTAATTTTTACTAAACAAACTATATTTTGCCATTGCATCCACGGTCTCTGTGGTGGAAGACTGCTTTCATTTCACTTCTGTTCTTGAAACATAACATGTCACTGGAATGTTTCACTGGCCAAGTCACTGGAATGTTTCACTGGCCAAGGCACCACTGCCAAGAAGCTAATCTGCAATGGATTGAGTCACTGACCACATAATACCATGACATAAATTTCCATGACATAAATCCTGGTGCAGTACTGTCCACGGCTGACCCAGGGTTTTATTTCAAATTTAGTTGCTAAAAATGCAGCAGCGACATACAAAAGATATCAGAGTGTCACTAGGATCACATAGGTGATTTGACACTGAGCAAGAATTAGCAAAAGCATCTTCAATGTGATTTTTTCAGGTCTAGGGAAAGTGTCAGTGATTCCTAAATTCACTAGAATTTTTTCCTGTGGGATAAAAACAAACGAGAAAATCAAGGCAGTTTTCCTATCACCTTTGAGCTTCTCAACACTAAATGACAAAGCTAGATCCCAAAAAGGTTTTGAGAAACTTCCTGCTGACATGGGAGTATTCTTTGTTATAGCACACCCCACTGGGCCAGACGCATATGAAAGGGAGATGGCAGATCAGTAATCAGGACGGGGTGATTCAAAAGTATTTGAGACTTGGACTCCACAAACAGCAGCATCGTAAGATCTTCCTAAAACACAACTCCCAATGAATTTGTATTGGTAGGGATATCTGTAAAACCCCTGTACCAGGTTAAGCCTGCAGGTGGCATTGAGAACCAGAGCTATTCTTTCTAAACAGCCTTTACGAAGACTGAGAAGCAGAAAAGGCAGATTACAGAAAGCAGCCACAGCAAACAAGGTAGAATACTTTTACTTTTACCTACCACAGAAAGGACTGTTCTTCAAGCTTTCTTGACCCATTTATATTTTGTAGACTGCCGAAGAGCTAATGATTTCAGTGTCTCTTAATCTGAACTGCTATTTTAGGAAAAATAGTCTATATAGTAAAAAGTCTGGTCAGGCCAGTATAAGTATGGATCCTGGTTACATCTTGATCCATGAAAAACTCAATGTTTGGGAGGAGACAGATTTCCAGTCACAGGTGGAAAGTAACACTGTCAAAATGAAGGACATGGATAAAAGGATAATAGCGAAAGTAGGTTAAAACACAATAGTCATATTATTGTAAAAATCATTTTCATCTCATGAATGTCTAATTATTTTCTTTTCCATTGCTCTTCTAAAATTAGTACTTGCTTAGTAACAGAAACATCAAGAAAGGACACAGGGGGTATTATAATTCTAGCAATTAAAAGCTAGCCTCCTCATTTTCTAGGCTTGATTTCAGGTCTTGAAAAAAATACATACTTTTTTCCCAAATTTAAATGGCACCATTAGAGCATAATTTAAAATTTAAGTAGATAAGATAAATAGATGGGCACTGAACACAGCATGTTTAATTTAAAACTAAAATGCTTTATTTTCCTACGAATGAGCAAAATTAAACTTGCTCCATAATTTAGAATGCTCTATTTTATTTTTATTATTTTCAGTTTCATGTTGGGTAAGAAGTTTTTCATACACTAATGTCCACTGTAAATGTTTTCAAAAGCCTTTACTAAATAAGTGGTGGTACTAGACCAACACCACCATATCACCAATCCAATAGTTTAGAATATTTTTCCAAAATGTTTATTTTACCTGTCATACTAAAAGTCATCCAGGATTATTCTTCCTACTCCTGTAGGTTCTCAAAATATTTTCACAATCAGATTCAATCAGCTTAGTATTTCACTATTGAAAGTCTTAGAATTATTTGCAGATTTAAAGTTTTTGTGTCTCCTTCCTTTTGAAAAATAAAAAAAAATAAAATGTTTAAAAATGCATTTCTGGCTATGAACTTTTAAGTGCTACAGATTTACATTTCTCTGTTCATAAAAGGACCTGTTCATTTTTGGCGGTGGTGGTAGCGGCACCAGGGTTCCTTCATTTAAGGCAATTCCTATCCATGATAAAAATATAGCTCTTTTGAAATAGTTCCAGTATATACCACTAAAATTCATTAAAACTCTGGAGTGGATGCTATTCAGTTCTCTAAATCTAGAGTATAACATCATCTAAAGTACCCCTCATCCCTGTTTCTCCCTATCTCATAATTTTGGATTTTTTTCAACAGAGTATTGATGACTCTCAGAAATCATCCTGTTTGTGTATTTGTATACTTTTTGTCTAAATCATCTCTCCCCATTTCGCACCCTATGGACCCCATACAAACATATAGAGTTACGTGGAAGATCCATTTAAGAGGATCATCACCAGGCAAATAGAAATTACCCAATAACACTGACTGCTTGAAAAAATTCCTTAGATTTAGTTTGTCAAAGATGTTCAGAATATTTGGTACGATTACATTATTTGTTCTAGCTCTATGACCTCTCAGACATCTTTATGTAAATTAGGATTGGTGGGATTTTTGAGAGTCAATTCATTTTACAGAGCTAGAAACTAAGGTCAGTGGATGTTCAATCACTTTGTTCAGAAACTTAGTGATGGGACCAGAATAGAATCCAGTCACTTGACTTCTAATCCAATAACCTTTTTACTGAGTTAATTTGCTAGTGAAACTCCTCAGCATTTCCTCACAACAGAATAAAACCTCGAGCTCCATATCTCTGCCTTTTCTTTGCTATAACTAAGTATACCTTTTTAAATTTAAAAACCATGGTTATAAATGATCTCATTTCCTCCCTCTGAGTTATCTAAAGCAGTATGTCTCAAAACATGTCAACACCAGTTACTTGATGTACTCTAAGGAAAAACAGCGTTCCATGGCCAAACAGGTTTAAGAAGCATTGATTATTACGTGGACAATAGGTATTACCCAAATACTAGCACTGGAAACGTCCTACTGTAAACATACATGCTTCATTAAGCGTTTCCTAAACTCACTTCACTATAGCATCCTCTTTTCACAGAACCCATCAATAGCCTACAGAACAAATACACCATAGAACATGCTTTGGGAAACAATGATTTAAGAATCTTTATAACTGCTTTAAAAATACATCATGAAGTATTATTTTTCAGAATATTTTCTAAACTGTCAGGTTTCTAGTTCCTTCTATGTCATACAGCACTTAATGACTTTCCCTATTTTCACTATTTAATTATGCTTTCACTTATTAAAATCTGGCTAAACATAATGCATATACATGGCATCTGGCATAAGTAGGAAATAAAGGTTGATTTCTTCTTTCTCTTTGCTCCATTACTTTAAAAATAAAACAAAACTGAAAACTGTTATTTCCAATAGTGCAAATTATGGTCAATTTATGTTTTCATTATTCTGACCTGCCATGCTCAGTTTTTAGCTTTCCAATAAGGTATTCTTAAACAATTCCTAACATTCCTGTGGATCATGTACTTGGAAAAATGCTTCATTTACATATGTATTCCCTAATATTTGCATTCATTCAGTTTCCTTTGAAAGTAAATGGTAAACAAATTAATGGCATTTAAAGGAGAGAGGATTTCCTCTCAAAATAATTTTAACGTTTATGTAGTTGTGTTCTGTAATTTCCTATAAAGCATCTCTCCAGTCCTTAGTTCCAGGTAGATACCCTTTCCTCTTTTTTGAATCCTAAGAATAGCATTTAAAGGAAGAAGTTACTTGTTCTTTAAAAGAAATCCAATAGCATGACACCATGTAAACCAGAAATCTTTCACAGAGGCCAAGAAGCCAAAGGAAAACACTGCTCATGATCAGGCTCTCTCGAAGCTCTTGCTGCTCTTTCATCTGTGTACTTTCATGCTTCCTCAGCACACCATGAGCCAATGCTTAATGCTGGAACTCTGCTCAAAGTAAGTTACTGAGCTGAGTGGTTCTGTAACTTTGTTTTTGCTGGTTGTGGGGCATATTGGTGAAAAAAAGAAAGGGAAAAGGAACTAGCTTTTGAAAGACAGCACTGATAAATGATGAGTCTTCCAATTTAATTTTTTGACAGCTTTAAGATTTAGTGAAAATTAGAATGGAAAATAAAACCAAAGTCCTAGCATTTTAGAAGTTTCTTTCATCTTAAGTGAAATATTCTCATCAGAAACTTTGGCACCTCATCCAGTGCTTTTGATGTTGGCAGTAAAACAAGGTAATCCATCTTATTAGCTGGGAAGAAATTCCCTTCACTAGTGAGGAAAGTATAACTTATAAATAAGTCAAGTTGATATGGTTACATTTTTACTTCATAAATTGGCTTTGTATTTAGAACTGATTAGGGATGAAAGAGTGGAGAGAGAGGTTATCGACTAAATTATGTTCTCCCAAAATTCATATGTTGAGGCCCCGACCCCAATGTGATAGGGCCTTAGGGTAATTAGGGTTAGATGAAGTCATGAGAGTGTAGTCCTCATGATGGAATTAATGGCTTTACAAGAAGAAGAAGAGAGGGAGATTGCTCTTTCTCGGGGCCATGTGAGGACACAGTGAGAAGGTGGCTGTCTGCAAGTCAGGGCCCCTCACCAAGAGCTGAGTCTGACAGCACCTTGATCTTGGACTTTCAACTTCCAGAATTGTGAGAAATAAATATCTGCTGTTTAAACCATCTGGCCCATGGTATTTTGTTACAGCAGCCTGAGCAGACTAATACACACAGACAGATGGACAAAGACACAGGGAAGTTTTCTTGCCTGTTCTTTATTTGTCCAAAGTCATATTGATTTGGTAGCAGTGTGCATGGGTTGGATATTTTATTCAAATTAGGTTTAAGTTTTTTTATTAAAGAAAATCAGGGGAAATTTATAGTATTAATATGTCAAGAATCCTATTTGCTCATGTACTTCCAATCTCTGTGAGCAACTGTAGCCTGGTATCAAATTGAACCCCGAGGTCATTAAATATAACATTCTAGGGGAAACTGTTGAAGACCTAATAACAAATAAAGGCCAAATAATGAGAGCTGGAAACTACAATTCCACCCTGATAACATGGAAAGCACTTATATAAATTATGAAAAAGGGGAACTGTGCAACTCACAAGTTTTCAGCGATGAATCACTCATATGCTACACTGCATGTGATAAATGTTTAAAAGTAAAAGATCCAAAAACATTTTGCCAAATAAATCTTGCAGTGTTCCAAAGGGAAGCATCAAAAGGATATTCATTTATAAAATTACAGTTTGGTAGATAAATTATGAAGCCTCAAAGAACACGCTGTTTCTTCTGTTTGTCAGTTTGTAAGTTGACTCAACAGGTCTAAGTTTAATTCATGAAAAATCAAATCATCTCTTGAATGTTTTCTTTCTTTTTTTTTCCCTGCACTACATAAGATGTGTGCTTTAAAAGTTGTATGCCATAAATTTTAGAATTTACTATATGGTACTTATAAAACACATTTCCATAACTCAAAATATTATAATGCTTACCTATCTTTAAGAAAGTAATAATAAAGCATTGAGATACTGGGGGGAGGGAGGAGTTTAACAATCAGAAACAAGGGTCATTTAAAATAACTGCAATATAATTCTATTCAAGTTAAAATTTAATAAAAATAAAAATAAATTCTACCTAAACCTAAAATGTTTTTATCAATTTTATCTTTCTTCCTTTTAAGATAGAAGAAAGTACTGTCATGAATTAGACTAATTTGAAGTATATTTTAAGTAATGGGAAAAATAGTAGAAAGTGGCAGGTTCATATTCAAATGAGTGCTCAGGGTGGTCAAGCCCACAGGCAAGCCACCTCTAACCCTGTGTAAACATTATTCGATGAAAATTTTCCTTGCTCAGAATTAAAATGATTTTTCTACAAAAATGGTTTCCACTGACTTGAAGTACTCTAGCCAACCAGTACCCCACAGTGGCAGTCTGTTCCTTTGGACCCCGGCCCACACACACACCCCTATCAGTGCCCTGCAGAGACAATTCAAAGTGTGTTGTGAAAAACCCCCTTCTGAAAGTCCTTTTATGCTGTTTTAATTCAATCTGGTTTCTATATTGAAGCTGAAATTCTGACTTACCACCAACCCTCGTTTTATATGTCTTCGATATAAACCCATATATCTTCAAGGCAGACTATATTTTAATGTACCTCCAGTTAGTAGCTAATAAATATACCTATTTGGAAATTCTGTTTATTCTTCCATACTTAGTTGCAGTAAACTTGACAGCACAAGACAAATGACAATGGGATAGCAGCTTCTTTCATTTTTATGCTACATTCTATTTTTTTAGGAAACTGGAAAGGTATCACCATTGTTTACTGTTATCCCATGTATTTCTAAAAAATATTTTTAAAAGACTATTTAAAATGCATATGTATCATGCATATGTATATTAACATAATTATATGTTCTTAAATATCATGATATAAAATTACATTCTTGCTGGTAAAGAGTCCTCTTGGCCTCTTGCTGGGTGTGCCAAGACTGCAAGGCTCTCTCCACTTTCTACCCAAGCCATTTATCAGGCTTTCGCATGTAAATGGTAATCTTAAAAGACAAGGCAATGTTTCCCGTGGAGAAAAAGCAGGCTTGCTTACTGTTTGCTCCATCAGCAGTGGATTCCCCCAGCTCAGTGTCTTCAGCTGTGGTACAAATCCACTCCATGTGTAGCATCCACCTGAGCCCATCATCTCACTGCCATGGGACCTGGGTGTATGAGGCACTGACTCAGACCAGCGGCTGCTTGTGCTGAGTGCTATGTAGGCTTTGCCTTTGGCCCAAGCATCTCATGTCTTCTGCCAGCAGTCTGAAGCAGCAGCAGGCTAACTTATCAGTTTTTAAGCAGGGTAAAAGCAAATCCCAGCCTGACAATACTATGCATATGCAAACTTTCACAGGTGTGATTCAAGAATACAAACAACTGGAGTTGTATGTCTCCAAGAACAATCATGATGAACATTTTGCTAGAGCACTGCTCTGTAAAACAATATCAGAACAATTTCCTCTGTCATCTTCATCACTGACCTTTTAATTGGACTATTTTTTAAACTGAATTTCTAGAGTTGCCATCAGTTTCATAACATAGAAACCTGTCTTTTCAAATCCCACAGTAATGTTCAAACAAAAGAAATTCCAAATCTTTCTTGGGTTATAATAAATGTTCCCCAAATTAAAAAGGCATGTACTTTGGCAAGTAGGAGGCCAGAAAAAAAGGGGTTTCAAACATCAAAGAAGGCTCTCAAAATACTCTTTCAAATGAAGAAAGCCCCACTCTCAGGACCTTATCTTGAAAGCTCACATTGGTTAGAGAGCAACCTTTAAAGGATTACCTTAACATGCAAGGAACTGGGCCCTCTCTGATGTGTTCTGAAACTTATATTAAAAAATGGCTGCGTGACTGACATGGCTGGGGGATGCAAAGAGGGTCAGGAAGCTGGAGGAAAGGCTTAAATTCCAAAAATGAACAAGAGTTCAGACATGAAGTCATTTGTGGAAAACACACACAATAAGAATATGATAATTGGTCATCAGTTTGCAGAACGCAATCTAACGCTTTTACTCCATAAGGTAACCATGCAAGGCAAAAGAAACTATAAGCCCAAAGGCATTTTTTAAGAATATAAATCTGTTTTCTTTGTCAATATATGTGTACAAAATAAAAATCAAAGTCCCCTTTCACCACCACTCAGTTCCACATTACCTTTACCAATACAGAATTTCAGTGTAGCTTCCAGATCTTTCTCTGTGTGTATTTTGATATATTTTTAATGATGTATTATATTCAGTGTTCTGCAACATGCTTTTCCACTTAATAACATGATTTACATTGCTCAGTGTCAATAAACACAGAGCTTCCCCACTTATTAAACATCTAGATGGTATTTTACAGTGACTTTATTTAATAATTTAACCATTCCCCTATTGACGAATGTTGATTTTTTTTTCCCCCTAATTGTTCAATGTTTCAAAATTAAACAATACATTTAAGCTTCAAAGTTTTTGCTGCAGCCTAAGGGTTCTATGCAATTTGGAGTCCGTTTTCCTCCGTAACCTCAAATCAGTGCCAGAGACTCTGCTTCTGTTCTTGGTCTTTGGCAGCGCTGCGCCTCTATGCGCGGTGCCCTGTCCCAAGGCCTTGGCGTGGCGCTCCTCCTGCCTCCTCACTTCTCAGCTCATAGGCCACTTCGTGAGGACTTTCTAGAACTCTTGATCTAAATAACCTAATTGATCCTTGGTCAGCTGTTATTATATCTTCTTTGTTTATTTCATTCCTAGTACTCACCACTCTCTGAAATGGTCTCGATCATGTGTTTGTTCATGTGTGTTTACTGTCTCCCCTTGCTGTAAATAAGGCCTTTCTCTGGCATCCTCCAGTGTATCCTTTATGAGAAAAGTGCTTGCCACATAGTGTATTCTCATTGTGTCCACTGAAAAACTGGATAATGGGCATATCCTTTCACTTGCAAAACGGCACATTTACGCAAGTAAATCCCTAGGAGAGGCACCTGGAAGTAAAACTGCTGTCCCAAGATGTATACACATAAAATTGTCATGGGTACTCTCCAAGTGTACTCCAGAAAAAAGCGTTAATTGCAGTTTACATTCCTTCCAACACTATATGGGTGGCTCTTTTTCCTAAATGCAGAGCCAGTTTTGTAATGCCAATCTGATAGACAAAAAATGATTTCATTTTGTAAATTTAAAAATTACCCTGACCTCAAGAATCATTTTACATGTTTATTATATTTGATCTTCAAATTTATTATCACTGGAACTCTTTCTACTCTTTTTTCCTTTGGGCTTATTAAAATATCAGTCTTGTTTTCTTTTTTATTATACAACATTGGAGGTTTGGGGTTGGTTTGTTCAGTCTTAAATACACCTGGAATTATTTTTATGTATGGTATGGTAAAGACTATTCTTCTTTTAAAATGCATACATGTATTTTTCTTATTAGAAAATAGTCATGGTAGACATTTTAGAAAAATCACACACATGCAAAACCAGCACAGAAAATAGAAATCCCCCAGACAAAATCATCGTTACATACAGTACTGTCATAACAGCACTATCTTGTATATTCTCACATTTTCTGCTCATAACTGGTTGAGCAGTGGCAGGAGAGTTTATACAAATGCAAGGTGACTTCTATCTGAAATTATATAACATCTAAAAACAGAGAGTCAAAAGACAGGCAAAAGTATTTCTTTTTAACCCAGAGAACCAGCAGCGGCTAACTAGTCATCCACTCTTCACTTTTCAATTAGTCAAATAGTTTCTCTAATTGAAAACACCGTTTGTTAACCCTGTTCCTCATTCAAGCTACTTGTATCACTAGCCTAATTCTATCAGTGGCCAGCACAATTACTTCACAATTAGAAAGAAAACATCAATATGAGTTTCTTCTTTAGCAGTTGGGTTAGTGTTGCTTGGACACCAGCAATGGACACCAGTTCTTATCTACCCCAAATGTATTTGCAGGGTCTATTCTATTTCTTTGTTTTTCACAGAAGCTTAAACCTTCATTGGGGTACACTTTCTGGTCGCAAAGCTAACTTATAGTAGGCTAAATCAACCTATAGTAGTTAAATTTTATATTTCAGTTTAGCTTCAAAAGCTAACTTTAATGCATACACAAAAAATAAACAGAACAATTTTTGGATTAAATTCTTGTGTTAATATATTTATATTTAATTGGCAAAGCCCCTTTAATTATCTCTGTGGTCAAGAGAACACACTGGAAAGACAGAATCAAAAAAGCTCTGGGTGCTGTCCCTAGTATAGAAAATTCTAGTTCTATGAAATATTGTTCTGTTTGAGCAGATTTTCTGGATGATTAAAAGCTCTCAGTGCCATAATTTTACCCTTAAACATCAAGTGTGACTCTTATAATACTACCCATTACTTTCTTAAAATAGTTGAATCTTTAGTTAATTGGTATAAGCAATAAAATTGTATACATTCCACAAAAACATTAATCATTTGTATAGTTCATCATCCGGTAAAGTCAGTTAAGTTAAGGGTCTTATTTATTTACAGAGAAAAAATAGTAAATATATTTGTTACAAATTAAAACTGACAGTCTATGGGGTACATAATTTAAATGTACTTCAGGTCTTCCTCCCTACCCCCCACCCAGGGTAGAGATCACTAAGAGATATCAGGACATCAACATTCAGGAATTAAGGAACCTACAACAGGAAAGTTGATGATACTTAGGTAAAGTCCCCTCACAGTAATTGTAAGATAATCTCTCTTCTCCTAGAAAGTCTGTCTATATTTTGCATAGAAAGCTCAGAGGATGGCAGAACGTGAGGCACTGAGTTAAGCAACCTTGGAGGTGACCCAACTCAGGACTCCTCATTGTCATGTGAGAAAATAAATAGCCTCGTTATTTAGGTCAACGTTGTGGGGACTTTAAAGTGAAAGCTTCCTAACCAGGAAAACTTGTTCTTGACCTTCATAAACAATAAACACAGCCATAGCCTCTCTTTATCATCAAATGACCACCTACTCATCTAGGGTTTTAACTCCTGAAATATATATATTTTTTCTATTAAGAAGGCTTTTCTCTTCATATAAAAATCTTAGCAGCGAATTTCACTGGAATTGGAACATTTTGTCTTATTTCTTTCCTTTCTGACATGATCTTCAGCTCTTGACTGAATTCTCTTGTTCCTGCGCTTGATTTTACCTACTGTCAGCGCTGACCTTTTGTGAGAAGGGAAGTCTACCTGGCACGTGGTTTGGATACTGCCTCTCCTAGAGATGGATCCTGTTGATCTTTTCAAATTCATGTTGCTGGTGGTGGGTTGTTTTTGTTTTTTAAATATTATGAAATGGGGGAATTACCTGGCGGTCCAGTAGTTAGGACACCACTGCAGAGGGCGCGGGTTCAAACCCTGGTGAGGAACTAAGATCCCGCAAGCCATGTAGCGTGGCCAAAAAATAAATAAATATAGCGAGATGGGAAAGTGGCATGTTATTTTAATATAAATATAACTGAAGACAAATGGTAAGGAATGGGATTAAGAAACTAAAGACATTTTTAAAGGTCCATCTTCCTTTCATTACTTTATTGACTTGAGATCTCATAGGCAATTTCAGTTCCCCAAGCTACATTTCATACAAAGCAGGAGGTGCTGAAAGGTATTATTTATCCCGTTAAGATTTCATAATAGTTACACTATTTTCTGGGGGGTGGGGGAAGCAGGTGAATTTATTTAGATTACTTGGAGAAATAAGCACATAAAAGGGAATGCCGGTGCCAAAGCCAGAGTGAATGTCACTTTTACTTATTCTGTACAATATTTCTCTGTCCAACCTATCAAAAGCAGTATAAATGAACATAATTATAGCATCTAATAGAGTTATCAGAATCTCTAGAATAGATGTTACAAGTGTTGGCATACTAGTGATAGCTGTTTGGGGTAACAGTAGTTCACAAAGAGTCCTATAGGACTTCATGTCTCTGGAAAAATAGTGTAGTGAATGCTACTGAAAACCATGAGTGTTCAGCTTTCCAGCTCATGGGTATCATTGAGCAAATGGTTCTGAGCATGAAACACAGCCACTCTGAACTTATGAGCCTAATGGATACTTTACATACATGGGCTTCTCCTCCAAACTGCTAGAGCTTTTGGCCCAATAGTCATGCCTAGTTATCAGACATCCTGACCCAGTTCAATATCAGACCAACACAGACGGCCACCCAGGGAAGGTGAGTAATTTCATGCTTAGGGCAGGATAATAATTTGGTGTGCTTTCAAACCGTTTGTTCAACATTTGCTCCTCCGAGAGGCAGAACACTTCCTGGAGACAGTTCAGAGAAGAAGGGACGCCAGTACGCGCTGTTGTATTATTTCAAGCAGTTCTGCTCTGGGCCCAGGCCCAAGTTCTCATTCAACAAACCGACACCCTGCAGGTAATGGGAACTCTCCACTTTAGAAAGCAGCTCAGTGACCAGGTGCTGTTAATCACGGGTGTCCCTAGGTGACTCACAGCCCACTTCACGCATCTGTGTGCGTTCTGACTGCCAACACATACAGGGCTCTTCCTAAAAGAGTTAATGTGGCTGAACTCTGGGATCAGTATGGTGGCATTTGAATCCAGACTCTCCCACTCACTAACAGTGTGACCATCAAGACAAGTTTCTTACCTTTCTTGGCCTCAGTTTCCTCATTTATAAAAATGAGAATATTTGTAACCACATAGGTTGCTATGAGGTCCAAACAAGACAGCACAATTAAAGTGTTATCTGGCATATAGTGAGCGTCCATTAAGGCTTGGCTGTTATTATCTGTAGTGTCCATTCCTCAGTGACACTCTGCACTGAATGGCCTCCCCTTTATTTTCGCTCTGACCATCATCTCTAGGTCCAGTTCTGCACCACCAACAGATAGGGTAACTGAGCTTCAGTGTGTCATTAAAATCCCTCACTTTCCCTTAAGAATAATTCCTTCCCCTTCATCAAACGTGGCAGCTCCACAGGCTCTTGAAACTCCCCGTTTTTAAATAAGTGAGCTTGCAGACGTGGAGACATGAAAATGGCGTGATTAATGCTGGTGGATTATTTTGCTCTGCCACCTTCTCAACAGGGGTCTTATCCTGTTGCCAATAAAGCTCTTTGAGAACACCAAAAAAGTCAGATGCCCTCTATCCACCTCTCAACCCCCGAAGCCTGGGAAAACACTGGAACATACTCCATTCTTTTTGCCACCTTCCTGAAGGACATGTTAACTTCTTTAATTTGTTTTCCACTTTTTTGTCCTTCAGTATATTGACCTCGCCTGGCTATGAGAGAAAACTAGGATGACAGATTTCACATCTCTTTGCGGCCAGTGAAAATCTTCGGCTAGAGATTTGGCTGCAGCCAGTGCCAAGAGGCTGTGAGCCTGCAAGCAGTTCAGTATTTCTTAATTGCCTATTTGCGTGCAAGCCAGTAGGCCAGAGACATCAGTAAACATCCCAGAAATTTGCCCCTGTAGACTCTGAGACACTCACATTTATTGAGTGCCCACTGTGTTCCATTTATCGAGCTGAGTTTACTCACATATGTTATGCATTTAAGCCTCATGACTGTGTAAAATAGCTGCTACTATCCGTGTCTTATAAAAATATAAATCACATTCAAAGATATTTAGGAAGGAGAAATTGAAATCTGGTCTCATTGACACTAAAGCCCATGATTCTTCTTGATCACACTGTTTTAAAAGATTCATCTTAGAAAGAAGAAATCTGAGCTGAATAAAAAATATTATGTTAGGGGCTTCCCTGGTGGCGCAGTGGTTGAGAGTCCACCTGCCGATGCAGGGGACGCGGGTTCGTGCCCTGGTCCGGGAGGATCCCATATGCCATGGAGCGGCTGGGCCCATCAACCATGGCCGCTGGGCCTGCGCGTCCGGAGCCTGTGCTCCGCAACGGGAGAGGCCACAACAGTGAGAGGCCCACATACCTCAGAAAAAAAAAAAAAAAAAATTATGTTAAACCAAAAACTCTAGATATGCTAATTTTGTTTATTTGGCTGCTAACTACTAGAAGAGTAGGCAATTATCTGGATGTATATCATATACCTTTATCAGAAGTATTTTCTTTTCAGGACAATTCCCTTATCTACCATGAGGCATAATTAATAGATCTCTGAGAGACAAACAGCATCAGGAGGAAATACATTTACAAAGTGACAGCTAATGAGACTTGAATAACTTTAACAGTGTATTTTGAAATAACAGTATAAAAAATTTTGAAATAATAGTATACTTTGAAAAATAATGGTTCAAATGGTTAAACCATGTGTAAGCAGTGATATAATAGCCACTTCCACTGAACCTTCATTTATAATTGAGTATTAGCTGTCTTTTGAGAAAAATTTGTCTGGTTAACTAAAGATAAATTTAGCCATTTAAAAAGTTTACAACTCATTGGCCAACAATTAGCAAGTATTTTTTGTGTTTGTCGAGCAGACAAACTCTGGTTCTTAGAAGGGCATTTTCTTGTTGTGTGTTAATAAATAAACAGCACTTGTTTGACCTTTCAGATTTGACATCGCTAACCTCCGCTTTAACGCTGACCAGATCCCAATTACCTTCTTTTTTAATATTGGCCATTGGTTGATTTTTTTTTTTCATTTGAAAACTATAGAACCTAAAATGTATAATAGTTTTACTTCAGTAAATTAGGAGTTCTCACTGGGATTCGGGGGAAAAAACGATTACGGGAAACAGAAGACTGACTACTCATGCAAAAGTTCCTTTATAGGAAGTGCTTATATAGTTTTAATTCCTTTGTTACATGTCCTTTGTTCTGCTGACAAAGGAGAAGGATCATCTAAAGAAAATTATTACATATTTGCAGTCACAAACCTCGGAGGATGAATAAAGTGCTGAGACAAATAGTTCAAAAAAGCCATTCAGGCTAGTTTTGTACATGTTGAAGAGTTGGAGTTGGGGTGTGCAAGGGTAAGAAGATCCACTGATCAACTTCTAACTGGTTTTGTTCATTTCTCTGTGTATTCAGTGCCTAAAAAAAGCCTTGGCATGGTTTCGTAAACATGTTCCATATACTGCACAGAGTCATTATTTATTTCATTCCCTAATAAGTAGCTGTATGTGCTGCTGTCTGGCCCAGCAGCACCAGAGACTGACCCATTTCAGATGCTTTATCCTCTGATGCTGATGCATACATTTCTCATGATGGAGTTAAAACACTCAATTTTTACAAAATGGTTTTAAAAATGTTTTGTATAAGAATTGAAAATCTGATATAAATTACAGACCTTCTACAGATGCACACACACTACACATATAGACTTATAACATATATACACGTAAATATAATTTTGCGTTTAGTTTTGGGTAGATGTGGACTAAAAGTTCATATCTGCTCCATTAACCCCAAAATAGGAGCCCTAACTCTATTCCCTGTGTGTATGGAAATCTGCATTTATTCTTCAAAGCTCTAATTAAACATCATCGTCCCTGGGAAACTTCACTGCTACCCCAGCCCCACCTCTAAGCATCCAGATTACCTTCTTCGATTACATTCTTCAAATCTCACATCTGAATACTCAGCACATATTGAGATATTTTGTTACTAAGCAGACTAGATTCTGTCTCACTTATTTTTCTATTCTTAATGCCCAGCACAGTTGGAGGCACATGGAAGGTCTTGCTGAATGAGGCAATGACTCTAAGGATTCACCTATTAAAAAAATAGACGTCAACCTTGTATTAACAAAGGAATTTTGCTTTTTGCTGATCACTCTGACCATACTAAGATATGATGAATTTAGCCACAAAAGAAGTTGGAATGGATAGTGCAATCTACTCACAAGGAAGAAATGAAGAAAACTAGAGTAGCAAATAATGCTATGTCATCTCTGTTACAGATACACATAGATACTTACATTTTGGGGGCCACAGCCTGACCATTATCATCCCTGCCATAGGCAGGCTCACACCTCTTAAGAAAAGCAATGCACAATCCTACCCCAAGAAACAAGAAAAATTTCTAATAAACAACCTAACCTTACGCCTAAAGCAATTAGAGAAAAAAGAACAAACAAACAAACAAAAAAAAGCAAAGGGAGCAGAAGAAAAGAAATCATGAAGATCAGATCAGAAATAAATGAAAAAGAAATAAAGGAAACAGTAGCAAAGATCAATAAAACTAAAAGCTGGTTCTTTCAGAAGATACACAAAATTAATAAACCACTAGCCAAACTCATCATGAAAAAAAGGGAAAAGACTCAAATCAATAGAATTAGAAATGAAAAAGAAGAAGTAGCAACTGACACTGCAGAAATACAAAGGATCATGAGAGATTGCTAAAAGCAACTATATGCCAATAAAATGGATAAACTGGAAGAAACAGACAAATTCTTAGAAAAGCACAACCTTCCAAGACGGAACCAGAAAGAAAAAGAAAACATAAACAGACCAATCACAAGCACTGAAATTGAAACAGTGATTAAAAATCTTCCAATAAACAAAAGCCCAGGACTAGATGGCTTCACAGGCAAATTCTATCAAACATTTGGAGAAGAGCTAAAACCTATCCTTCTCAAACTCTTCCAGAATATACGAGAGGGAGGAACACTCCCAAACTCATTCTACGAGGCCACCATCACCCTGATACCAAAACCAGAAAAAGATGCCCCAAAACAGAAAACTACAGATAGTATCACTGATGAACACAGATGCAAAAATCCTCAACAAAATACTAGCAAACAGAATCCAACAGCACATTAAAAGGATCATACACCATGATCAAGTGGGGTTTACCCCAGGAAGGCAAGAATTCTTCAACATACGCAAATCAATCAATGTGATACACCATATTAACAAACTGAAGGATAAAAAACATATGCTCCGGCTTCCCTGGTGGTGCAGTGGTTGAGAGTCTGCCTGCCGATGCAGGGGACACGGGTTCATGCCCCAGTCTGGGAAGATCCCACATGCCGCGGAGCGGCTAGGCCCGTGAGCCATGGCCGCTGAGCCTGTGAGTCCGGAGCCTCTTACTCCACAACGGGAGAGGTCACAACAGTGAGAGGCCTGCGTACCGCAAAAACAAAAACAAAAACAAAAACAAAAACATATGATCATTTCAATAGATGCAGAAAGAACTTCCAACAAAATTCAACACCGATTTATGATAAAAACTCTCCAGAAAGTAGTCACAGAGGGAACTTACCTCAACAAAATAAAGGCCGTATATAACAAACCCACAGCCAACATCGTTCTCAATGGTGAAAAACTGAAAACATTTCCCCTAAGATCAGGAACAAGACAAGGCTGCCCACTCTCACCACTATTATTCAACATAGTTCTGGAAGTTTTAGCCACAGCAATCAGAGACGAAAAAGAAATAAAAGGAATCCAAATCAGAAAACAGAAGTAATACTGTCCCTGTTTGCAGATGACAAGATACTATACACAGAGATTCCTAAAGATGCTACCAGAAAACTAGTAGAGCTAATCAATGAATTTGGTAAAGTAGCAGGATACAAAATTAATGCACAGAAATCTCTTGCATTCCTATACACTAATGATGAAAAATCTGAAAGAGAAATTAAGAAACACTCCCACTTACCATTGCAACAAAAAGAATAAAATATCTAGGAATAAACCTACCTAAGGAGACAAAAGACCTGTATGCAGAAAACTATAAAACACTGATGAAGGAAATTAAAGACAATACAAACAGACGGAGATATATACCATGTTCTTGGATTGGAAGAATCAACATTGTGAAAATGACTATACTACCCAAAGCAATCTACAGATTCAAGGCAATCCCTATCAAACTACCAACTGCATTTCTCGCAGAACTAGAATAAAAAATTTACAGTTTGTATGGAAACACAGAAGACCCCAAATAGCCAAATCAATCTTGAGAAAGAAAAATGGAGCTGGAGAATCAGGCTCCCTGACTTCAGAGTATATTACAAAGCTACAGTAATCAAGACAGTATGGTACTGGCACAAAAACAGAAACGTAGATCAATGGAACAGGGTAGAAAGCCCAGAGGTAAACCCATGCACATATGGTCACCTTATCTTTGATAAAGGAGGCAAGAAAATACAATGGAGAAAAGACAGCCTCTTTAATAAGTGGTGCTGGGAAAACTGGACAGTTACATGTAAAAGAATGAAATTAGAACACTCCCCAACACCATACACTAAAATAAACTCAAAATGGATTAAAAACCTAAATGAAAGGCCTGACACTAAAAAACTCTTAGAGGAAAACATAGGAAGAACACTCTATGACATAAATCACAGCAAGATCCCTTTTGAACCACCTCCTAGAGAAATGGAAATAAAAGTAAACAAATGGGACCTAATGAAACTTAAAAGCTTTTGCACAGCAAAGGAAACCATAAAGAAGACCAAAAGACAGCCCTCAGAATGGGAGAAAGTATTTGCAAACGAAGCAACTGACAAAGGATTAATCTCCAAAATATACAAGCAGCTCATGTTATGTAGCTTAATATCAAAAAACAAAAGAAACAATCCAAAAATGGGCAGAAGACCTAAATAGACATTTCTCCAAAGAAGATATACAGATTGCCAACAAACACATGAAAGTACGCTCAACATCACTAATCATTAGAGAAATGAAAATCAAAACCACAATGAGGTATCACCTCACACAGGTCAGAATGGCCATCATCAAAAAATCTTCAAACAATAAATGCTGTTGAGGGTGTGGAGAAAAGGGAAGCCTCTTGCACTGTTGGTGGGAATGTAAATTGATACAGCCACTATGGAGAACAGTATGGACGTTGCTTAAAAAGCTAAAAATAGAACTACCATACAACCCAGCAATCCCATTACTGGGCACATACCCTGAGAAAACCATAATTCAAAAAGAGTCATGTACCACAATGTTCACTGCGGCACTATTTACAATAGCCAGGACTTGGAAGCAACCTAAGTGTCCATCAACAGATGAATGGATAAAGAAGATGTGGCACATATATACAATGGAATATTACTCAGCCATAAAAAGAAATGAAATTGAGTTATTTGTAGTGAGGTGGATGGACCTAGAGTCTGTCATACAGAGTGAAGTAAGTCAGAGAGAGAAAAACAAATACCATATGCTAACACATATATATGGAATCTTAAAAAACGAACAAACAAACAAAAAGCTGTTCTGATGAACTTAGGGGAAGGACAGCAGTAAAGACGCAGATGTAGAGAATGTAGAGAATGGACCTGAGGACAGGGGGAGGGGGAAGGATAAGCTGGGACGAAGTGAGAGAATAGCATTGACATATATACACTACGAAACGTAAAACAGATAGCTAGTGGCAAGCAGCTGTATAGCACAGGGAGATCAGCTCGGTGCTTTGTGACCACCTAGAAGGATGGGATAGGGAGGTGGGAGGGAGACACAAGAGGGAGGGGATATGGGGATATATGTATACATATAGCTGATTCACTTTGGTATACAGCAGAGACTAACACAACATTGTAAAGCAACTAAACTCCAATAAAGTTGTTAAAAAAAATAAAATGTAATTAAAATTAATTTAAAAAAGCAATGCAGTGCATTCCTGCTGTACAGGTAGTCACTCTTTGTAGAGAGGACCCCACTCTCCTTGCCGCGTTGCTTAGACTAACCTGAGTCAAAGGCAGTCTGGGGACAGAAGACCCCACTCAGGCAGCAGATATTCTATGCTCCCCAGTTGAAGGAAGGCCCTGACCTCGGCCACTCCCAGCGTTTACTTCCTCAGCTTCTGCAGGTACAGACTGAAATTCTCTTTGAGTCTAGTTTAACTCTCCACGAGAGGGAATCCATTTGGTTCAATTAGTCACATTGGGCAGAGTTATTGCACCAAGGCATATGGCAGGTCAGATTGGAAGTTGGCTCTCTGGTCCCATGCTTGTGGCAAGGGAAAAGTGACATGGCAAACTACTCATCAGAGAGGGAGCTAGCGGCATCAGAACAGGCATGCCTCTGCATCTTGAAGGCACATAAGTCATATTTGAACATTTACACTGGTAACCTAGACAGTAGTATTAGGGAGATTGGGAGGATGGGGAAACCTGAAGTTTCCTAAATCCCAGTATGCATTGGAGTTGGTGTTTGGAATACCACATTTATTGGTTATTAATATTCCAAACTATGAACACTTGAGCCAAAGTGGAATTTCAAATTAAAGCTAGATGGTTCTTAAGCAAGAGGAAGGAAGAGGTTCACTGGAAACAAAGCATCATGTGTTTGAAAACAACTCTTGGTAAAACAAAAAAATCCCCAGTCTCTTCTGGGCATAGTGTAGTAATCATCCACTCCCCTCTGGACAAAATTCATTCCTTTCTTCATCTGTACACATGTGGCACTTTCAAACGGAATGAAATCAAGCTATATTTATAAATGTAAGCTAAGGGAAAGTAATAGATGACCTACATGTAGGTTTTATTTTTCTTTTTACTTGTAGACTAAAGGACAGAAGAAGAGACAGAAGTTTGAAGGAAAAAAAGGTAAATGCTGAAATAAATCTGTAATCTATTTTTTTTTTGCGGTACACGGGCCTCTCACTGTTGTGGCCTCTCCCGTTGCGGAGCACAGGCTCCAGACGCGCAGGCTCAGCGGCCATGGCTCACGGGCCCAGCCGCTCCATGGCATGTGGGATCTTCCCGGACCGGGGCACGAACCCGTGTCCCCTGCATCGGCAGGCGGACTCTCAACCACTGCGCCAACCAGGGAAGCCCCTGTAGTCTATTTTTTAGTGAAATAATCCATTTGGGTTGCCAGGTTCTGTCTCTCATTCTTTCTGGGTTCTAGGTTATCAGTCTCAACAAAGATCATCAAGAAAGGTGGCAAAACAATTATCAAAAAGGAACTGCATTCAACTTACTGGCAACTACTGAGTGTGCGCTTAATGTATTTTCAATGAGGCAGGCCTCCAAAGGCCTGAAAACCTACAGGCCCACGGAAGTTTACTTGCAACAACAGCATCAGCAAGAGTAATGTCCCATTCCTTTCAACCCAATTTATTTTAAGACACGATTATTCAAGCTTTCATCTGTTATAATTAGACTCGTATTTTCAGGATAATAAGACTGGTGAAGCTAGCTATCAAGTGCCCAAGTACAGTGGTGTTCAAATGGTTTTTGTTCTACCTGGTAGGCTCAAAAACTGTTAAATGAGCTTAAACTCGATTGCAAGAAGGAACAGAACACGCTGCGTGAAAGGTCTGCTTAATATAAAACCATAGTTGCTTAATATTCTTAGGTTTTCCATATCCTATACCTGGAGGAGCCTCCCATAGGGCACTGAGACCACTTTTAGACAGTTCCTCAGAAATGCCAGCAAATCAGAGATGGAAGCAGACTCCAGCTCAGCTGTCTCTGCAGGACAAACACAGAGGAGGCATTATTCCTTTAATGGAAGCCTAGTAGTAAGCAGATGTGAAGGACTCACGTGAGAACCCACACTTCAAGTATCTGGACAAAACTAACAGGGCATTTATTTAAGCAATCTAAACAAATCATAGCTCTTTGTTCTCCAATCTCCTCTACCAAAGTTTAAATCAAGTAGACATTTTCCTTACATTTCTCTCAGAGGTCTGAATGTGGTAGTCTCTGGGCTATATTTGGTCTAGTTTTGCTTGACCACATGGTGTTTAAAAGATTCTGAACTTGAATGCCATTAGTGGGCGATCGCTGAAGAGAGCTGGTGCCACCACTGCATGATACATAACATTTAATTCTCAACATGGTTCCTATGGACACGGTCAGGAAACCTCAAGTTACCGTACTTTGAAAGGCCCAGAGCTGTGACCTGGGAGTTTACCGTCCTCGGCAGTTACACTCCCTGCTGTAAGTAGGAATGGATATTTGGTGTGATTTCTCTTTCTCTACCTCTCAAGGCTAAATAAATACTAATTCAAGGATCTTGCTTATTTCCAGTCCCTAAATAAATCTTCCACTCAGGGTCAGGCTGATCCCTTTAACCGTCCTCTCCAAAATCATTCTGATCCCTATCCTCTCCTCCCCTCCCAGCCCTGAACGCCTCTCCCTCGGGTACCCACATCCTGCCTGTGAAGCTCTGAGTTCACTAAAGGGCTCTGCTGACTGGCTACAGGCAGGGCCCCTCAGCGCCTCCTGGGAAAGTCACCCATTACCTTCCATTAGGATTGCCACAGTGTAAGGTATGAGCAGAAAAAGGATTTTAAGGCAATTTGAGAAACAAGCTTGTGTAAAGTAAATGAACCATTTGGATTCCACACAGAGCCTTATACAAGATCTGTTTTCATTCCAGAAAGACATCTGAGGTGGCCAGACCTGCAGATTAACGTGCCTGGGCAGAGGAGCTTAATTCTGAAGTGAACCTGTCGTTCCAATCCAAGCAGGACAAGGTCTGGAAGCTTTAATTTAAACAGAAACCCTGCAGGACTCACTTGTGCATACAGCTGTCAAAACAATTCAATATCCAAAGATAAGAAGAGTATAAGATCTCCACGAGTGTACTGTACTGGAATGCAACATCCTTTTAAATCATGCTGCCGTATTCTGCGCTTTATCGGGTGCCCTCAACTTTAATATTTCATCTAATAGAATATGTAATTTGGCATTTTGTGTGGTAAACAATAGAATAAATGCTTATGTAGCTTATTAGGGCAAGTAAATTCAGAACAAAGTATAATGATAACATTATTATATGACATGTCATCAGTTTACAGAAGAAATTTCTCTAAGGAGCACAAAGTTCTGAATACATGAGTACTGGTATTACAAGAGAAAAGCAAATATTCATTATTCATTTAGGAAAGGAAAGGTGTACCCTTGTAATAAGTTTAAAACAAGGGTAAGCAAAATAAATCTCAGAGGCAGAGAGAATCTTTGTCCCCTGCCTTCTTCTAGGTCAACTCTGCCCCTCACCTGCTCCTTCCCACCACACACACCTCTACTCAGACATATGCTTGGACAACATGACCCTCTTCCCACCCTCCCTTTACAACTCACACCTCATTTCACTACCTCGCCTCTTTCTTATACTCTCCTCTCCCTCCCACCACGTCTGCCAGTCACCACATCTGGTCAAGTCTAACTCCTAAACATCTCCTGAGCCTGCCCCTTTCTCTCCACTGCACTGAATGCCTAGGTCATTCCACAGTGATCACAATAACCCCCTAACTGGCCTCCCTGGCTCCACTCTCTCCTTTCATTTTCTCTCAAGTTAATCAGTGGCCAGAGTGATCTCACTGAAGCCTAAGTGTATCACTGTCAACAAGGCTGCCTTACCTGCAAGGCTTGTACCTCTAACCATGGCATAAATAGCCCTTCATGACCTGCTCCCAAGCTTACTGCCTTCTATTCTCTGCTGAATCGTTTGCTCCTGGCATTAAAAACACTTCCAAATTACCAATTTGCTTTGCACAAAAACACAGGAGATGCAGTGTAGTGCAGTGGTAAGAACAGTAGCTTTGGAGTTAAACATACCCATTCAAATCCCGTCTCTATCACTTGCTAGATGCAAACATTGAGAAATAGACTTCCCTGAGCTTCAGTCCTCTTTATTATAAAATAAGGATGATAAAATCTGCCTTGCAGCACTGTTTTCAATTGTCAATAACAGAACACTGTTACCCTCAGTGGATGGGAGGTGTTGCAAGCGGAGATATTTATCACATAAGAAAGTACAGTAGGTGTTTAGGAGTCTGTATCACCAGATCCATGGGAAGCCTACCTGGGCCACCCTCATAAGCCTCTCAGGGCAGCAGCAACGGCCAAGCATGAGAGCCCAGCAACCAGAATTACCACCATGTTCCCATGAGGAAAACTCCCGTGGATGCAATCAGACGTGTTGGAGCAGTGGGTGAATGATTCTGCCTCCTCCTCCCGTTTCTAGACCAGACTGTTTGTCTCTCTCCACTGCTGAGACTACCTGCATCTTTGATTCCCTGACTTTAAGTCCTACTGGGTCTTTCCTAGGCTTGCTCACTCCACTCCACTCCACTCATTTTGAAAGACAAAGTTTGTTTTTCACCTGCCTTGGAAAGTGTTGCCTCATGCTTTTTTTTTTTTTTTTTTATGTTCTTCTTAAACCTTCTCCTGTACCACCCAACACCCTCATATCAGACAACAATAAATGGCAATTAACCTCCATTTCAACTATATCTCTGTAACTATTGTTATCCTCCTCTCTCTCAATAATGTAAAAATTTCTCACAATTTCTTCCATATCCTAATTTTCCCCACCTAATTTCCATTTTTGAGATTAACTGGCAGCTGCCTATTACCTTATACTTCTCTCTCTAAGTGATACTTTTAGTAAGCAATTCACTGCTACCTCCAAAGTGAACTTGCCTGTAATATAATTGCATCCACTTATACACCCATTATAACTATAGTAACTTAAAATCCCATCTGTGGAACAAAAGATGTTTCCACTTATCATGTTTCTATTGTATATAAGCTGTCCTTAAATATCATAAACCACAATACTTGCACAAGAGCCTATCCATGGTAAATGCCCCCATCCGCATCTCTCCTTATATGCCTTAGTTAAAAATGACATGTTTTTAACCAGTAAGCACTCCTGTTCTGATTCTTTTGTTTTTATTAAAGTCAGTAGGGTGGAATGAGCAGCAAGTCTATTAATATTCTATACTGAGAATCAATACACAATTCTATTTCCAACAAGACATTCTTTTTTTTTTTTTTTTTTTTTTTTGTGGTACGTGGGCCTCTCACTGCTGTGGCCTCTCCCGTTGCGGAGCACAGGCTCCGGATGCGCAGGATCAGCGGCCATGGCTCACAGGCCCAACCGCTCCGCGGCATGTGGGATCTTCCCGGACCGGGGCTCAAACCCGTGTCCCCTGCATCGGCAGGCGGACTCCCAACCACTGAGCCACCAGGGAAGCCCAAGACATTCTTAAACTTCGGATATAGACCCAAATTAAAACTCACAAGAATAAAAAGAAGTACATCCATTAGCAGAACGTCTTCCTTTTTGCCTGACAACATAGCAGAAACAGAAGACCTATAAGGAGACACATGTGCGGACCTCCTTGGAGCTGCATGTCATGCTTAGGGTCTTACTGGTCAAAAAGTCCTGGATATCTGCTTTCTGAAAAAGTAGCAATATTTTTAAGATTTTAACTGAATTTAATTTTTAGAATTAAACTGAGTTTTTATTTCATCCTATAATTAGTAATGTATTCCCCCACCACAGAGTTATGAGGTTAAATGATAAACAAGCACCCATTGATGCTAAGGATTGACTATCAACACCAGCAAAAACAAACAAATCCTTAAAGTCAGGTAAACTAATATCAATCTCATAAAAGGATAGCTGTTAATCTGAAATATAAATCCAATTATATACATTTCCTGAAGAAACAGTTAATAATGAAATTTGGGGAAACATAATGAGGGCAGTAAATATTTGTTACATGCTGAATTTCTTAAAACTACCCTGCATGGTAATTATTACTTTTCTTCATTTTACAGATGAGAACAATGAGGTTCAGAGAGGACAAATGACCTGCTTAGGAAAGTAGAGCAGGTATCGGAAACAGGATTACAAAACTGAATAGCTGCGAAGTCTTTATTTCCCACTAAAACACCCTCACCTCCCCTTGTTCCCACTACTTTGGCTCCAGCATTATTATCAAGGAATCCAGTTTAAATCATAGTTAGGTTACAAATATTTCTGCATATGGTATTTTTCCCCTCTGTCATGGGATTTAGTTCTCTCAGTCTATCCCATTTCTGTAATGAGAAAGCACAGCATCATGTTAATTGTCTGCAAAATGATTGAAAATGCCACAGAGATGCTTATGGAATTCATATGCAAGTGAAATATGATTACCTCTATGTTCCCTTCTGGAATTGAGTAGTAAGCTAATTTTTTTTTTTTTTTGCGGTACGCAGGCCTCTCACTGTTGTGGCCTCTCCCGTTGCGGAGCACAGGCTCCAGACGCGCAGGCTCAGCGGCCGTGGCTCACGGGCCCAGCTGCTCCGTGGCATGTGGGATCTTCCTGGACCGGGGCACAAACCCGTGTCCCCTGCATCGGCAGGCAGACTCCCAACCACTGCGCCAACAGGGAAGCCCAGTAAGCTAAATTTTTAACCTTCAATGCAACACATTTTAAACCTTCAAGTGGCAAAACATTTGTATACCACTTCTCTGAGGTTATAGAAACACGCCAGTTATCTGCAACTCAACTATGCCCTGCACTTTATACAGCCAAAAAGAGAACCATTTAACAACTTTTATATAGCTAGTAATTCCAGTAATAAAAGAGGAAGACAATCATACATAAACAGAAGTGCAAAAAAAATTGTTGCTTATTAGTAATAATCAAACTGATAATATCATTAATGGCTTATAGAGCGAACTGCAGTAACCTTTCACTGCACACTTCGATAAGCTCTTTATCCTGAGAAGAACATCTGTTCGATCTAACTTATCCCAAGTATCAAATGTGACACACAGTGTTTAAATAACTCTACTGTACACTTTTTCAGCAGGTTCTTCCCCCATTTCTCATCTTCACAAGACTGACTATAGGCACCAGCCTTCTCATGCTCTTTACGAGCTTCATGCAGACATGATGGGGAGGTAGGGAAGCTTATTACTTGCTTTCTTGCAGGAGTCCCATCCCTGCCTTTCTGTCTTTCATAGATTGATTTGGGAAAATGTATCTTGTTTTCTGAACAGAAGGAATTATTTTTAACCTTTTAAAAACACATTTGAATTTTATTAAATTTTTTCTCACTAAAAAAAATAAGCTTCAGATTCAAAGTTTCTTAAAAAGTACCTTAACATTTTATATAGATAAAAATAAGTAAAAAAGAAATAGTTCCCTGTGTCCTATTGAAAATGACATCCTCCATATAAACATTGGGAAAAGCAACTTCTTTGAATTACTACTTTAATCCACCAATCACATTTTGATTTTAAAAATGTGCCCAAAAAGATGCAGTATACATATCAATATTAGGTAACTATTTCCCGATGACTCTCAAGCATTAAATATTCGCATGAATTACATAAATTAAACCTCAGTTTTGTTGTTTTTTAAACTCTACAGGTTTTTTTTTTTAATCTGCAAATGTTACATGAACTGAATATTTTCACCTAATGTTATACAGTCTCTGCTCCTGCCACAAAATGAAAACACCAGAAACTTCACTAGTGCTTTTGAGAAGTGGGTTCTCTTACTGTTAATTCCTCTGGCACATCTCCTTCACCTCTTAAGACTGGACTAGGTGCCCTCTGTGCTTCTAAACCATTTTGTATCTATTGCTATCCTGGCACCCATGATACTGTTCTAACCCTTCCGTGCCTGGCCTACGTTCCTCCCCAGTCTGCTGGGCAATTGTGTGTGTGTGTGTGTGTGTGTGTGTGTCTGTGCATGCAAGAGAGAGAGAGGGAAAGGAAGAAAGTTTGGTAAGTTGTATTGATATTCCAGTCAAATTCTACAGTTTTAAATTTAATCTAAACCTTTTTTGAGGGATAACTCTGCTATTTAGCAGACACATACTAGATGAAATTACCCTCAAATAAATATAGAATATGTAAATATAGTACTATTATATTTAATTATTTCCCCCAGGCAGAAGTCATGATTTTCTAAATGATGTAAACACCTTTTACTCTGTGTCCAGGATTGAGAATGCAACTAACAAGTCCATTTGAGCATGCATACCCAGGATAGATTTGTTTGTCTATTTATTGGTAATTTACACACAGGTATTACTACACTGGTACACACATTATAAAATATGTACAAAAAGAGTTTTAAAGGGATGATGTGAGTGAAATAAAAGAACCATTAAAAAATTCTTGTCGCATAAAGAGCAACAAGAATTGAAAATCCAGGAATCCTGAGCAAGAAAAATAAACAAAAACTTTGTTATGTACTTATTTCCCCAACCTAGTGTTTACTTGAAGGTTGTGATCATTTTTTATGCTGAGGGTTATTGTTCTGAATGAAAGATTTCTTTTTTTTCCTTAATGATATTTCTTGAGCTCAGTTTATAAACACAAATCCTCTAACTTTATTAAGATTTCATAAATGTTATTGTGATTCATACAGAGAAACTGAGACAAAACAGTATTTTCTCCTATTGATAGAGGTAAGAAGAAAATAAAATTAATGATCTAACGTTCCTATAACTTACCCCCAACACACACACACACACACACACACACACACACACGTACCATTTCTATATGTCTTCAAATAGTCCCTAAGATTATGAGCCAAAGTGTATACCTCAAAGCCCAAGCATGAACTGAAGACTTAAAAGTTAAACAATAGAACGTTTTACCATGAAAGCTCTGAAATTGCATTCTAAATATTTTTGACATGTTGCTTCTTAACTGAATTGCCAGTAAGAGCACAGAAGAATGACTCAAGTATAAATCTGCATGGGAGGAAAAGTGATTAATCAAGACTGGCCCTTGACTTAGTAGATGCATTCATTCATTCCTCCAACAAGTCCTGACTCTGGGCCACTCCACGCTAGACTTTCTTCCAGTAGCAGGGACACGGCAGTGAATATGACAGACAAGCCCCTGTAAAACATTCAGTCCAGAGTGGGGGAGACAAAGTTACCAGCACAAGAGTATTATTTTATATTCTATTCTCTGTATAGCAGAGAATTTAGGTAGATCTGTGTAATCAATAGTGGGTAGGGTGCTTAATTCTAGAATTAATCTGTGTAATCAACAGTGGCTAGGGTGCTTAATTCTAGAATTAAGATGTCTTTGAGCTGGCCCAGGGGAATACAGCAGTGATATGCTAGGTTTTGGTGTGATGGGAGCAAAGGAGAGGGGTGCAGGCAGTGACTCCGAGGAGGCCAGGCTAGATCCAGGCTCCTGGATGAGGCACCCCAGGAAAACGCCAGACAGCCTACCTCTCCAGCCCCTGCTGTTCAAGTCAGGTTCGCAAGACCCCAGTACCAGGAAAGCTGCCATAGTCATTTTTAGTTTCTATCACAAGTGACAATTATGAATCCCCAGCAACGGCTCTATGATGATGGAAAAGGCTGGAGGGCCCAGTAAGAAAATGAAAGGTGAATCCTGGACTTCACCTTGCACACAGCAAGGTTTAGGGCAGCTGCTCTGAGCCTGTCCCTAGAAACTTTGACTCTCAGTCCAAAGGTGACTCCTGAGCAGGGAGTCAACTGCATAAGCTAGATATTATTATTCAACATCTACATATTAGGAGACAGAACTTCAGAGAAGATAAGTAAGTTGTCCAATGTTACCCTGTTAATTAGTGGTAAAGCAGGAATTCCCACATAGGCCTACCTAATTCCAAAGCTTTTCTTGCTCCTCAATACAAAACTAAACAACTTAATTTTCTGAACTTCCTACACAGTTCTTTGTGCTAGGACAGCAGCCCATGCATGGCTTCATAGCAGCATTCCTCTGTACTGGAATTCGGCCTTTTATCGTCTTATATTTCTCCAGTCTCATGAGAGCCTCTCATTTACCACGGAAAGCCACATCCCTGCCAAAGTCTTATAACAAGTTAAAGAGGCATAGCCATTACCCAAGATAATGACAGTCAGAGAATTACCATCATTTCTTTTACTGACTTTTTTTGCCAAAGTTCTGGTGAAAGAATCAAATGAAACTACATGCTGTGGACCCAAATTGTTGGGCTGATGGTGCTTTTCTGCAGTGGGTTCTCTCCATAAGATTCCCTTTGTGGGCCAGTTTCAGGAGGGAAATGTAGAATTTACAGGACTGAGCCTCTGTTGGTTGAAAGAAATACCAGTGCTCCAAGGAAATATTGATTGTGCCAGCTTCTTTACTACAAAAATATACTGGCAGTGTTATGTAATCAAGAAGTCAATGCAAGTATTCTTCTTTTCTTTCCTTTTCTCTCTTTTTTTAAGGACCATTTTGTTATATGACATTCTAATTCAATGTAGGCCCAAGGTAAGACTATATTTATCTGTTTTTCTTAGCTTTGTGTTCAGGAGCTACTACTGCTTTGCAAGTAGAGCAATACTATCATTAACCTAATAATTTTGGGTTAATTCAAGATCTGGATAATAGGAAGCAGACCTAATCTCATAAATGTGTGTTTCCCATACATACTAGAAACGTCTTTAATCTCATAAGATCCTGTATCACCTTTAGGAAAGAGTCCAATTCTGACTCCAAAATCTTAATGATTACTCTCTGTGCTTTGATAATTGCTTTCTTAAAAATTAAATCTGTCACTTCAAATAGTGAAAAAAAAGAGCAAAAATCTGCTTGTACCTAAATTTCTTAAATCTCATTTACATTTGTCCTTCTAAATGTTCTGACCTTTTCTAATGCAGATGTCAAATGCACTGCTAGGGTATACTATCAGCTTAGCATTTTCTGACTGTGCATGAAAATAATTCTTCAGAGTAAAATTAAATGCTGTTTTTATAACAGAGATGTATAAAAGAGTACAGTACAATGTATACAATTCTATGAAAAACTGAAGTTAAACAAGTAACTTTTCAGGAAGAAGAAATAAGACAGCATAGATTATTCTCAAAATAAGTCAAATATCTGATAGCACCACAGGCATCTCCTCTTAATTCTAAATATAGGATTTATTCATTCCCTTTAAAAAAATGTCATTAGAATTCCAAGGATATTTTGGTAAAACCTCACTACTAACTCATGTAAAAATTGTTTTATATGGGCATAGATGTGGAACAAAAAGAGTTTAAATAGTTATTTCAAGTGGCTTTAGAAAACCTGCAACATAAGCTCATCCTGGAAGATAATTTTCTTACTATGTATACAGCCAGGCTGCAACAGGTTCCATTCATATAGTGCTCCCAGCAGCCTTCCTGGAAATATGTAATAGACCAAGGTTCCTGTTTTTTTACCTACTTGTAAAAAGTCTTAAGTTAGTGCTAAACTAAGATTAGGACATCGTTTTTAAAAGGCCAATACATTACCTTTTTCCTGGAAATAAATATTGAAAACTCTAGAATTTAAATAGTCCGCGAGGCTAGGACACTATGGGTTTTAGGTATTCTGTGTATCTTTACAATATTGTTCTATGCATTTTAACATCTTTCACTTTTCTTAATGCTGCCATTTCATGATGCTGTGTTTTGGATGCTATTGATTAATACATGAATTTCTCTGCTGTATGATCTCTTTTCATTGAGGATCCAATAGAATAAAAGTAATATGACTAACACCTGTTACCACAAATGCTTTCTTGCATTTGCTGTTTGCATTTTCATGGGCCACAGTTTCTTCTCTATGTCTAGTTATTGCTGGTATTCACAGATAACAGTGTCTGCTCAGGCCAGCGTGCCTCACAGTCTGGTCCTCGCTGAGACCATACACAGCCTTTTCAGTAGCTTAAAGAAGGCCCTTCTAATTTCAGCAGTTTGGGGTTCTTTCCATTTTTGTTCATCTCAGGTAATCACCACATCTCTGTATACTGTAATCTATTACAAGCAGGTGTAGCAATTCTTCGGCTCCAACTTTCCTGCCTTTGATGACTACATTATAGCTGATTCCATGTCTTATATTAAACTTTCTCTCATTCACGTCTAGTCTAGTGGAGACATGGTCCTGTTCTAGCAAGATCATATACTGTTACACATTGCACTATAACTTATACTACCTTTATGGGCAAACCACACAAATTGTTGATGCCAGTAAAGCACACAGATTTAGCAAGTCCAACATTTGCAGTCATGTGATAGGGTGGATACAGCCACTATTTCTAAGTCTTTAGCTTGGTCTAACACCTAAAGCTACATTGATGTACCTCTAAGCTACTCTAAGCTCCTTGCAATACTTTGCTATATATTTTTGACTCAGTCCATCGTTGCCAAAATAGAAGAATTCTGAGGAAAATCTGCTCTGTATTTCTATTACCTGTAAAGTTATTTGTACTTAAGAATACACTTTTGAAGAGGGTTAAACATACCAACATGATGCTGGGCTTCAAAGGTCAGGATCATATCTGACCCAGACTTACTGCTGAGCTTTCTCCAACTCTGCATGTGATCCAGAATCTTAAACACTTTTAGAGTAAAAGCTCCAACATGCAACAATTCCAAGAATGTGACTCAGGCTCTGATTGTGTATTTCACATTATCCTTCTTTCACTCAAGCTGGCTCCAGCGTCCAGGAGCTTATTCTAGCAGGATCACGTGCTACCACTTAAGGTAAACTAGACAACACATCGATGCTAGGTGGGGCTAGGAGACTTTTAGAGGAAAGATATTCTAGGCTTTATATTAAATCTATAAATAGGAATCCATCAACAAGACAATAAAGATGAACTTTTACACACACAATCTTATTTAATCCTACATGATACTATCAACTTCTCAGCCCACTAAACTGGAAATGTCATAATGTAGAATCTAGACAATCTTTGTGAAATTCTAAGACTACCAAGAGGCATTCAACATGGCATTGTGGTAAGAATAAGTAACAGGGTTTTTATCTAGCAAATTTATTTTGCTGTTGAAAATTGTTTTATAACACCAGGAACATCATAAAAGCCATATTTTTTTTTCTGAAACCAGTTAATAATCAACTTTACTGCTACTTAGAAAAATTTAAGTAGCAGTAATTTAAAAATTTAAAAACCCCATTAAAGGTATCCTATTAGAAAAGTTTAATATACTGTTAACTTAGATTTTAAAATATTAGCTGCTCACTAAGTCATATATATTTTCAGCTATGATTATATGGTAATTTTGATACTAATACATATCTAAACAGATATAAAACAAAGTTTACCTAGAAGCCTCTTAAAATTTTTCTATATAGTCAATATAGTGTTGAAAGGTATATTTTTATGCTTACTTCTTAGCAAAATCACTACATATTTTCAAAAGTTTCTATTATATTTTGTTTTCCTTCATTGTAGTAAATTTTAAAAAATTTTTGTATTGCTCTATGGAAGTACAGTTGATTTACAATGTTTCAGGTGTACAGCAAAATTATTCAGTCATATATATAATACATATGTACATAGATATATCAGATTACTTTCCATTATAGGTTATTACAAGATATTAAATATAATTCCCTGTGTTTTACGGTAGGTCCTTGTATATCTATGTTATATATAGTAGTGTGTATATGTTAATAACAAATTCCAAATTTATCCCTCCTCCCCTTTCCCCTTTGGTAACCATAAGTTTATTTTCTATGTTTGTGAGTCTATTTCTGTTTTGTAAATAAGTTCATTTGTATAGTTTCTTTTTTAGATTCCACATATATGTGATATCATATGATATTTGTCTTTCTGTCTGACTTACTTCACTTAGTATGATAATCTCTAGGTGCATCCATGTAGCTGCAAATGGCATTATTTCATTCTTTTTTATGGCTGAGTAACATATATATATACACACACTACATCTTCTTTATCTATTCATCTGCCGATGGACATTTAGGTTGCTTCCTTGTCTTGGCTATTGTAAACAGGGTTGCGATGAACACTGGGGTGCGTGTATCTTTTCGAGTTAGAGTTTTGTCCAGGTTACTGTAGTAACCTGAAGTCATGCTTAAGTATCCTATTATTCCATATTATTTTTAAAAATCTATGTATTTGTGGAATAATTCCTTGAAGCATAATGATGAGAATACACTTGTTCATGAATCTTTTTTTTTTCTTTCTCATTTTAGGGCTATAACCATTGTGTAGTTCATATGAGTATGTGCAAATCAAAAATGTTCTCTCTTACTTTAGGGAGTTACATTCAAAGTGAGATAGATTACAGACCTAAATGAAAGGCCAGACACTCTTAGAGGAAAACATAGAAGGAACACTCTATGACATAAATCACAGCAAGATCCCTTTTGAACCACCTCCTAGAGAAATGGAAATAAAAATAAACAAATGGGACCTAATGAAACTTAGAAGCTTTTGCATAGCAAAGGAAACCATAAACAAGACCAAAAGACAACCCTCAGAATGGGAGAAAATATTTGCAAATGAAGCAACTGACAAAGGATTAATCTCCAAAATATACAAGCAGCTCATGTCATGCAGCTCAATATCAAAAAAACAAACAACCGAATCCAAAACTGGGCAGAAGACCTAAATAGACATTTCTCCAAAGAAGATATACAGATTGCCAACAAACACATGAAAGGATGCTCAATATCACTAATCACTAGAGAAATGCAAATAAAAAGTACAATGAGGTTATCACCTCACACCAGTCAGAATGGCCATCATCAAAAACTCTACAAACAATAAATGCTGGAGAGGGCGTGGAGAGAAGGGAAGCCTCTTGCACTGTTGGTGGGAATGTAAATTGATACAGCCACTATGGAGAACAGTATGGACGTTCCTTAAAAAACTACAAATAGAACTACCATACGACCCAGCAATCCCACTACTGGGCATATACCCTGAGAAAACCATAATTCAAAGAGTCATGTACCAAAATGTTCATTGCAGCTCTATTTACAATAGCCAGGACATGGAAGCAACCTAAGTGTCCATCAACAGATGAATGGATAAAGAAGATGTGGCACATATATACAATGGAATATTACTCAGCCATAAAAAGAAACGAAATTGAGTTATTTGTGGTGAGGTGGATGGACCTAGAGTCTGTCATACAGAGTGAAGTAAGTCAGAAAGAGAAAAACAAACACCCTATGCTAACACATATATATGGAATCTAAGAAAAAAAAAACGTCATGAAGAACCTAGGGATAAGACGGGAATAAAGACACAAACCTACTAGAGCATGGACTTGAGGATATGGGGAGGGGGAAGGGTAAGCTGTGACAAAGTAAGAGAGTGGCATGGACATATATACACTACCAAATATAAAATAGACAGCTAGTGGGAAGCAGCCGCATAGCACAGGGAGATCAGTTCTGTGCTTTGTGACCACCTAGAGGGGTGGGATAGGGAGGGTGGGAGGGAGGGAGACGCAAGAGGGAAGAGATATGGGAACATATGTATATGTATAACTGATTCACTTTGTTATAAAGCAGAAACTAACACACCATTGTAAAGCAATTATACCCCAATAAAGATGTTAAAAAAAAAAAGATGTGGCACATATATACAATGGAATATTACTCAGCCATAAAAAGAAACGAAATTGAGTTGTTTGTAGTGAGGTGGATGGACCTAGAGTCTGTCATACAGAGTGAAGTAAGTCAGAAAGAGAAAAACAAACACCCTATGCTAACACATATATAAGGAATCTTAAAAAAAAAAAAAAGTGGTTCTGATGAACCTAGGAGAAGGACAGGAATAAAGACACAGATGTAGAGAATGGACTTGAGGACACGGGGAGGGGGAAGGGTAAGCTGGGACGAAGTGAGAGAATAGCATTGACATATATACACTACCAAATGTAAAACAGATCGCTAGTGGCAAGCAGCTGCATAGCACAGGGAGATCAGCTCCGTGCTTTGTGACCACCTAGAGGGGTGGGATAGGGTGGGTGGGAGGGAGATGCAGGAGGGAGGGGACATGGGGATATATGTATACATATAGCTGATTCACTTTGTTATACAGCAGAAACTAACACAACACTGAAAAGCAATTACACTCCAATAAAGATGTTAAAAAAAAAATAGTGAGATAGAGATTATCTTCCTCTTAGAAAGTTCCTGCCCAAACATGAATAAGTAATTCTCATGAGCTGAGTGTGATACAGAAAGATGTGCTCCTCTAACTTATCCTTATCATGGAGGAATCACAAGCTGAAACATTTTTAAAGTTTACTGAGTACTCAGTGGAATTGTAACAGATTTGCATTTGTGACTAGACAGTCACTAGTCCAAGACAGTCTATACCGCTGCAATCTGTGTAATAATGACTTTTTTTCTTCTTAAAAGTATCATTTGCGATACTCAAAATAAGCCATCATAGTGCCATTGTAGATAACGGGTTTCTCAGTAGAAATGATGGCATTTGTGATATATCCCAAAACCTTATCTCATGAAGTCCCAGTGAAATATATATTCATTTTGCTTTCACAAAAGAAACACATTTCACTTTCACAAAATTAACTTACTGAAAACTCTCCAATGTAGTGTAAATTTTATAAGCAAGAAATAAAACCAATGACTTAATGAACAGAAAAGTAGACTATAGATGTGACTATGGTTATGATAAAACACTTTTAAGTGATTTATATGTTTAAAGTTTAATAAAAAGCATTTGCATCCCATTTTCCTGGGTAACTGATTGGACACCATATGCTATATATGGGGCCCAGTAATACATGAACAAATGTCAGTGGTTGCTCTATTTAGTTGACTTAATGTCTGTTTGCGGTGGAAAGTTAACAAAGTATCAGAATTTGAGTGCTGAACCTTCATTTAATAGATGTGCATCTCCATCAGCTCACCTATGTAATTTCATGATTGTATAAACTGTCTTGCCAGGAATCATCCAAAAGTTATCTGTGATAGCCAGCCTTCAAGATGGTCCTCAATGAAGCACACCTCCTGGTATTCACTCCCTTTTATAATCCCCTCTCACACCGAATTATGGCTGGCCCTATGTGACAATTATATGGCAGCAGTAACAGTGTGTGTGACTTCTGAAGTTAGATCATAAAAATCAATGCAGCTTCCCTTTTGGCATCTTGGATAGCTCACTCTGGGAGAAGCCAGCCACTGTGCCACAAGGACACTCAAAGAGTCCTGTGGAGAGTCCCAAATACAGAAGAACTGAGGCCCTATGCCAACAGCCCATAACAACTTACCAGTCACATGACTAAACCATGCAGGAAGAGAATCTTCCAGCCTCAGTCAAGCCTTTAGCTGACTGCAGCCCACTAACATCTGTTGTGTCATGAAATACCCAAATCAAGATCTGCCCAACAATCCTTCCAAAATTCCTACGGCACAGAAACTGAAAGATAATACATAACTATTATTTTAAGCCATACATTTGGAATAACTTGTTGTACAGTCATAGTAACTGGTACAAACCTCAAAGTTACCATGAAATTTCCCTTTATTTGCTCATCTTTGTATATGGGGTAGTGATGGAAGTTTGTGCAGCAGGTGTTCACTATCACCTGGGGCTGTTGTAAGGTAGAGCAGGTGAGACTTCATGCTGCATATGCTTAGGTACATTCTCCTCACATCGGATCTGTCTAGCCACGCATACACATTAGAAAACAATAATTTAAGATCTGAGCTATTAACATTTTCTCAGCATTATCCAGTTTAATGTCTGTCTTCCTCACTAGACTATAAGTTTTACTACTCAGGCACTGTAGTGTATCTTTTGCAACAAGAACCATACCTGGCATACAGTAAGTGCTCAATAAATGTTGAACAAATGAATAAGTGTTTTATATACTTATAATTAAATAGAGACAATGTTAATCAAATCATTAGTTGAAGCCATATGAGTTTGGGGAAAGGCCTTGACTTCAGCCATGAGTTCACAATGCAAAGCTTTTCCTTCACATTTCCAGGCAGTTCTCAGACTGTTATTGGGCTATTTTGTTTGTAAATGTGCTGAACTGGTGGATGGTGGAGAAATTTAGGAAAGTTTCTCTCTAGATATACAGTCAGCTGGAAGACCAGTTAGAAGGGGTTTCAGGGTATTAGGATATTATTATGGTCTCCGAACTAGAGGTACAGTCATCACTGGTGGTGCCTTACCCTCCTCTCCCGCAAGGCACACAGAATTTTGAACTTGCTAGTGCCTTTTTGTCAGGCAGGACATGTCAGCAGTTCTGGCCAACAAGATAGGAGTGGAAACAGCAGGTGCTACTTCCTGGTTAGAGCATGAGATGCCAATGCCAGAGCCTCCAGAGTTCCAATCTCCCTGCCTAGGAGACTGAGGAAACACGTCGAGGTGGAGTCTCTGTCGGCCTGGGTCCCTGAGTGACCACAGCAAGCAGATCCATGTCAGACTTGTAGCTTGTGTGAGAAGTAGGCTTTATTTATTTATTTATTGTATGAAGTCACTGGGAATACTGGAATATTTATATATTATGTCAATATTATTGTCTGTCCTGACTGATATAAAAATCACACTGTGCAATCTAGATAATAATCTTCATCATCACCCCTTCTCCCCCCCAAAATACACATACACCATATACATATATCTACATATATAATACATATACACCTACAAGCATATATGTCTATATGTGTATACAGAAACACACACATATGAGTAAGAGGCAATCATATTTAGTGTGCTTTTATCTGCCCCAAATTCTTCCTTCCTTTGGTAAGAACAGCTTCACAGGCTTCAGAGAAATCAAAGTTCTACTACATTTTTATTTTATTTTATTTTTTTTTTGCGGTACGTGGGCCTCTCACTGTTGTGGCCTCTCCCGTTGTGGAGCACAGGCTCAGGACGCGCAGGCTCAGCGGCCATGGCTCACGGTCCCAGCCGCTCCGCAGCATGTGGGATCTTCCCGGACCAGGGCACAAACCCGTGTCCCCTGCATCGGCAGGCAGACTCCCAACCACTGTGCCACCAGGGAAGCCCGGACAGTTCTACTACATTTAAGCTAGGTGGCTCAACTGGGGTTAAAGTAACCCTTACACACATACACACACACCACACACACATACACACACCACACACACATACACACACTCTAGATGTAGGGTTTGTCTAGGGTTGGTCAATCCACATTACAACTCAGTGGTCAGAGTGGTGTTTAAGAACTGGTATATAATCTAAGAGAGTCCCATGAGAGTGATTCCTAAGACTTTTGGTGGAACTATTAAGAAAGTCACTCTCTTTCCATTAGGCTTGCTAAGCTGGTAGAATGTGAGCCTGAAGCTTATGGTGGCCTTTCTGGCACCACGCAGATGCAGCCTGCTTAACAAAGTAAACTCAGAAAGAATTTCATAGAGATTGTTGAATAATTCAGTGAATTGTCTTCATTTAGTAATTGTTCAAAAAGGTAAGGAAAAGCAGCAAATTCAGAAAGATCAAGGGACAGATTCAAGATGTCTGAATCTAGTTTGAACACTTGGATTGAGTCATGTCTGAGGCCAAAGTTAACGTCAGTAATTCTCAAATATTTGATCCAACAAATTCCCTTTTTGCTTAAGCCAGTTTGAGTTGGATTTCTGCTTCTTGCAATTTAAAGAGCTCTGGCTAATACACTCTGTGTGCATATAGCTGTATTGGGTATTTTGAGGTAGATGGAAATGAATAAGCAAAAGACAAGTAAACATAACATGGTCCTTGCTTCTGGGAATTTAAGTTTTGATTAAAGAGATAAGCTCTCATATAGAAAAATCCAAAGACTTCAGTCTACGATATTTTCCTATTGTTGTTAAGGAGGTCTAGAAAAGCTACTGACTTCCTGCTAGTGTTTGGATCTTATCACTGACAGTCCATCTTGGTGAACCCTGCCCCTAACTTTTATTAAGGCAGAAAAGTAAACTCAGCAGTTGATAAGTAAAATTTTTTCTCAAATTTGAGGAAAACAAAGAATGATTCAACATGAATCAATTTACTATAAAAGTTACATTTAATGCCTAACTGCATAAATACTTTAAAAATAAAGGTCCCAGACTGCTAAGTAATACAAATGTGAAAAGCATATAAATGGTTTCTAGTACAGTTTCCTAACATATGATTCACCATGGTTTTTGTTTTGTTTTTTTCCCTCCATGTGATTAAAGCTTCATAACATTGACTTCATTTTTCCAGATTTATTCTCAGATGGTTAAGTATAGTGATTTAAAAAACATACCTATATATATTTTCTGTTATTAGAATTAAGATAGCATCAAACAGATCTTTTAACTTCATGAGGATGTTTTTTTCCTTGGTGTTCAGAGAAACCAATATGCAGATCTGTTTTTCTCTATCCACTAAACCAACCTAGCCTCTGATTGTGTTAAATAATGAGGTAAATGCCTTTGTTCTAACTAGTCTGTTCTAACTAGTCTGCTCTAACTAGTCCTTACTTATTTCTTCAGATGTTCTATTTAGGTGGGCTATTCCCTAGTGACAATCTTTAAAAAAAAAATGAAATAATTCATTGCACATAACTAAAAATAAATTAAAGAGACAATATGATTTTCTATTTAGGGAAAATACATTTCTTCTGGCAACATAAACATGATTACCAGGAGGGAGCATGAAAAATGTGACAATAAAAATTCTCTAAGAGAACTTCTGTGGACAAGAGGGTATAAAACAGCATTTTCCCTCTCCAAGAAACCATCCTAAAACAACCCAGGAGGAAGGGGAAACTAAACACAAGCAATTTGTTCTCATTTTGTTTGTGAAACTCAGGGGCAGTTAAATCTCCAGCCTCCAAAATGAATGTAAAGGCCACAAAGCAGTAGGAATCAGGAAGGAGCCATGTAGAGGGAGTTAAAAATATTGCGAGAGATCTCCCCAGAAGTAAGGAAAACACTGGAGTCAAAACCAGGAACAAGGCTAAAACCACAAGTGGCCCAGCCTCCCTGTACCTGGTTTCGTTTAGGCAAACAGAGAAGACAGGTGTAAATTAATAATCACACATAGAGACCATTATAGAAAGAAGCAAAACAAGTTTAAGTTTTTTAGGAAGAAAAGAAATAAAAGAAGACTTGATTCTGCATATTGAGAAGATACCTTGTAATCAAGGGGAAATGACCTAGAATCCTCAACAACAAAATATATCCAAATAAAATGATTGGATTCCAGAGCTAAAGGAGAATCTCTGGGGCAGCCAAGCAGACAGATCAAGTCACTTATATGCGGAAATAAATCATACTGACCTCTGACTTCTCCACATCAACATGCAGTGTCAAAACTCTACTAGCATGACACCAATAAGAACCTGGAGGAAAGAGTGATCCAAGAACTTTTTACCGAAACTGGCCTTCAGTTATAAAGGTAGCACAGTGTTATATGTAGACCCCATGAAATGTTCCTGAAGAAAATGACAGAGAAAAAACTTCTACCTAAGAGACTATTGGGAAAACAATGGCAAAAGGACTAAGGGTAAGAAACGAAGATATTTAATGACAGAACTAACAGTAAAATGATTGTGGATATAAGAGAAACCGGAAGCATTTAATATATTTTGTCCCGACAAAGTAAAATGGTATTATTTCTTTAAAATAGGAGGCGAAAGAGGGGACGTGGTTGAGCAGCAGAGGAAGCACATTTCTAACTAAAAGGGAAAACCTCCTTTTCCAAGTACTTATGAAAGAGACCACATATGAGGTCATAATAAAAAATCAATGAATTTCAAAGATGGAAATACTATTACAACATTTTCTGATCACAACACATTGCACCCAGAAATTGATATAACAAAAATAAGCTACAGGTTCTTACTTTTAAATTATTCTTTTAAGTAAATCTTGCATCTGACAGAAAATACAAAGTGAAATCACAGAATATATTAAAAGCACTGATAATGAAAACACTACATATCACAACTGATGGTATGAAGGTAAGACAGTACTCAGGAAAAAAATAATAGCTTAAAAAACAAGTATTAATAAAAATAAGGAATAAAAATCATGTATTCTTACCAAGGTATTATAATAGAACACAGAACTATGATTAAATACATGTAATGGATACAAAGCTTTATAATAAAAAAAAAAGTGGAAGAAGAAATCTTAAGATAAAGTCAGAATTTACTGAGTTAGAAATGGGTAAAAACAGCAGAAACAGCAAATAAATTAAAAAGGTCTTTAGCAGGGAACAACCCATACCAAATAAACTTTAAGCTAAGATCATTAAGTAAAAGAAAGAAAATGCAAATACATAAAATTAAAATAAGGTCCAGCGACAGAGTCAAAGAAAATAGAAACATTATTAGCAAATACTTTGCACAATTCTTTGTATGTAAATTTAATACTTTGAACCAAATGGACAATTTCTTAAGAAAATAAATAATTCATCAAAACTGAATTAAGATACAAAATCTAAACAGACCAATTTCCATAGAAGCAAAGAGTCATTTTTGGTTTGATAATTCTATAACTAGCTCTAAGTAACCTTTAAATATCATTCCAGAGTATTTCAAACAGTACACATTCCAGTGGGTACACAAACTTTTCCAACAATATGCAGGCACAGATAGTTAAGGAAATTAATAGCCCTACGTACTCCTTTGTAAAATAGATCCGCCTGAACACAAGCCCTCTCATTCCCCTCCCCCCATCTTTCACCCCATCTCCCTCTTGGTAAAACAAATGCACACCTATCACTTGTGTGGACTCTTACCATAATTCACTACCTTAGGGTGTAAGTCTCTCTAAGGTGACAAACAAACAAACAAAAAAGACAAAACATGGGTACCCACTCAGCCTCCTTGAATCAAAGCATGATAAATCCATAACAGGGTTTTGCACCTTACCCTGTTGCATATATAATTCTGTTAACAAGGTGTTAGAAAAGGAGTATTTTGGCCAGTGTTGGGGTGTTCTGAATTCAAACACCCATGATGATCTCATCCAGTCTCAAGTATTTAAATACCAACTGTACCATAACTCCCAGATTTATATCATTTTCCCCCTTGCTCCTCTATTCTCCATGGAGCAGTCAGGTTTCTCCTTTTCAACACTGAGATCATGTAAGTAGAAGTAAATCATTTTAGTTCCTCACAAGGTCCCGCACCGCCTGGCCCTCTTACTTCTCAGAGATCATCTGCATTGTCCTTACTCACTGTACCTGAAACTTTGTCTTGCTGTTCCTTTCACCTGACCACTCTCCTCCCACGTAGTCACGGGCCTTACCTCCTCAACTCTGTCAGGCCTCTACTCAAATGCCTTATTTAAAACTGAACCCTCAGGGGAGACCTTCAAGATGGTGCAGGAGTAAGACGTGGAGATCACCTTCCTCTCCACAAATACATCAGAAATACATCTACATGTGGGACAACTCTTACAGACACCTAATGAATGCTGGCAGAAGACCTCAGACTTCCCAAAAGGCAAGAAACTCCCCATGTACCTGGGTAGGGCAAAAGAAAAAAGAAAAAACAGAGACAAAATAATAGGGACAGGACCTGTACCTCTGGGAGGGAGCTGTGAAGGAGGAAAAGTTTCCACACACTAGGTAGCCCCTTCAATAGCAGAGATGGGTGGGGGGGATTGCTGGAGGGGGTTGGGGGGGAACCTTCGGAGCCACGGAGGAGAGCACAGCAATAGGGGTGCAGAGGGCAAAGTGGAGAGATTCCCGCACATAGGATCGGTGTCGACCCGCACTCACCAGCCCGAGAGGCTTGTCTGCTCACCTGCCGGGATGGGCGGGGCTGCGAGCTGAGGCTCTGGCATTGAGTTCAGATACCAGGGAGAGGACTGGGGTTGGCTGCGTAAACACAGCCTGAAGGGGGCTAGTGCGCCACGGCTAGCCGGGAGGGAGTCCGGGAAGAAGTCCTGAACTGCCTAAGAGGCAAAAGACCATTGTTTCCGGGTGCGTGAGGAGAGAGGATTCAGAGCACCACCTAAACGAGCTCCAGAGACGGGCACGAGCTACGGCTAACAGTGCAGAACCCAGAGACAGGCATGAGATGCTAAGGCTGCTGCTGAAGCCACCAAGAAGCCTGTGTGCGAGCACAGGTCACTCTCCACACCCCCGCTCCCGGGAGCTGGTGCAGCCTGCCACTGCCAGGGTCCCGTGATAGAGGGACAACTTCCCTGGGAGAACACACAGCATGCCTCGGGCTGCTGCAACGTCATGCCGGCCTCTGCCACCGCACGCTTGCCCCACATGCCGAACCCCTCCTTCCCACCGACCTGAGTGACCCAGAGCCACCTAATCAGTTGCTACGTTAACCTCATGCTGTCTGAGCAAAGAACAAACGCCCTCAGGCGACCTACACACAGAGCAGGGGCCAAATCCAAAGCTGAACCCCGGGAGCTGGGCGAACAAAGAAGAGAAAGGGAAATCTCTCCCAGCAGCCTCAGGAGCAGCAGATTAAAGCTCCACAATCAACGTGATGTACCTGCATCTCTGGAGTGCCTGAACAGACAACAGATCATACCAAAATTGAGGCGGTGGACTTTGTGTGATTTTGTCTGTATAGCTTTGCTTTTACCATTTGTTCTTGTTCTCTGTCCTTTTATTTATTTATTTTTAGTATAGTTTTAGCACTTGTTATCATTGGTGGATTTATTTTTTGGTTTGGCTGCTCCCTTCTTTCTTTCTTCTTTTTTGTTACTTTTAAATTTTTTTATTTTTAATAATTTAAAAAAAATTTTTACACTTTATGTTTTTCTTTTCCTCCCTTTTCTGTTGAGCCGTGTGGCTGACAGGGAATTGGTGCTCTGGCCAGATGTCAGGCCTGTGCCTCTGAGGTGGGACAGCCGAGTTCAGGACGTTGGTCCACCAGAGACCTCCTGGCTCCACGTATATCTAACAGCAAAAGCTCTCCCAGATATCTCCATCTCAACGCTAAGACACAGCTCCACTCAACGACCAGTAAGCTACAGTGCTGGACACCCTATACCAAACAACTAGCAAAACAGGAACACAACCCCACCCATTAGCAGTGAGTCTGCCTAAAATCATAATAAGGTCACAGACACCAAAACACACACCACCAGATGCGGTCCTGCCCACCAGAAAGACAAGATCCAGCCTCATCCACCAGCAAACAGGCACCAGTCCCCTGCACCAGGAAGCCTACACAACCCACTAAACCAAACTTAGCCACTGGGGGCAGACACCAAAAACAACGGGAACTACAAACCTGCAGCCTGCGAAACGGAGACCCCGAACACAGTAAGTTAAGCAAAATGAGAAGACAGAGAAACACACAGCAGATGAAGGAGCAAGGCAAAACCCACCAGACCAAACAAATGAAGAGGAAACAGGCAGTCGACCTAAAAAAGAATACAGAATAATGATAGTAAAGATGATCCAAAATCTTGGAATAGAATAGAGAACATACAAGAAACGTTTAACAAGGACCTAGAAGAACTAAAGAGCAAACAAACAATGATGAAAAACACAATAAATGAAATTTAAAATTCTCTAGAAGGAATCAAGAGCAGAATAACTGAGGCAGAGAATGGATAAATAACCTGGAAGATAAAATAGTGGAAATAACTACTGCAGAGCAGAATAAAGAACAAAGAATGAAAACAACTGAGGACAGTCTCAGAGACATCTGGGACAACATTAAACGCACCAACATTTGAATTATAGGTGTCGCAGAAGAAGAAGAGAAAAAGAAAGGGACTGAGAAAATATTTGGAGAGATTATACTTGAAAACTTCCCTAATATGGAAAAGGAAATAGTCAAACAAGTCCATAAAGCACAGAGAGTCCCATACAGGATAAATGCAAGGAGAAACATGCCAAGACACATATTAATCAAACTATCAAAAATTAAATACAAACAAAAAATATTAAAAGCAGCAAGGAAAAAACAACAAATAACATACAAGGGAATCCCCATAAGGATAAGAGCTGAACTTTCAGCAGAAACTCTGCAAGCCAGAAGGGAGTGGCAGGACATATTTAAAGTGATGAAACGGAAAAACCTACAACCAAGATTGCTTTACCAAGTAAGGATCTCATTCAGATTTGACGGAGAAATTAAAACCTTTACAGACAACCAAAAGCTAAGAGAATTCAGCACCACCAAACCAGCTTTACAACAAATGCTAAAGGAACTTCTCTAGGCAGGAAACACCAGAGAAGGAAAAGACCTACAATAACAAACACAGAACAACTAAGAAAATGGTAATAGGAACATAGATATCGATAACTACCTTAAATGTAAATGGATTAAATATTTATGCACCCAACATAGGAGCACCTCAATACATAAGGCAAATGCTAACAGCCATAAGAGGGGAAATCAACAGAAACACAATCATACTAGGGGACTTTAGTACCCCACAGTCACCAATGGACAGATCATCCAAAATGAAAAAAAATAAGGAAACACAAGTTTTAAATGATACATTAAACAAGATGGACTTAATTGATATTTTTAGGACATTCCATCAAAAAACAACAGAATACACTTTCTCCTCAAGTGCTCATGGAACATTCTCCAGGACAGATCATACCTTGGGTCACAAATCAAGCCTTGGTAAATTTAAGAAAATTGAAATCCTATCAAGTATCTTTTCTGACCACAATGCTATGAGACTACATATATCAATTACAGGAAAAAATCTGTAAAAAATTACAAACACATGAAGGCTAAACATTACACTACTAAATAACCAAGAGATCACTGAAGAAATCAAAGAGGAAATAAAAAAATACCTAGAAACAAATGACAATGAAAGTGCAATGACCCAAAACCTATGGAATGCAGTAAAAGCGGTTCAAAGAGGGAAGTTTATAGCAATACAATCCTACCCCAAGAAACATCTCAAATAAACAACCTAATCTTACATCTAAAGCAATTAGAGAAAGAAGAACAAAAAAACCCCAAAGTTAGCAGAAGGAAATAAAAATCAGATCAGAAATAAATGAAAAAGAAATGAAGGAAACAATAACAAAGATCAATAAAATGAAAAGCTGGTTATTTGAGAAGATAAACAAAATTGATAAACCATTAGCCAGACTCATCAAGAAAAAAAGGGAGAAGGCTCAAATCAATAGAATTAGGATTGAAAAAGTAGAAGTAACAACTGACACTGCAGAAATACAAAGGATCATAAGAGATTATGACAAGCAACTATATGCCAATAAATTGGACAACCTGGAAGAAATGGACAAATTCTTAGAAAAGCACAACCTTTCAAGACTGAACCAGGAAGAAATAGAAAATATAAACAGACCAATCACAAGCACTGAAGTTGAGGCTGTGATTAAAAATCTTCCAACAAACAAAAGCCCAGGACCGGATGGCTTCTCAGGCGAATTCTATCAAACATTTAGAGAAGAGCTAACACCTATCCTTCTCAAACTCTTCCAAAATATAGCAGATGGAGAAACACTCCCAAACTCACCCTAGGAGGCCACCATCACCCTCATACCAAAACCAGACAAAGATGTCACAAAAAAAGAAAACCACAGGCCAATATCACTGACGAACATAGATGCAAAAATCCTCAACAAAATACTAGCAAACAGAATCCAACAGCACATTAAAAGGATCATACACCATGATCAAGTGGGGTTTATCCCAGGAAGGCAAGGATTATTCAATATATGCAAATCAATCAATGTGATACACCATAGTAACAAATTGAAGGAGGAAAACCATATGATCATCTCAATAGATGCAGAAAAAGCTTTTGACAAAATTCAACACCCATTCCTGATAAAAACCCTCCAGAAAGTAGGCATTGAGGGAACTTACCTCAACATAATAAAGGTCATATATGACAAACCCACAACCAAAATCATTCTCAATGGTAAAAAACTGAAACCATTTCCTCTAAAGTCAGGAACAAGACAAGGTTGTCCACTCTCGCCACTATTATTCAACATAGTTTTGGAAGTTTTAGACACAGCAGTCAGAGAAGAAAAAGAAACAAAAGGAATCCAAAATGGAAAAGAAGTAAAGCTGTCACTGTTTGCAGATGACATGATACTATACATAGAGAATCCTAAAGATTCCAGCAGAAAACTACTAGAGCTAATCAGTGAATTTGGTAAAGTAACAGGATACAAAATTAATGCAGAGAAATCTCTTGCATTGCTATACACTAATGATGAAAAATCTGAAAGAGAAATTAAGGAAACACTCCCATTTACCACTGCAACAAAAAGAATAAAATACCTAGGAATAAACCTACCTAAGGAGACAAAAGACCTGTATGCAGAAAACTATAAGACACTTTTGAAAGAAATTAAAGATTATACAAACAGATGGAGAGATATACCATCTTCTTGGATTGGAAGAATCAACATTGTGAAAATGACTATACTACCCAAAGCAATCTACAGATTCAGTGCAATCCCTATCAAACTACCAATGGTATTTTTCACAGAACTAGAACAAAAAATTGCACAGTTTGTATGGAAACACAAAAGATCCCGAATAGCCAAAGCAATCTTGAGAAAGAAAAACGGAACTGGAGGAATCAGGTTTGCAGACTTCAGACTATACTACAAAGCTACAGTAATCAAGACAGTATGGTACTGGCACAAAAACAGAAATATAGATCAACGGAACACGATAAAAAGCCCAGAGATCAACCAATGCACATACGGTCACCTTGTTTTTGATAAAGGAGGCAAGAGTATACAATGGAGAAAAGACAGCATCTTCAATAAGTGGTGCTGGGAAAACTGCACAGCTACATGTAAAAGAATGAAATTAGAACACTCCCTAACGGCATACACAAAAATAAACTCAAAATGGATTAAAGACCGAAATGTAAGGCCAGACACTGTCAAACTCTTAGAGGAAAACATAGGCAGTACACTCTATGACATAAATCTCAGCAAGATCCTTTTCGACCTGCCTCCTAGAGAAACGGAAATAAAAACAAAAATAAACAAATGGGACCTAATGGAAGTTAAAAGTTTTTGTACAGCAAAGGAAACCATAAACAAGACAAAAAGACAACTCTTAGAATGGGAGAAAATATTTGCAAATGAAGCAACTGACAAAGGATTAATCTCCAAAATATACAAGCAGCTCATGTCATGCAGCTCAATATCAAGAAAACAAACAACCCAATCCAAAAATGGGCAGAAGACCTAAACAGACATTTCTCCAAAGAAGATATACAGATTGCCAACAAACACATGAAAGGATGCTCGACATCACTAATCATTAGAGAAATGCAAATCAAAAGTACAACAAGGTATCAACTCACACTGGTCAGAATGGCCATCATAAAAAAATCTACAAAGAATAAATGCTAGAGAGAGTGTGGAGAAAAGGGAAGCCTCTTGCACTGTTGATAGGAATGTAAATTGATACAGCCACTATGGAGAACAGTATACAGGTTCCTTAAAAAACTAAAAATAAAACTACCATACGACCCAGCAATCCCACTACTGGGCATATACCCTGAGAAAACCATAATTCAAAAAGTCATGTACCACAATGTTCACTGCAGCACTATTTACAACAGCCAGGACATGGAATCAACCTAAGTGTCCATCGACAGATGAATGGATAAAGAAGATGTGTCACATACATACAATGGAATATTACTCAGCCATAAAAAGAAATGAAATTGAGTTATTTGTAGTGAGGTGGATGGATCTAGAGTCTGTCATACAGAGTGAAGTAAGTCAAAAAGAGAAAAACAAATACTGTATGCTAACACATATATATGGAATCTAAAAAAAAAAAAAAAAAATCGTTCTGAAGAACCTCGGGCCAGGGCAGGAATTAACATGGGGATGTAGAGAATGGGCTTGAGGATAAGGGGCCAGGGGAAGGTTAAGCTAGGACGAAGTGGGAGAGTGGCATGGACATGTATACACTACCAAATGTAAACCGATAGCCAGTGGGAAGCAGCCCCATAGCACAGGGAGATCAGCTCAGTGCTTTGTGACCACCAAGAGGGGTGAATAGGGAGGGTGGGAGGGAGACACAAGAGGGAGGAGGTATGTGGATATATGTATACATATAGCTGATTCACTTTGTTATAAAGCAATAACTAACACACCACTGTAAAGCAATTATACTCCAATAAAGATGTTAAAAAAAAAAAAACTGACCCCTCCACTTCCTATCTCCCAGCATGTTTTAATCTATAGTATATGTTACCAGGTGAAACACTGAGTATATTTTACGGAATGACCTTGTTTATTCTCATCCTTCCCCCTTTAAAAGTATGCTTCAAGGGACCAAGGATAATTGTTTTCCATTGTGCTCACAGCTGAATTCCCCAGTGCCTAAAACAGTGCCAGACACATAATAGTTGCTCAAAAACATATATTGAATAAATATGGAATTGTATCCATATTTATTGATCATTGTATTTATCTGTATTTAGTGACCATTAGTGGATTCAGGCTTACAGGGAGAAAAGAGCACCAGAGAGCAGGACTGCATCAAGTCACAAGGCATCCACAAGCTGGGGTGGAACTGGGAGGGGTGTTATGATTAGTGAAAATGGCAAGACAGTGACATGAGGCTGGGAAATCTCTGGGTTTTTTTGGAAGATGGGGTAATGTCCTTGGGACATTTGAAATAAATGAGCTCCAGACTGCTTCTTAAGGCTGCACAGACCTGACAGCAGGGACATGAAAGAAGAGGACATGGAAAGAACTGGAAAAAAGATCATGAAGTGTTTTTCTAAGAAAAGCAAGCGTGGCTGCTACCTTAGTGACAGGCTGCCACTTTGTTCCTCATTCACCATCTTTTAAAATCTGTGTAGTCTTTTACTTCTCTCTCTCTTACTCTATCCACAAACTCAGTTGCCAAAGTTTACCTTTTTTTTTTCATGGTATCACATCAAACGGTCCACTCCACGATTTTGCCTAGTATTCATTCCAGTAGGTTTTCACTCTCCTAATGGATAGAGGTTTTTGGCAATTTGCTGCTTCATTTGTCAGTGGAGAAATAATATGCTTTTCCTTTTCCTCATTAGCAAAGAGCTCAGTGCTTCCTCCCAAGATATATTGTATCTGGAAATTTGCCCAATACCTTGGAGCCTGTGCTTTAAGAGTCAATATAATGCATTCACATTTTGAAATTTGGCAAAAGTTTGAAAACAATGCTTAGAATTTAAAAAATACAACACACAAAGCAATGACATATCTTTAAAAGTACAGAGTCCAGTGTTTGCTTCTCTTCATAAATCTTTATATAAAATGAAATAGAAATAAAGCTGGGGACTGAACCTACATTGTTAACGCAAGAAGTGATGTTTGTTTAGAACTGATTGAGCAAAAGCGTCATAAAGAAAGAATAATGTAAATGTGTCAGAATATATCCAAGCACAAAGGTCAACCACCACCCACCACACGTGTCTCCTTTGGGAGTTTACGAAGACGTTAAGAAACAACTCAGAAAAGGGGACAAGGCAGATCCTGACATCTGTGCATATTCCAAAGGAGACATTCATTATTATTGCTTAAATATCTCAAACTTCCTGTTCGAATAGGGAATGCAGTCTACTGTCTGTCTGCAGAGTCCATATCCATGGATTCACCCAACCACCAACTGAAAATAATCCACAAAAATTTTTCCAGAAAGTTCTAAAAAGCAAAACTTGAATTTGCTGCATGCCAGTGACTATTTGCAGAGCATTTACATTGTATTAGGCATTATTAGTAATCTAGAGATGATTTAAAGTATATGGGAGAATGTGTGTAGGTTATATGCAAATATTATGCCATTTTACATAAAGGACTTGAACATGCACGGATGTTGGTATCCACGGGGGTCCTGGAACCAATCTCCCACAGGTACGGAGGAACAACTGTATAGTATTTCTGCAATGGTAAATCTCAGAAAATAGAAACGATTTTTCAAAAACATGTCTTTGCCCAGTCAGAGATTTTCTACAGAGATCAGGCATGGGAATCATCTGCAGGGATCTTTTAAAAGTAGTCCTCATGCACCTGTCTGACTCTCCATGCATTTAGATAAATGGTAAAAATTCATTTGAGGATCTCTTACGGACAAGGTTCTGGTGATTAAAAGTGAAAGAACTGGAAGATACACTATCTGCCCACAAGGAATTCACTATCTAGTCTATGGTCTGTAGTGGTGGGAAAAGCAGGTCTTAAGTGTTATGGATTGAATCATGGCCCCCAATTTCATATGCTAAAGCCCTAACTCCCAGTACCTCATAACGTGACTGTATTTGGAGATATGGCCTTTAAAGAGGGGATTAATTTAAACAAGGCCTTTAGGGTAGGCCCTGATCCAATCTGACTGGTGCCCCATAAGAAGAGGAAGAGACACCAAGGATGCATGAGCACAGAGGAAAGGCTGTATGAAGAGACACAATGAGAAGGCAGCCATCTGCAAGCCAAGGAGAGAGGAGGCCTCAGGAGAAACCAAATTCACCAGCACCTTGATCTCTTCCAGCCTTCAGAACTGTGAGAAAATTCTGTGGTATTTTGTTATGTCAGCCCTAGGAAACCATCACACCAGATATGTAAATATATGACTACATAGTAACAGACAAAAATGTAAGGAATATGGGAACAACAAGCAAGCGAAGTGACTTTCCCTGGCGCATCACAGATTCAAGATAATGATTTTAAATCAATTTGTCTGAAACGCTACATTGTTCCCTAGGTAAGAAGTTTACCCAATTCACCTTTATTAATAATAGCTAACATTTAATGAGCATGTCCTATGTGCCAAGCACTAAACTAAACATTTTACATGTATTAACTTATTAGAATCTTAACTGCAACCTTCTAGGATCATTGCCATTATTCTTCCAAATTTACAGAGGCAGACACAAAAGCAGAGATGTTATATGCCTCTGCCAAAGTCAGAAAGCTAGAAGAGGTGGAACTGGAGTTCAAGCTCAGTTTGCATGAGTGACTCACTCAGAACCACTGTGTATCTTGCATTAAAGGTGCTTTTGAGTTTTCTAATGAAAGGTTTTCTGTTACCTTTATTCCAGAAAAACATACCATTTTACTAGAAATCCTTAATATATACTACAAAGAGTGGTCTCCTGCCAACAGTTAAGAGATGCAGACTAAGCAGAATTTCCTAACTATATTTGACCCTGGAATACCTTTTGTTTCAGTATATATATGTAGCAAGTATTCTATGAAACACAATTTCTTAATTATATTAATTGTGCCTTTATAAGCACTGTGACTGTACCATATGGTATGAAACTTGCTCGTTGAATAAAAGAAGACAAAAGTTAACAACCTAACCCCGACTCATGAACCCTCATTTGGGAGAAGAGATAAAGCATACTCACTTTCTATTAATGTCATCAGGACCCAAGAGAAAAACTTCAATAGTCAAACCTTTACCATCTTCTGCTTTTCTTAGCCCTGCTGATGGCTACCACCAGAAAGCTCTAAGGCAACAGCTCCCAGCAGGGAGCTTTTGAAAATACAGCTCGAACTCCACTCTGGGGCCTCCCCATCCCAAGTATTTTTATTGAGTAGATATGTGGTGGGTCCAGAAATCTGTTTTTTAAAGCTTCAAAATGATTCTGATTTTCTGCCAAATTTGGAAACCATGCTAATGTTGACCAAAAGTTGTGTTTTTTTCAGGTCATTCCAAGCTTTAATTATTATGTGCTGATTGTTACTTAATCACATGATCTAAATTAGGGTTGGAAATGTACACATTCATACTCCCAAACAAAGTAACCCAGGTCCTAGAAGCACTCTTCCTTCCCTCATTCACTTAAAATCCCTTTATCTAAAACAAAGATGCTAGATGTTGATGTGACCAGAGTACACATGCTAAGATGTGACTGAGCTTCAACTAAATTCTGTCAGGGGTTTTTCTGAGTTTCAAAAACTCCCCAATTAATCTCCAAATGGGAACATTGTCCAGGGACATTTTTCAGCTATAGTTTTTCTGTTACTCCCGATACATACCAAGTTATTTTAAGTCTTTTACAAAGTAGAACAAAGAGGTTCAATTCATAAAATAGTAAACTTGGCCTCCCACATTGTGGAAGCAAATGTAATAATGTACATTAGATAAATTTATACTGTTATTATTGCAAATGTCATGTTCATTACAGCAGATGTTTTGACTGAAAGTCACTACCCCTTAAAATCAAATAACTGATATGTCCTGAACTCATCATTTGATTTAATGTGTCCATTTCAATGCTCAGGGGAGTCAATCAGAACTGTCTTCTGGAGAGACCCTCAGGATGGCAGAGGAGTAAGACGTGGAGATCACCTTCCTCCCCACAAATACATCAAAAATACATGTACATGTAGAACAACTCCTACAGAACACCTATAGAACGCTGGCAGAAGACCTCAGACTTCCCAAAAGGCAAGAAACTCCCAACATACCTGGGTAGGGCAAAAGAAAAAACAGACAAAAGAATAGGGATGGGATCTGCACCTCTGGGAGGGAGCTCTGAAGGAGGAAAAGTTTCCACACACTAGGAAGTCCTTTCACGGGCGGGGAAAGGGGGTGGGTGGGAGGTAAACTTCGGAGCCATGGAGGAGAGCACAGCAACAGGGGTGCAGAGGGCAAAGTGGAGAGATTCCCGCACAGAGGATCGGTGCCAACCAGCACTCACCAGCCTGAGAGGCTTGTCTGCTCACCCGCTGGGGCAGGCGGGGGCTGGGAGCTGAGGCTCAGGCTTCAGAGGTCAGACCCCAGGGAGAGAACAGGGGTTGGCTGCATGAAGACAGCCTGAAGGGGGCTAGTGAGCCACAGCTAGCAGGGAGGGAGTCTGGGAAAAAGTCTGGACCCGCCTAAGAGGCAAGAGACCATTGTTTCAAGGTGTGTGAGGAGAGGGGATTCCTGCTCTGGGTGCCCACAGAAGGCAGAACACCACCTAAGTGAGCTGCAGAGACAGGCATGAGCTGCAGCTATCAGCTCGGACCCCAGAGATGGGATGAACCACTAAAGCTGTCGCCTCTGCCAAACAGTCCTGTGTGCAAGTGCAGATCACTACCAACACCGCCCCAGGAGCCTGTGCAGCCACTGCCAGGGTGCCGTGATCCAGGGACAACTTCCCTGGAAGAACACACGGTGCGTCTCAGGCTGTTGCAATGTCATGATGGCCTCTGTCGCTGAAGGCTCGACCCGCATACCAATTATGGCTACCGAACCCCTCCTTGTCCCCGGCTGGAGTCAGCAAAAAGCCCTAATCAGCTCCTGCTTTAACCCCTTCCTGTCTGGGCAGGGAACAGGTTGATGGTGGCCTACACGCACAAGCAGGGCCAAAACCAAAGCGGAACCCCAGGAGCTGTGCAAACAAAGAAGAGAAAGGGAAATTTTTCTGTGCAGCCTCAGGAGCAACAGATTAAATCCCCAAAATCAACTTGAGGTACCCTGCATCTGTGGAATACCCAAAATTGAGGCTGTGGACTTTGGGAGCACTTGTAGACTTGGGGTTACCCTTCTGCATCTGATTTGTTTCTGGTTTTATGTTTAACTTAACTTTAGTTTTTAGTGCTAGTTATCACTGGTAGATCTGTTTGTTGGATTTGTTGCTGTCTTCCTTTTCTTTTTTTTATTTCCTTTTACTTTTTTTTTTCCTTTTTTTCTCTTTTTTGTGAGTGTGTATGTGTAGGCTTCTTTGTGTGATTTTGTCTCTTTACGTTTGCTTTTTACCATTTGTCCTACGGTTCTGTCTGTTCATTTTTCTTTTCTTTTTTTGATTGTTTTCTTTTTATGAGTGTGTGTGCATGTTTCTTTCTGTGATTTTGTCTCTTTCGTTTGCATATACCATTTAGTTTTGGGTTCTATCTGTTTGTTTGTTTGTTTTCTTTTTTTTTTCTTCCTTTTCCTCCGAGCTGTGTGGCTGGCAGGGCCATGGTGCTCTGGCCAGGTGTCGGGCCTGAGCCTCCGAGGTGGGAGAGCCAAGTCCAGGACATTGGACCACCAGACACCTAGTGGCCCCACGTGATAGCAATCTGCAAGAACTCCCCCAGAGATCTCCATGTCAACTCTAAGACGCAGCTCCACCTAATGGCGAGCAGCTCCAGTGCTGGAGGCCCCATGCCAAACCAATAGGAAGACAGGAATACAAACGTATCCATTAGCAAAGAGGCTGCTAAAAGTCATACTAAGTTCACAGACACCCAAAAACACAGGTACCAGTCCCCTCCACCAGGAAGCCTGCAAAAGCCATTGAACCAACCTCACCGATTGGGGGAAGACACCAAAAATGACAGGAACTACGAACCTGCAGCCAGTGAAAAGGAGACACCAAACACACTAAGTTAAGCAAAATAAGAAGACAGAGAAACACACAGCAGATGAAGGTAAAAAACCACCAGACCAAACAAATGAAGAGGAAATAGGCAGTCTACCTGAAAAAGAATTCAGAGTAATGATAATAAAGGTGATCCAAAATCTCGGATATAGAATGGAGAAAATACAAGAAACATTTAACAAGCACCTACAAGAACTAAAGAACAAATAAACAATGATGAAAAACACAATAAATGACATTAAAAATACTCTGGAAGGACTCAATAGCATAATAACTGAGGCAGAAGAATGGATAAGTGACCTGGAAGATAAAATAGTGGAAATAACTGCTGCAGAGCAGAATAAACAAAAAAGAATAAAAAGAATTGACAACAGTCTCAGAGACCTCTGGGACAACATTAACTGCACCAACATTCAAGTGACAGGGGTCACACAAGAAGAGAAAAAGAAAGGGTCTGAGAAAATATATGAAGAGATTATAGTTGAAAACTTCCCTAACAAGGGAAAGGAAATAGTCAATCAAGTCCAGGAAGTGCAGAGAGTTCTATACAGGATAAATCCAAGGGGAAACATGCCAAGACACATATTAATCAAACTATCAAAAATTAAATACAAAGAAAAACTATTAAAAGCAGCAAGGGAAAAGCAACAAATAACATACAAGGGAATCCCCATAAGGTAAACACCTGACCTTTCAGCAGAAACTCTGCAAGCTAGAAGGGAGTGCCAGGACATATTTAAGGTGAAGAAAGGGAAAAATCAACCAAAATTACCCTGTCCAGCAAGGATCTCATTCAGATTTGATGGAGAAATTAAAACCTTACAGACATGCAAAAGTTAACAGAATTCAGCACCGCCAAATCACCTTTACAACAAATGCTATAGGAACTTCTCTAGGCAGGAAAAACAAGAGAAGGAGAAGACCTACAAAAAGAAAGCCAAAGCAATTAAGAAAACGGTAATAGGAACATACATATCGATAATTACCTTAAATGTAAATGGATTAAATGCTCCAATCAAAACACACAGACTGGATGAATGGATATGAAAACAAGACCCATATATATCCTGTCTACAGGAGACCCACTTCAGACCTAGGGACACATACAGACTGAAAGTGAGAGGATGGAAAAAGATATTCCACGCAAATGGAAATCAAAAGAAAGCTGGAGTAGCAATACTCATATCAGAAAAAATAGACTTTAAAATAAAGACTACTACAAAAGAAAAAGAAGGACAGTACAAAATGATCAAGGTATCAATCAAAGAAAAAGATACAACAATTGTAAATATTTATGCACCCAACATAGGAGCACCTCAGTACATAAGGCAAATGCTAAAAGCCATAAAAGGGGAAATCGGCAGTAATACAATATAGTAGGGGACTTTTAACACCCCACTTTCACCAAAGGACAGATCATACAAAATGAAAAATAAATAAGGAAGCACAAGCTTTAAATACACATTAGACCAGATGGACTTAATTGACACTTAAAGGACGTTCCATCCAAAAACAAGAGAATACACTTTTGTCTCAAGTGATCATGGAGCATTTTCCAGGATAGATCATATCCTGGGTCACAAATCAAGCCTTGGTAAACTTAAGAAAATTGAAATCATATCAAGTATCTTTTCTGACCACAACACTATGAGACTAGATATCAATAGGAAAAGATCTGTAAAAAATACAAACACATGGAGGCTAAACAATACACTACTAAATAACCAAGAGATCACTGAAGAAACCAAAGTGGAAATTAAGAACTACCTAGAAACAAATGACAATGAAAACACAACAACCCAAACCTATGGGATGTGGCAAAAGCAGTTTTAAGAGGGAAGTTTATAGCAATACAATCCTACCTCAAGAAACAAGAAACATCTCAAATAAACAACCTAAACTTACACCTAAAGCAATTAGAGAAAGAATAACAAAAATCCCCCAAAGTTAGCAAAAGGGAAGAAATCATAAAGATCAGAACAGAAATAAATGAAAAAGAAATGAAGGGGGCTTCCCTGGTAGCACAGTGGTTAAGAATCTGCCTGCCAATGCAGGGGACACGGGTTCGAGCTGTGGTCCGGGAAGATCTCACATGTCGCGGAGCAACTAAGCCCATGCGCCACAACTACTGAGCCTGCACTCTAGAGCTTGCGATCCACAACTACTGAACCCATGTGCCACAACTACTGAACTGGCACTCTAGAGCTTGCGAGCCACAACTACTGAGCCCGTGTGCCACAATTACTGAAGCCTGCACGCCTAGAGCCCATTCTCCACAACAAGAGAAGCCACCACGAGAGCCCGCACACCACAATGAAGAGTAGCCCCCGCTCGCCGCAACTAGAGAAAGCCCGCAAGCAGCAACAAAGACCCAACACAGCCAAAAATAAATTAATTAATTAAAAAAAAAAAAAAAAGAAATGAAGGGACAAGTAGCAAAGATCAAAAAATCTAAAAGCTGGCTCCTTGAGAAGATAAAAAAAATTGATAAACCATTAGCCAGAGGGCTTTCCTGGTGGCGCAGTGGTTGACAGTCCACCTGCCGATGCAGGGGACGCAGGTTCATGCCCCGGTTCATGAGGATCCCACATGCTGCAGAGTGGCTAGGCCCGTGAGCCACGGCCGCTGAGCCTGCACGTCCGGAGCCTGCGCTCTGCAACAAGAGAGGCCACAACAGTGAGAGGCCCGGATGCCGCAAGAAACAAAAACAAAAAAACCATTAGCCAGATTCATCAAGAAATAAAGGGAGAAAACTCAAACCAATAGAATTGGAAATGAAAAAGGAGAAGTAACAACTGACACTGCAGAAACACAAAGGATAGTGAGAGACTACAACAAGCAACTATATGCCAATAAAATGGACGACCTGGAAGGTATGGACAAATTGTTACAAAAGCACAACGTTCCGAGACTGAACCAGGAAGAAACAGAAAATACAAACACCAATCGCAAGCACTGAAATTGAAACTGTGATTAAAAATCTTCCAACAGGGCTTCCCTGGTGGCGCAGTGGTTGAGAGTCCCCCTGCTGATGCAGGGGACATGGGTTCATGTCCCGGTCGGGAAGAACCCACATGCCGTGGAGTGGCTGGGCCTGTAAGGCCGCTGACCCTGTGCGTCTGGAGCCTGTGATCCGCAACAGGAGAGGCCACAACAGTGAGAGACGGACGTACCTCAAAAAAAAAAAAAAAAAATCTTCCAACAAACAAAAACCCAGGACCAGATGGCTTCACAGGTGAATTCTATCAAACATTTAGAGAGGAGCTAACACCTATCCTTCTCAAACTCTTCCAAACTATAGCAGAAAGAGGAACACTCCCAAACTCATTCTATGAGGCCACCATCACCCTCATACCAAAACCAGACAAAGATGTCACAAAGAAAGGAAACTACAGGTCAATATCACTGATGAACATTGATGCAAAAGTCCTCAACAAAATACTAGCAAACCGTATCCAACAGCACATTAAAAGGATCATACACCATGATCAAGTGGGGTTTATCCCAGGAAGGCAAGGATTTTTCAATATACGTAAATCAATGTGATAAACCATATTAACAAACGGAAAGAGAAAAACCATATGATCATCTCAATAGACGCAGAAAAAGCTTTCAACAAAATTCAGCACCCATTTATGATAAAAACCCTCCAGAAAGTAGGCACAGAGGGAACTTACCTCAACATAATGAAGGCCATATAGGACAAACCCACAGCCAACTTCGTTCTCAATGGTGAAAAACTGAAACCATTACCACTAAGATCAGGAACAGCACAAGGTGGTGCACTCTCACCACTATTATTCAACAGAGTTTTGGAAGTTTTAGCCACAGCAATCAGAGAAGAAAAATAAATAAAAGGAATCCCAATCGGAAAAGAAGTAAAGCTGTCACTGTTTGCAGATGACATTATACTATACACAGAGAATCCTAAAGATGCTACCAGAAAACTACTAGAACTAATCAATGAATTTGGGAGAGTAGCAGGATACAAAATTAATGCACAGAAATCTCTTTCAATCCTATACATTAATGATGAAAATTCTGAAAGAGAAAATAAGGAAACACTCCCATTTACCACTGCAACAAAAAGAATAAAATACCTAGGAATAAACCTACCTAAGGAGACAAAAGACCTGTATGCAGAAAATTATAAGACACTGATGAAAGAAATTAAAGAAGATACAAACAGATGGAGAGATATACCATGTTCTTGGATTGGAAGACTCAATATTGTGAAAATAACTATACTACCCAAAGCAATCTACAGATTCAAGGCAATCCCTCTCAAACTACCAATGGCATTTTTCACAGAACTAGAACAAAAAATATCACAATTTGTATGGAAACACAAAAGATCCTGAATAGCCAAAGAAATCTTGAGAAAGAAAAACGGAGCTGGAAGAATCAAGCTCCCAGACTTCAGACTAAAGTTCAAAGCTACAATTGTCTAGACAGTATGGTACTGGCACAAAAACAGAAATATAGATCAATGGAAAGGGATAGAAAGCCCAGAGATAAACCCACGCACATATGGTCATCTTATTTTTGACAAAGGAGGCAAGAATATACAATGGAGAAACGACAGCCTCTTCAATAAGTGGTGCTGGGTAAACTGGACAGCTACCTGTAAAAGAATGAAATTAGAACACTCCCTAACACCATACACAAAAATAAACTCAATATGGATTAAAGACCTAAATGTAAGGCCAGAAACTATCAAACTCTTAGAGGAAAATATAGGCAGAACACTCTATGACATAAATCACAGCAAGATCCCTTTTGAACCACCTCCTAGAGAAATGGAAATAAAAACAAAAATAAACAAATGTGACCTAATGAAACTTAAAAGCTTCTGCACAGCAAAGGAAACCATAAACAAGACCAAAAGACGACCCTCAGAATGGGAGAAAATATTTGCAAATGAACCAAATGACAAAGGACTAATCTCCAAAATTTACAAGCACCTCATGCAGCTCACTATCAAAAACACTAACAACTCAATCTAAAAATGGGCTGAAGACCTAAACAGACATTTCTCCAGAGAAGATTTACAGATAGTCAACAAACATAGGAAAGAATGCTCAACATCACTAATCATTAGAGAAATACAAACCAAAACTACAATGAGGCATCACCTTACACCAGTCAGAATGGCCATCATCAAAACATCTACAAACAATAAATGCTAGAGAAGGTGTGGAGAGAAGGGAAGCCTCTTGCACTGTTGGTGGGAATGTAAATTGATATAGCCACTATGGAGAACAGTATGGAGGTTCCTTAAAAAACTCAAAATAAAACTACCATATGACCCAGCAATCCCACTACTGGGCATATACCCTGAGAAAACCATAATTCAAAAAGAGTCATGTACCACAGTGTTCACTGTAGCTCTATTTACAATAGCCAGGACATGGATGCAACCTAAGTGTCCAGCGACAGATGAATGGATAAAGAAGATGTGGCACATATATACAATGGAATATTACTCAGCCATAAAAGCCAACGACATTGAGTTATTTGCAGTGAGGCAGATGGACCTAAAGTCTGTCATACAGAGTGAAGTAAGTCAGAAAGAGAAAAACAAATACCACACGTTAATACATATATATGGAATCTAAAAAAGAAAAAAATGGTTATGAAGAACCTAGGGCAGGATAGGAATAAAGATGCAGATGTAGAGAATGGACTTGGGGAGGGGGAAGGGTAAGCTGGGACTAAGTGAGAGAGTGGCATGGACATATATACGCTACCAAATGTAAAATAGATAGCTAGTGGGAAGCAGCCGCATAGCACAGGGAGATGCTTGTGACCACCTAGAAGGGTGGGATAGAGAGAGTGGGGGGGAGATGCAAGAGGTAGCAGTCATGGGGAAATATGTATATGTATAGCTGATTCACTTTTTTATAAAGCAGAAACTAACCTAACATACCATTTTAAAGTATTTATACTCTAATAATGACATTTAAACAAAAATCTACACACATAAATGCTGGAGAAGGTGTGGAGGAAAGGGAACCCTCTTGCACTGTTGGTGGGAATGTAAATTGATACAGCCACTGTGGAGAACAGTATGGAGGTTTCTTAAAAAACTAAAACTAGAACTACCATATGACCCAGCAATCCCACTACTGGGCATATACCCTGAGTAAACCGTAATTCAAAAAGAGGCATGTACCACAGTGTTCAATGCAGCTGTATTTACAATAGCCAGGAAATGGAAGCAACCTAAGTGTCCATCGACAGATGAATGGATAAAGAAGATGTGGCACATATACACAATGGAATATTACTCAGCCGTAAAAAGAAATGGAGTTATTTGTAGTGAGGTGGATGGACCTAGAGTCTGTCATACAGAGTGAAGTAAGTCAGAAAGTGAAAAACAAATATCATATGCTGAAACATAAATATGGAATCTAAAAAAAAAAAAGGTTCTAATGAACCTAGGGGCAGGACAGGAATAAAGATGCAGATGTAGAGAATGGACTTGAGGACAAGGGGAGGGGGAAGGGTAAGCTGGGACAAAGTGAGAGAGTACCATTGACATATATACATTACCAAATGTAACACAGATAGCTAGTGGGAAGCAGCTGCATGCATAGGGAGACCAGCTCAGTGCTTTGTGACCACCCAGAAGAGTGGGATAGGGAGGGTGGGAAGGAGACACAAGACGGAGGGTATATGGGGATATATGTATACATATAGCTGATTCACTTTGTCATACAGCAGAAACTAACACACCATTGTAAAGCATTATACTCCAGTAAAGATGTTATAAATAAGTGAATAAATAAATGAATAAATAAATAAATAAATAGTCTTCTGTGTAAATGTCATAGTATGCTATGTGAGAAAGAATTTGGTTTAATTATCACCTGCTAATCATTATAATTAATGTGAATGAATAGTTATTAATGACAACGTTAGGGCCATAAAATATACTAAAAATTACTTCTAGGGCTTCCCTGGTGGTGCAGTGGTTGCGAGTCCGTCTGGTGATGCAGGGGACACAGGTTTGTGCCCCGGTCCGGGAAGATCCCACATGCCGCGGAGCGGCTGGGTCCGTGAGCCATGGCCTCTAAGCCTGCGCGCCCGGAGCCTGTGCTCCACAACGGGAGAGGCCACAACAGTGAGAGGCCCGCGTACCACAAAAAAAAAAAAAAAACTACTTCTAGTATTTTGTGCATATGTTTGGAAGAATCCTTCTAATTTCAAAAATAGATGACATTACTATTAATAAAAAAATATTCACAACTGTAAATAAGAAAAAAAGGCAATTTAGTGATTTGTTAATGTCATGCTACAGCATAAGCCCAATAAATGTCCTCTCACTCTCTAGTGAAATGTGACTTTTTTACCTTTACTTTGTTTTCTATTCATTAGGAATATGCCCAGACATTTTACACCTCTTAAAATTAGCGTTCCTATTTCTCAAAAAAAGATCAAATGAGATAATTTATATTTTTGTTAGGTTGAAGAGATAACCCAACGTTTAATTTTATTACTCTGTAGGGTACTGGCCAGTACAGTATCTAACGTACCAACATTATTTCAGCATTCCTTTTTGATCTTTATATAAAATTTCTATTTTCATATCCTGTTTTGAACTAGTTTTGTAATCCTGCTGATTCTCTCATTAATTAGTTATATTTTGATCTTATGAAAATGTATACAGTATTCCATTAGAAAACTATCTAAAAGTAGTGAAGGAATTATGTAAAAATATAAGACAAAGATGTAAATGTTTTCAGCAAAAGATAATATGCAATTCTCCCTGAAAGTATCTATACTGAGAAAACAGTTTAAGTGAAAACAGCTTAAAATAAAATTGTGAAAGAATGTCTGTCAAAAGTTGTACCACTTATATCTTAAAAATATGGATTATTTCAAAGAGGCATCTGCAAAATTCCCTCGATATGATACTAAGATTAATTATAGATAGTGGTGAAAGCCAGGTTTAACATACATCTTTAATGCAGAATAGACACTTTTCAAATTGATAGGTCATTTTAGGCCTTTGAACAACACTGTTCTATCCATAATTTGTACCACTGTCCTGGACAAAAGGGATAAGAAACAAGTCTAATTGAAGTAATTGTTGAGTGAAGAGTTAGACTATGAAGTCTTGAACAGGTTGGTAAACATACTTCAGAATGGAAAGCTTAATTTTTTGTAAAGGTCCTGTAGATTACTGTTTATATATATATATTTTTTTTTAATTTTATTTTATTTATTTATTTATTTTTGGTTGTACACGGGCCTCTCACTGTTGTGGCCTCTCCTGTTGCGGAGCACAGGCTCCGGGCGCGCAGGCTCAGCAGCCATGGCTCACGGGCCTAGTTGCTCCGCGTCATGTGGGATCCTCCCAGACCAGGGCACGAACCCGTGTCCCCTGCATCGGCAGGCGGACTCTCAACCACTGCACCACCAGGGAAGCCCTACTGTTTATATTTGAACACGATCTAAATAGTTTGGAATTATCTGAAGTTCACTTCTCTTCTTGTACATAACCAAGTACATAACCATATACATGTACATAACCATATATTCTTGCTTTAAGCAACTCTCATATTCACTCTACTCGATCCTCACGTCATAGATGATTACAATAAATTATCATTCTCTCTCCCTCTCCCGCCCCCTTCTGACACTCTGTTTTACCTCACCAATTTAGGTTCCCTTAAATTTATTTCACAGATAAAGGTAATAATCTGCATTGATGGGGGTAATGCACATCACTTTTGTGGTCTACTTGCCATTCCTCCCTTCTTCTGGAAACCAGTAGCGCCTTGCCTTTTTGGTGGCACACTCCCATCCCTGGCCCATTGTGTCTTAGTGTGACTATCAACAATGGTTTAACCAGATGAAACTGCCAATTTTGTAGGTCCAACAAGGTGGAATATTAGCAGATTCATGAGGTTCAACACATATTACTCTTTTAAGAACACTAATTTAATCCAATCTTTTATCAAGTATATTATTTAAAGTTTTATTACTAGTTATATATTTAAGTCTTTCAAGTCAGAGCATAAAACGTTTGGTTCCTTGAAACTACACATGTAGGACGAAGTTAACAGGTGAACAGGGATTCTCAGCATACTGACTGGAAACAGCTCTTAGAGAAGATAATTCAAAGAAGAATTTAAAATCAATCCCATAGCAAGTAAAATCAGCTTTTTCCCAAGTTGTAAATGTTTTCATCAAAAGATAATATGCAATTCTCAGTCACACGCGAGCAAAGCAGTGTGGCATTTTCTTTTTATACGATATGTGCAACCACACTGCTTTAAGGGGAAGAAATAAGATAAGCTGATTTTATTCTCATCAGTGAAAAAGTTTTCAATAGAGCAGCTTTCGTCGACTCAGCATGGCTGACAAAATAACATTACCATTGGAAAAAAAAAATAGATTAGCTGCACAATCTAGGCATTTTGTTTTCAGAAAGAACTTGTCTTAACACTTGTCTCTTTAGAGAACGCTGAATGCATGCTTCCTGTGAAAGAAAACCTCCCTGCTGGTTTTTCTGCTCCTGCGAGACAATCTGCCAAGAATAAAGTCTTTTTCTTTCTTTCTTTCTTTCTTTTTTTTTTTTTTCCAGCTGGATACCTACTGGTGTGGGGAATGCCTTAGCCCAGGCCGCCAGGAAGTCTTTTGCCCCATCATCTGGAAGTGGTCCTCAGTACCACTCCTTGGCCAGTTTGGACAGCTTTCAAAGCTGAATTCAGAAACTGACTTAAAAAATATGTCTGAAAAAGGTGCAACTGAACTGCAGCTCACTTTTCAAATGAAAAGTCCATTCCCTCGGTCTAGCATGCCCTTTCCAATTTTGTTCATGATTGAAAGCTAGGGCTGTGGCTGTCCCCTTTGCTAAAAACTCTCTTTTTGTTTTTCTTTTTCACTGTCAGAAAGCCTGCCTCAGAGGAGTGCACAGTGCATATCAATGAAGAAAAAAATAGAGGTGATTAAAACTGAAGGTTTTTTTCCTATAATTTAAAGGGTATTCAGTGAATCATGCCCTTTATGGCTCCATTCCCAAACACATTCTTTGCCAAATCCAAGCCCAGAGACCTATCCTTGGTGATCTATTCAGCTATCTTGGTGCCTGGCTCTGTCCTCCCCTGCAGAACTGAGACCGGTAAAGATTCAAGGGAACCTGTTCTCTGCTCAAACCAGTAGAATTTAAGGCTCATGAGGAGAGGGACAGGGAAGAGAAGAGGAGATGAGAGAAGAAATGACGCCCTGTCTGAAGTAAAGTTGAAAACAACGATTCTGGTGTATGTCCTTAAATAGGGGGGCTATAGATACAGTCACAGAAAAATGAAAAAGAGAGAAATGAACATATTTATATAGCCCTTTGAGGTTTTTCTTATAATGATCTACCTGAAACCACGTATTTTAAATTATAATCCTCTATCTTAAGAGAAATATTGTGAAATTTGTTTTTAAAAACAAAATTTTCGGGCTTCCCTGGTGGCGCAGTGGTTGAGAGTCCGCCTGCCGATGCAGGGGACGCGGGTTCGTGCCCCGGTCTGGGAGGATCCCACATGCCGCTGAGCGGCTGGGCCCGTGAGCCATGGCCGCTGAGCCTGCGCGTCCGGAGCCTGTGCTCTGCAACGGGAGTGGCCACAACAGTGAGAGGCCCGCGTACCGCAAAAAAAACAAACCAAAAAACCCACAAAATTTTCAGGGATGTTTTAAACGGTAAAAATTGAAAAAAAAATCTGTTACGCATTTAAAAATGTGTTTCAAAACAAATATGAATCTTACTTTAAAAGACGCAATTAGGTTAATTAGGAAAACAAAATATCTTAACAAAATAGTAAATCTTGAGATGTGTGTGTGGCTCTTATATGAGAATGACTATTAGTTAATCACTAACAAGTATACTTTCTACACAAAAGATGGACTGCTTAAATAGAACTGTATAAGAAACAAGGATTTTTTAATTAAGCGTAACATTATGTAACAGATGTTAGGTTTTTTTCTCTACCCCCAAGGAGGACTGTTATACTGTTTCAGATGACAACTGTCAACTGTGCAATGTGTGTGATAAATTATAGAAACTAAAACATAGCATTATTATTTAATAATGCATTTTAAATGTCCATTTTAAATACCACCTACAAAAAAATGGTATACATTTGGCAATAAAAAATATAAAATCAAGAAAAAAATATACAACCAAGGTTCAGAATTTTTTTTACTTTAAATACAATTAAAATTTAAAAGAAAATCCCCTGCCACCTTCATTAACTATAATTACTAGAAGAGTAGGGCCAAATATAATCAATGATGCAAATTTCAAAGACCATCATCTTTTTCCTCCAGCCTTTTCAGGTCTACTTCCTCAGCCTCATTCCACCACATTTAAATTACTTTAAAAACACAAAAATTGTTTTCTCTATTGCTAGTTTGAATCTGTTAACCCTGACAATCACTTAGACAATGGAATTCCCTTTGCTTTAAACTGAATGTTTGACTATTGAGAAAGAATTTCCTGTGAAGAAAATTGTTATTCTTTTGTTCACAGCTGAGATGCATATTTTTCTGATTTGGAAGGGAACAATCACAGAAAGGATGTTGCTTATGAAATGAGATCTTAATTTTGTTAAAAACAGAATAGTAAGCTGAACTTACTAATAATGACACTACAGAACTGGTTACAAATGACCATCAGTTATTAAAATCAATGTCGGAATAGTCAAACAATAAATTACATGTTAAAAGACTCAAAGAAAATTTTGGAGAGGAACTTCTTGAAGCAAACTGCTGACCAGTCCAATGTCCTGCTTCAAGAAGAGTATAGCCAGAGCAAGACTCAGTCCAGAGTATACCCTGTGTTGAGGGTTCTGGGAAATAATTAAAAGAATATTATTAGAACACGAAGGAGGGATTGTGGCACTCCTGTGAGGTCACAGACCACCACGTCCCTGTGAAATAGAAATATGTATCCCTTCATGAGAATGAAATGTGTGAAATGTGTGTGTGTGTGTGTGTGTGTGTGTATATATATATATATATATATATATATATATATAAACAACAACAATCGAAGGAACAAAGTGGGATAGAAACTGCCTAAGTCACTCTCCTACTTTCCATAGAATCCTACCAGTAAACAGCAGAGGATCCACCCTGTTGATCTTGAATGTCTTAAATTAAGAAAATAAAAGGGAGCCTTTCCCACCACTACAAATGTTCACAATGACCACAATGACATGTTAAGTACAGCTGTGCTTTCCAGAGGCTAATACTTGATAGAGAACCCTTTTCCAAAGCTGAGTTACAAATTAAATTTTATTGCCTCTATTTTTTTATGCCCAACAAGGAAAAACTTGAGAACAGTAAGCTTACAACTGAGTAACTAATTATTGGACAGGAAATATAGATATCCATATTTAGGTTATATTTGCATAAACGGAATGCACAAACCTGCAGACATTATGAAACGGAAACTGAAGAAAGGGTCAGCTTGTTTTGGGTCAGAACATTTTAAAAAATCCCTGAGGGGATAACGGTCTGATAGTTTCTTAATCAGTGTTTAATAAATGTATTGCTGGCAATGCATTTTGATGTCTTTATGTAGTAAAATCTGATACAATGATAACATGGAAAGAATGTCTAGAATGTTTCATTTCTTAAGCACAAGTTTCTCAAATATGCAAAATTGGGGATTCTTGTACAAAAGAATAGGAAAAACTGGTCTGGTCTATAGCTCATGTCAAAATAAATATTTCAACATTTCTTTGCTATAAAATTGGCTAAAAAAGACTGAAAAACCTCTGTTCGGTTTATCTGTCATTTTTTTAGTCCTTGACATCTGGGAGTCAGAACAAATGAAGAAGCCCCATCAGCTTCAGAAAGCACGACACACAGCTTGCAAGAGTAAATGATTTATAGAGCCACAGGCGTGAGTCATGAACAGTCTACATACTTGAGTTATCTAGCTTTGGGGGGGAAAGAGACAAATGAGACTCTGGAAAGGTCTGTGAAATACAAAGAGGAAGAAAACAGACCAAAGTTAATAAGCTGTCTCAGACTGTAACTAATTAGACAGCAAGGTATCACTGACAAAATGAAACAAAAATAAAAAGGCAACAAAAGTTGGCTTATGGCAACTTTATATTTTGACTTGCTTTATTTCCACCCAGTTTCTTTTTCCATTTCATTCAAAAGGCTATTGACTAAATCATCATCCTACTGCCTCATTACAGTTATTGCTTTTTACCTTGGCTTAAGTTCAAATTTTATTATTTCCATTCAAGCCACCTTTAGGCAATGTTTTTTGCCTAAAGGAGCAGATCTTAGACATCACCTATCACCTACTGTAATAGCCTCATTTAGTCCAGAGTTGGAACACAGAGCTTCAAGCAGGGTAGGGGAACAAGCAGAGACGCATGCAGGACACTATGCTGGGCACCTCACATTAGGGGACAGATCCAACCTGAGATTTCAGATACAGGTAGCTGATGGCTTTAGGAAATGGGCAGAGCTTGTTGCTCCATAAGATGAACTTAAAATTTTAAAACATGACTATCGGTCTCTCATTAATCTAATTTCTACGATGGTAAGGGCAAGCAGGTTTGAACTGCTGTCAGGGCAAAACTAGTATGATTGTCATAAAGATTAGATTCCCTGGTGAACCTTAGGTTTTTAAAAATAATGCTACTTTATGGAATAAGACAGAGTGAAATAATCAGAATAGAAAGCTTAAAGATTATATATATAGTGAGCATTCTTAAAACATTATCATTGATGCCCATCTATGCATAGGCTTTATTTTCTATTACTTTATTTAAGAAGATAAAGCATATCTGATTCTATGGAATAATTTAAAGTATTCACTTATTTCTGAGAGATGAAAAATGCTGGTCAATAGCACCTCTGTAAAAATAATAGCATTCTACTTTCTTCTCTTAGAGTTTCTGATATTGAGGATGCAGCAAAACAATCAAGGTGAGGAAAACCTTGCTAGTCATTCTACAGAAGAATAGATTTAATGTAGCTGCCATTGCATGTGCCCATAGAAAAACAGCCAAATGAGGAGAGCTTGTTGGATAAGCAGCACTACAAACATTTAAATTTTAACATAAGGGTAATCTCACTTTAAAAAATGTATTACACTAGTGCAGTAACAGTGACAACAAAATTGTTGAGGGTTAGTATTTGTTTGTGCCTTCCATTCTATTTTCCTATTCTATTTTTCAATAAAACTCATTTAAGTACTACACATTTTTCCCACCATGCGATTCCCCCAGGTGTCCTCCCCACCCCCACCCAGAGATATTCAAGGTTATCACAGCAGAGTGGTCCCAGCTCTGAAGGAGCCTGTCCTTTGCTAAGAGGTAGTAGGGTGGTTAACTACTTGATCAAGTCTTCTCTTTCTGTGCCAAGAAGAAAATTATGTTTCTGGCAGTAGTTGGAAGCAATATCCCTAAATTATTTACTTCATTTTCCTTTACTCATGCCTTAAAAGTAGAAGAGTAAGTGTAGGTTTTTGGAAGCATTTTGATAAATTCAATTAAACCTGCTGCCAGGTAGTAAGATTTTTTGTGTGTAGTTTGTGGGCAGTGCATCAATCAATTTTTCCATTTTTCCAAAATTTTGGTTTCCAGACTTTTCCTTTAGGTAGATAAAAAGTTTCCTTACTACATTCTTAAATGTACTTGTTTTTCTTTCCGGTATTATTCCTAACAATTTGCCTACTTACTCAGACCAGGTTGAGGATATATTTTACATTTCTGCAAAGCATCTCAGGTATACTTTCTACTTCCAAAATGGCAATTTGAGTAAAGATGTACTATCCTTAGGTTGTGTACAAAGAACATTGAAAAGCTTTAAAATACACTTGAATGAATCAACTTAATAATCAATGAAAGAAATTATTATTTAAATGGATGGTAGTCTGTCTGAAAATATATGGTCCAGTTTTAGGAGCTAAACACAAAGCAGTCCTCCAATTTAAACAGCTGCTTTAAATATACAGATCTTCCGCTCTACTTTCTTAACAGCTGGAGGAAATTACAGTCCAGAGAGACATGTGTGTAATTTGAATTAAACAGATGCAGGCTGTGAAGAAAATCAAATATCTCAGGGTAATGGATGCAAACAATATTACTGAAACTCCAAGGAATTTTTTATTTGCTTTTTCATAATCATGGCAAGTGTTGCCATTCATGTGATACAAACTACCTATAGTAGCATAAAGTAATGATTCTTTCCCTTTTTCCCCCTTTTAAAAGTCCAAAAAAATAGCATGCCAACTTCTAAAGTGAAGCCAAAACATAGTCATCTCTGTACTTTTCTATTTTAAAACACTCTTTGATGTAATATATTGATTTGGTGCTGGCACTGGGTGCCTTTACCTCTATTAGCTGCCACGCGTTCTCTGATAGGCCCACACTGCAAAACACTCACATCATTCACATTGTCCCACGCTGTGGGGGAATACGGAGGAGAAGGAGGGGTGAGAAATAACAAAAAGGTGAAGAGAAATATTTGTTCAGTAGAAAAGGAATGACTTAAATGTCCTTTTTCTAATTTCAAATGTGTCTGACCCATTTTAATGAGCACAAGCCTACACTTAAAGACATAAGTTGCTTAAGACATAGGGCCAGATGGTGCCCTTTGGAATAAAAGCACTCTCAAACGGAATATACCAGGAACCTCAGTGTGCCCTGATGCTAACAGCATTTCCACCAGATTATGCCCTTTACTTTTATGGCTTTTGGTTTCCAGCTCTGTTTATGAAAGTGCTTACAGATTTTCCATTTGAAACCAAGAGTTAGGATTCACGCACCAGGTAATCGAAGTATGGAAGTGACAATCATATTTTTATACATCATCACCTTAATGGCAGACTTCTCAATGCTCTGTGAACTCTTGTTCTTGATGTGAAACAAAATAAATATAAATGTCAACAGGCATTTAGAAAACAGTCTGGCAGTTCCCCAAACTGTTAAATATGTTACCATATGTTACCTTATGACCCAGTAATTCTACTCCCAGGTATATTCCCAAGAGGAAGGGAAATATATGTTCATATAAAAACTGGTACACAAATATTTAAAACAGCGTTATTCACAATAGATAAAATAAAAAATAATAGCTAAAATTGATTGAGACTTACTATGTATTAGGAACTTAGCAAACATTTTACATGTATTTTTTCAGTTTTTACAAAAATACAATGAGGTTGCATAAATAAACAAATGTATAGTAAATAGACCTTTATTATTCTCATTTTACAGATGAGGAAACTGAGGAACGGAAAGTTTAAGCAAATTCCTCAGCTGCACAACCTTCAAGTGACAGAGAGTCAGGAGTTTAAACCTGACGGTGAGGCCTCAGAGTCCAGCTTTTAAGCCTAGAACCCCACACAGAAAAGATACTCCCCACAACGTCAAAACATGTGATGGATCATCTTTGGGAGGCAAGGTTATAGGTGACGTTAATTTTAATGATTTTTGGTATTTTCAAACTCACAACTATGATCTCTATGAGAGAAAAAAAGGAAGAGAGGGAGAGAAGGAAAGAAAGGGAGACAAAGAGGGAAAGGGAGATGGTGATGGAGAGGGAGAAGGAGAAAGTATCATTTTTAAAACCTGTCGCTGGACCAGGAGTATTTTGCACAATAGAAAGAAATAAGAAATAACTGCTTATTATCGTCCTCATTTTGAAAAATTTTAGGAAATTATAGTATAAAGCATTATTAAAATACCATAGTGTGAGATCAAAATTTTAAGCATAAATTTAAATCACATAGAATGCTTTAACTTTTATTTTAAAAGTTTTGGTGCTGAGAAATTGTCATCTTAAAATGGCTGCAAGTTGGAAAATTTAGATCTATGAGTTCCAAACTGATTATGAGCCTGTCACCCGGAGAGTCACCTCGACAGCCTGTTAAAAATTCAGGTACCTTCATGCAACTACCAGAGATTCAGGTAGATTGTGGGAGGACCGCCCATCCTCCACAGGTCTCAAAAAACTGCATTTATAGCAATCTTCCCCACCTTCATTCAAGGAGATTCTGATAAAGGGAGCCTATGGAAAATATTGAGAAATAATACGGTGTCTCCATTATTTTTAAAAGAAAACATCAAAAATACTATACTAAAATTTAGTAAAAATTAAAGAGAATAAACCTATGTACTTTGAGTCATGAAAAGCATAAGGAAAATTATCACCAAGAGATTAGCAGAGGAAAATGAGAACACTTAAAAATGAAGTTTTACCTGTTTAGCACTTTTCCAGTGCCAGAAAAAACAGCCATGGCTGAAATTCTGGTGATAATATAGTTTAAATCTTATCCCTATGTACTTTTCTTTCCTGTTATTAAACTTAAAACAGAACTGCAAACTTAAGTCAAACAATGTGACCATGCTCACCTTAAAACTGAAGTCAAATCCATTACTTTGGTCCTAATGGAAACAAGCATGCCTCTCACTCCCATCCCTGTGAGGACATGTTTGCAAACAAGATGCAAACCACCAGCATTCTTACAACCTAAACTGAGGACCAGTGAGAATCTGCTTACTATACCTCCAGGTAATTTTTTAAAACTTTGAGAGGAAAGATACTCACTTGGAAAGTTTATTATACACAATGTGTAATGACACACTATGTACTGGGAAGGAAGGAAGAAGCATTTAACTGCCTGCTTGTGCCAGGCACTGTGCTAGGTGCTTTACAAGCATTATTTTTAATCCTCACAACAACATCAAGGTCAGATACTATTATCCCTGTCTTCTCAAGTAAAGAAACTAAACTATAGGGACATTAACTAATTTGCCTGCCATCCTATGACAGATGATGGAGTTAAGACTCAGTGCCAGAAATGTCTGTCATCTTTTGACTACTCCCACCAGATCGTCTTACCCTTGATGGAAAGGTGTGGCCTTGAATGTACATAACCAATAACAGACCCATATATGTGCCATTATCCATGACATAACAAGATACGGCAACACTGATCAAGTAAATTAAATGATGTTACCACGTGAGATGTAAGAAAATTGTGAAATGCCTTTGATTTATTATATACAAAGGATCCCCAAAGACCCTGATATACACACTTCACATGCAAAAGTTCTTGACCTTCATTAGAGAGTATCTAGTATGCTCTGATAAAAACTGAACCTGCGGGCTTCCCTGGTGGCGCAGTGGTTGAGAGTCCGCCTGTCGATGCAGGGGACACGGGTTCGTGCCCCGGTCCGGGAAGATCCCACATGCCGCGGAGCGGCTGGACCCGTGAGCCATGGCTGCTGAGCCTGCGCTTCCGGAGCCTGTGCTCCGCAAATGGGAGAGGCTACAACAGTGAGAGGCCCGCGTACCGCAAAAAAACCCAAAAAAACAAAAAAACTGAACCTGGACCTAAAATTTCATTACCTTCTCAAGCATATTCCCTAAAGAGGAATACTTAAAATCAAAATGGTAGCTGGCAAGCATTGAAACACAAAAGTATCTGATGATTAATTTTAGAGGAGAACTTTGCATATTTTTTACTAGATTAATATTTAATCTCAACAATACTCATCCAGAAAAAAATCCAATCACAACTTAGTAAAATCTTACATATTCTAAATAAACAACAAATAGCCAAGGAATGTTTTTCAGGGAAGACAAATTATACTTGGTGATTTAAGCAATACCATAAATAATTACACCTTATTCATATTTGAAAAAAAATGTGAAAAATGCTTCAGCTCATAGTCCTGGTTTTTCCATGCGTTTATTTATATAGTTGTTAATTCTCAGTAACTGAAAATAGTCAGGGGAGGGGGCAATCCTCATTAACTGGGTGCATTCATGAACCCCAATTTGAGATAGTTATGTAGTCAAATTTAGTTTCAATATAGATTAAATACAGATTATATATATTTTAATTTCATATTTTGATCAAGTTGTAGACACATTTTAAAATGAATTCTTAAGAGAAATTACATCATCAGAATGCTATAAAATGAAGAAAATGCTTTGCAAATAAACACATGATAAACGAAGGGCTACTCTTACTTACTTACAATGATTAAACAAAACTCCAGATAACAGTAGGCACCATCCCATTAGTGTCTCTATGAAGAAAGATGACATCATCATAGCACCCATACAGTCCACTAGGGGAAGGATTATGAGATAACAACATGGGTTTCTTCTTCTTTTTCACTTTGTGGAGGAGTTAGCTAACAAAATAAGTATAATAAACTGCTTCCTTTGGGAACTCTAGCTCATGACATGGCCAAGAGATCTGGTTTAACCTTGGTTTCATGAGATAGTGTAACCATTTATAAGCCAACATTTTCTTTGCAGTATGTTTATATTTGGACACCAGAGGACAACTACTCCTAGACGGCTCTCAATGGTATTTAAAAGTTGATAGCGGTTTCCTTGTGACTTTCAACTTTCCCTTTGATATTTCTGTTCCACCTTAACTTAGCTCCATAAAATTTTACCTATTACGCACTCTTAATTTTTTTTTTCGGTTTGTTTTTATTTTAGTTATTTTTACGTGTATGATCAGGAATGATACAATATGACAGCTTCTACATTAACCCATCTATTCCAATCATTTTATGTTAAATATAGGACGTCTAGTTAGTCACTAACAAATGTTTATTACATCACTACCCCACGGATTTGCTAGGTACTGCAAATAAACAAGAGAAGAATGATATAATTTAGTCATACAGAGATGACCCATTGTAAACAAGGAGAACAGAGCAAGGAAGGCAAACATACTGAAGAACACATAGGTATAATTAGATAATGTTGGCCTGTAAGTATTAAGTAATATGAAATAAAAGATAATGACTTAAGAGCTACAAAATTAGAAGATGTTATAATGAACAAGGAACTAAGTAATATTTCATTTCATTCAGGAAGGCTTATTCTTCAGGTTTAGGTAAAATCCCTCACTGAGACTAACAAATATGGCTGTTTTAAGCCTCACACTTGGAGCTGTGAAGCAAATTCTGGTGTGTGTCACTCAGAATTTTTCAATCTTGTACAGTAGAAATTCTTCGTCTACGTGACTGAAGTAGTTAGAAAGGAGACATGATATGTGTGTGTTTTCCTTGTTGACTTACAGAGTTCTGGAGTTCTGTTCTTATATTTTCTAAGTTAGCTAGTATTGGTATGCATGTACATGGAGAAAGGAGGGTTTCTTTAATCAAATCCACTAGCTCTGAACCTTTGGTTCAAATGGCATTTCTGTCATTTCTGTGCCTGCCCCTAGTATACAAGAGAAAAATTACTGTCAAGTAGGCGGTATATCATTGATAGAATGCATAGGCTACTGCATGAAATATCATAATTCAGTGCATTTTATGTGGGTGCAAATGAACAGATAGCCTTATTGGGGTACTTTATGTGGAGATCATGATGAGACAAGAAAGGTCAAGAATACAGTAGGTTTATCTGCACATCACAATTCCAGTGGTACTTTTAAAAAATAGAAACATCAGAGTCAGATGCAGACTCTTCTAAGTAAGAGATGTCCAAAAATTGGACATTATGAGTCATAAAAAGGATTGAGGATCACTACAGAAAGTACATAGCAAGTGACATAAAAATCATTATTCTTCTAGTCCTTTCCTGATTTTTGCCTTTTCTTATTTCCATAATATAGTCATTCCTCATAATGTGGAGCATTGGTTCCAGGAACCCTCCAACCCTGGCCACACACAAACATTCACCAAAATATGTACATGCTCAAGTCCCTTGTATAAAATGTCATAGTATTTGCAAACAACCCACACACAACCTCCTGCATACTTCAAGTCATCTCTAGATTACTTATAACGCCAAACACTATGTAAGCGCTAGGTAAATAGCTGTTGGTGCATGGCAAATTCAAGTTTTGCTTTTTGGAACTTTCCGGGATTTCTTTTTCTGAATATTTTCAACCTGTGGTTGATTGAATCTGCAGATGAGGAACCTGTGGATACGGAGGACTTGACCGTACATCTTAATACTACAAAGAAGTCTGAAGTGGAACAGTCTTTCTCTCATAGACATCAGACTAACTGAATATGGACATTGCCCAGCCACCGCGGTGTTACATTCCTGCATGCCCCAGGTGACTTGACTTCAATCTGTACTTTCTCAGTTAGGTGCTTACACTTATCTGGCTTTATATATATCAATCACTAGAGCTAAGTTTTGAGGTAATGGGAAAACCGGGCAGATTACAGAGAGTGATTAACTCCGGCCATCGGAAAATGACAGATCAAAGATAGAATCCTGCTAGAAAGAAAGAGAAATTTTGCTAGAAATTCACCAATCCTGGAAAAACAGTAGTCCTTCCCTCTCTCCCTCCCTCCCCTCTTCCCTCCTCCCCTTCTCCTTTCCCTTCCATTGTTTCTTTCTTTTGCAAGATACCTAGACAAAGTTCAGTCACTATATAGCTCAAGGACTTCTTTTAACTAATTGTGTGAGATTTTCTTCGTGACTTTGCCTTATCACACCCAATGACAGGCAGTATGAGACCACATTTTGGTATGTAATTTACTATGAGTGTGACGCAATTGCCTGTTAACTATAGTCAAACTATCTGTAGCTACAAACTAGTAGTTGCCTCTATTTGCAGATACTCTATAGAGATGAATTGTTAATTCTAGGGACCACTTGTTATTAGAAATGTATGAAGGGTTTGAGATGTTACATTAATTCAGCAAATGTTATGTGGCACCAAACAGAAGAGATCATTAATTGTACTAAATGACATCTATTCATTTAGTCAAAAAACAGTTATCAAGTACTAGACATGAATACAAATCATCATTCTGGATGTTGGATGAATTTCTAATAACCAAAAATAATGCTGATGCCATTCTAGAAGTAGATGAATTTGAGATAATAAATAGTTGTGTGATTTTGTTATTCGCAGTATAAAATGTAGACTCATTTTGGATAAGACTGTAAACTAGATGAAAAAAAAAAACCCTCATGCTATAGAACACCAAGAAGTTCCAAATTACATATAATAAATGTGCTTATAAATGCAAAGCTCATCTATCAAAAACAAAGTCAAAAAACTCCAGGGTGGCAGAAAACAAAAATTACCTAAAAGGCAAAGTGTGACCACCACACGGCTTTTAGAAGGATCAAAACCCCAAACTCCACAACATCAAATGCTGGTAATTGTGTGGAGCAGCAGTAACTCTCATTCTTTGGTGGTGGGAATGCAAACTGGCACAGGCGCTCTGGAAAACCGTCTGGCAGTTTCTTTTTAATAAAACTAAGCATACTTCTACCCTACAATCCACAATCACACTCCTTGGTGTTGACCCCAATGAAATGAAACTATGTCCACACAAAAACCTGCACATGAAGGTTTATAACAGCTTTATTTGTAATTGCCAAAACATGGAAGCAACCAAGGTGTCCTTCATTAGGTTAATAGACCAATAAACTGTGTACTTCCCGACAATGAAATATAATTCAGTCGTAAATGGAAATGAGCTATCAAGCCATGAAAAGACATGGTGGAAACTTAAATGCATATTACTAAATGAAACAAGCCGACCTGAAAAGGCTACATACTACATGATTCCAGTTATACAACACTGTGGAAAAGGCAAAACTATGGAGACAGTAAAAAAAATGAGTGATTGCCATAGGTTAGGGGTGGGGAAGGGATGAAAAGGTGGAGCACAGAGGATTTTTAATGCAGTGAAAATACTCTGTATGATTCTGTAATGATGGATACATGTCATCATGCATTTGTCCAAACCCATAGAATGTTCAACACCAAGCGTTAATCTTAGTGTAAACTATAGACTCTGGGTGATAATGATGCGTCAGTAGAGGACAGAAGGATGAAAAGGAAGCTTATCACTCTTATATAAGGTTCTGGGTAGCAAAGGGGAAAAAGAAATCTCTTGAAGGTTTATAACCACTGTTCTGTTCTTTCTTAGACAGAGGAGTCAAATTTATACTACTTGTATAGTCCATTTCCCACACAGTTGAGAAATAAACATAAAAAGTTTTTTGCAAGTTGCTGAATAAACTTTGGGTGTTTAAATAAACTTTGGGTGTTTAAAACTATGGTGAAGAAACGCACCATTGACAGTATCACTGCCAATGACTGTAGTTTAGGAATCTCACAGATTAAGCCAGTCTGAAAAAGAGCTCACAGTCTAATGAAAAAAAACCTATGAAAATCTAGCCTTCCATGGGAGACAATCAGTACACCCAATAACCACCACAACTATGTACCAAGAACTTTAGATGTAGAATTTTGTATAGAAACCATTAGATAAGTATGTTTCAAATGATCCAAGACTTAATGGAAAAACTCTGAAATGCAAAACAAGAACAGGACTCTATTAAAAAAAGAGTGAAAAAAAAATCAAATGGATATCATTAAACAATATAAAATTAATTTCTTTGAAATTAAAAAAAATCAACTGAGAAAAGACAGATATGATTAAATTACATGTAATACCACATAGAGAAATAATAAAGAGACAGAAAATAAGGAAAGGGACATAGAAAATAAAATCAAAAGTTCAACATACAACAAATATTCCAGAATTAAGAGGATGAAGAGAAGGGAAGAGACCTACTGGTGGATAATTTCATAGAACTGACAAACCACTGAATGTTCTGATACAGTAATCACAGTGGAATAATAAAATAAAGTCAAAGCTGGGCACATGGGTGAGATAATTACCACCATCAAAGACAAAGAAAAGATATTTAAGGCAACAAAGGAGAAACAGATTACCTACAAAAGAACTAAAATTAGACTGAGAGCATTCTTATCAATAGCACACATTTATAAGTTATATTCAATATTTTCAAAATACTGCCAAGAAAATAATTTTTACCTAGAATTGTCATCCACATAAATTTGTAAAATCAGACACGATACTCCTGAAGAACCACAAGGAGGATGGTGTGAAAGACTCTGTCAGATATCAAGGACAATAAAGCTGTGGTAATTAATATAGTATGGGTATGGGACAAACAAAGGGAACATAGTAGAAGGCCTGGAAACAGATCCGGGCATACATGGAAGTTTGATATATGTCAAAGACACTATATATAACATGAATATTCAATAAATGGGAATAGGTAACAGGTTATTCCTGTGGAAAACAAAAGTAGATCTTTCTCATACAAGGTATACAAACATAAATTCCAGTCATTAAAGACCTATATTTGAGAACTAAAGCTTTAAAACTTCTAAAAAAAAATTTTTTTCAAATTCATGGCCACAACATAGGAAAGATTTCTTAACTTAGATGCAGAGAGTACAAATCATAAAACAAATGGATTAATAAGTCTTCTATATTAAAATGGAAAATGTCATATATCCAATAACAATATCAAAGTTAAAAGACAAATTGTAGTCTAGAAGATTATTTGTAATTTATGCAACCCCCAAACATTAGTATTCACTAAGTATTAAAATTATCCACATTATAAAATACAACAGATCCATCAGAAAGTGGGCAAAAGTAAATTTATTCTTCAGAAGAGGAAATACAAGCAGCCCGTAAATATGCAGAGACTCATTCAACTATAATCAGGAAATGCAAGTTAAATCTCCGATGATGTAAAATGTCACACCAAACAGACTCAAAATTTAAAAGTCTGAAAATATTGAAGAGGACGTGAAACAACTGGAACTCTTTACCACAGCTGGTGGTATTTTAAATCATTACACTCACTTAGCAGAACAATTACTCAATATCTAGTAAAATTAAAGATGACCCAGAAATTTGACCCAGAAATTCTACTCCTAGGATTTGATTAAGAGAAACTCATGCACGTGTGCACAAGGAGACTTACACAGGAATGTTCAAGGGACCTCCCTGGTGGCACAGTGGATAAGAATCCGCCTGCCAATTCAGGGGACACAGGTTCGAGCCCTGGTCCAGGAAGATCCCACATGGCGCAGAGCAACTAAGCCCATGAGCCACAACTACTGAGCCTGTGCTCTACAGCCCACGAGCCACAACTACTGAGATGGCATGCCACAACTACTGAAGCCCGCATACCTACAGCCCATGCTCAACAAGAGAAGCCACTGCAATGAGAAGCCCACGCACCGCAACAAAGACTAGCCCCCGCTCTCTGCATCTAGAGAAAGCCCGCACACAGCAGCAATTAATTAACTAAAAAAAGAATGTTCAATACAGCATCATCTGTGACACAAAATATTAGAACCAATTTAAATTCCCAACAGCATAAGAGTGAATACACTGTGATATATTCATACAGGAGAATGCTATTCATTAATGAACATGGATGATCTAGTACTACATGCACCAACATGGATTAATTTCAAAAGATGGCCAAATTAGAAAGTTGGGTTGCATAAGAAAAGTGTAATACGGTATTATCATTTATTTAAAGTTTATAAAAATGCAAATTATGTAATATGGAATACAGTAAATACATATATTAAAAGGGTATTAAAAACATGGATGACAGTGACAAATTCCAAATTGAGGATAATAGTTACCTCTATGGGGAAGTAAGGAGGGGAACAGAATCAGAGAGAAATACATTCAGGGCTTTAATTTTGGTTGTATTGTTTTTTTCTTAAGCTGAATGGTGGACATATTGGTATTTGTTATACTATCCCCATACTCCTCTACACTTCTGAGGTACTTTGCAATAACAATTACAAATGTACATCCTCTGTGAATTGTATACAACTGTTTACATATAAACCATTCATTTATCTTTGACTTGTAATAGAAATTTGACTTGCACAGAAAATCAAGATTGCTAATGTCAGGCATTGCAAAAGAACAAGTATATTAATCAAATTGGAAGCCACTGACACAATTTTCATGTATTTCTATTACAGTCCTCTGTTTAGATTCTACATCAAACCTCATCTTGACTGGGAGTATAGGTGTATATTCTCAAATAAACTTTAATTGAAGAATGTGTCTTACTATATATTATATGCTAGCACTGTCAAACACTGAGTCCTCACTTTATGTTTCTGGTCTATTCTCTACCCTCAACAACTCACATAAGCAAAATGTCTCATATAAAACTCATATAAGCAAAATGCCTACTAGATATCTCCACTTAAAATTTATTTGAAACCTTAAAGCCCTTAAATAAAATTTATTTGAACCCCTTACCACCAAAACACCCCTCTTTTTTCTTATTCTTCCCTGTCCCTGGTGGTATCAACAGCAACATGTGTTCGAGCCAAACATCTGCATGTCATATTTAAATCTTCATTTTCTATCATGTCCCACAATCAGGTAGTTCATCAGCAAGTCCTACTGGAACAACCTCTAAAACATCACAAATCTATACACACCCCTCCAGTTCAACTCTAGCACCAAGTCCCATCATCTCTCCCCAAAACAGCTGCATTAGCCTCCGAATCAATCTCCTTATCTCCACCAAGTTCCAGCCACATTTACCTTCTTCATGGCCCTCAAATATGCTTAACTAATTCCCACTCCAGGTCCTTCACACTAGCTGCTCCCTCCCTCTGGAATGTTTTTCTCCGGATATCCCCAGGGCTAGCTAGCTCCTTTACCTCTCAGCTCAAACATCATCCAAGAAATGTCTTTCCTAAATTTTCCATAACTATTGGTTATGGAAATATAAGGTAGTATCATGGCTTTTGAGCCCATTTTCTTTTATTCTAAGCATTTATCATTATCTGAAATTTACCACTGTTGTTAGGTTAAACAGTCTGGGTGCACATAGCAAAACACTGCCTACAGAAGCATAACCAAACTGGGTTTATTTTTCACATGTAACAAGAAGTCTTGACAAAAGCTGTCCAGGGCTGGTTCAAGGGCTCCATGACCCATTAGGCATCTGGGTCCCTTACAACTTTTTTTTTTTTTTTTTTTTGCGGTACGCGAGCCTCTCACTGTTGTGGCCTCTCCCGTTGTGGAGCACAGGCTCCGGACGCGCAGGCTCAGCGGCCATGGCTCACGGGTCCAGTCGCTCCACGGCATGTGGGATCTTCCCGGACTGGGGCACGAACCCGTGTCCCTGCATCGGCAGGTGGGCTCTCAACCACTGCGCCACCAGGGAAGCCCCCTTACAACTTTTTGCACTGTCTTTTTTAACATGTGCCTTTCACCTTCATGATGTTCTGACAAAAAGCTTTAATAACTCCTTATTGCTCATGGAATGGAGGCTCCAAGAGAACATGGACCTTGTCTGACCTGCCCACCACTGGAAGAATGACAAATCATGTCTTAACAGCTCAACCAATATTTGTTTAATTATTATAAGCTGGTGAAACAGGAATTCAGCAGCCCTACATTTCGGGATCGTTCCTTCATCCTAGGAGTCATGCACAACAGCCACGCCCTCCAATGTAACTGATCTGATAGATTCTACCTCAAGTTTCTCTTCGGACCCCTTGCCTCTGTGTCCTTCTTTCCCATCACTGCCTGAGTTCAGGGCTTAGTACTGCTCACACTGCAGTGGTCTCCTAAGTGGCCTGGCCACCTCCTTCTTGTTCTTCCCTGCACCATATCACACCTGCCACACACACTGATCATATAACTCCCTAAAACCTATCTGTGTCTTTTTGTTGTTTGCTCGAAAACAGAAAGCTCCCTACAAGCAGGGGTGTGTGTGTCTTGTTTTCCACTGTTCTTCCAGGCTATCAACCTGGAGCACATGTACAGAGTAGACACTCAGGAAACATTCCTTAAAAGAATCAAAGATCACATCTAAGTTCCCGATTGTTATGTGCAAGGCCCCTCAGCCTTTGGCCCAGTCCATCGTCCTAGTGATACTGCCTTCTGCATTCTTACTTCTACCCTGTGTTCAGTCACAGCAAATGACTGAATTTCTAAACTGTTCAGACCTTAGTGTCGTTTTCATATTTTATTATCTCTGCATAAAATGTCTTTATCCCTTTTTCATACAGGAAACTTGTATTTATCTAAATCTCAGCTTCTGATTCTCCTCAGCTTAGACACCATTCCTGGCTCCTCCTGGCAAAACAGACGGCTCCCTCCTTGGGGAGGCATTTTAAAGACAGTGATGATGATGCCGATGATGTAACTGCAATCCCAGCAACTGACTGTAAGCAGTGCTTGCAATGTGCCAGGCACGCTTACATATCCTTCACATATATTAATGCATCTCATACTTGTAACAACCCTCTGGGGTAGGAATACTATTTTTCTCATTTAAGGGAAAGAAATTGAGGCATAGAAAGGTTAACTAATATGGTAAAGTTCACAAAGCTAGTGAAGAGCAGAACCTGCATTCAAACCCAGATGGGCTACCTCTGTAAGTTGTACACATATTCGTCCAGCCAGGTTGAAAGGCTGTTGGAAGGAAGGTCCATGTCTTACTCATGACACTTAATGGGGTCTCAATAAAATAATGTTAAGTAAATGTTTAAAAAAATCAGTTGCAAAAATATACAATGTGAGAACTGGCTAAAATATAGAACTTGTAAAGAAGAGCTAGAGGTTTGAATCGACTATGCAACTATTAATATACAAGCCGTATCATTGATCCTAGAATAAGATATTGGGCCACATTCATAGGCACATCATACTAGGGGGCAGGTAGTTGCTCCAGCATTGTCAGGCCAGCTCCAGGGTCTAGCGCTCTCTTCACTCTTAAGAATGACCAAATGGAGTTTGTCTAAAGATGTAAGTAAAATATACAGATGCTAAGACAGGGGAAGAAAGGTTTAAGGGCATATCAATTGTCTTCAAACATCTGAAAAGGTTTTTCGAACAAAGGTTTCTTACAGTTTAAAAGGGGAGAAGAAATCCAAAGGTGGAAGCACAAAAGGAGGAGATAAAGAATCCAGGAGTTGTGCTGAACCAGCACAGGCCTATTCCTAAGAAGGGGCTGTGAGCATCTTTTTCCAACTCTACATTCAGTGTTATCACGTCAGAACCTTGGCAAAAAACCAGGGTGGGAGGATTTTTAACACAGAACCACCAGAGCTACAGTCAAGCCTTTTTATTATGGTGAGACAGTTTGCCAGCAAACAGCTGTACTTAACCCAATTAGAGCTGCTGAAAGAACCTAGGAGGTTACCTTGTGGAGGATGGATGGTGATTAAGAATGCTGTAGAGGGCAAGAGGTGGAACTTGTAGGCAGAATATATATCATGGATGCACAAATTTAATGAGAAGCCAGAATGTAAAATATAAACAATTGTCAACCCTTCGTGTTATTTTTAATTTATTTTCTATTATCTATAAAAACACTATTTGTAGATAAAACACATTCATTTGAAGATGGGAGAACTTTAAGTTTCAGACCCTATCAATCTCCTGTGTCAAAAACTAGATAAAATAAAAACAAAATAATACAAAAAAATTTCTAAAAATCCAATACTTCTGAATAGGAGGAGGTGGTCCACTGCAACATTCTTCCCCCTGAGGCAAGAATACCAAGTAAAAAGCAAACCCTAAAAGGCTACTAAAAAGTTTATTGTATTTTTCAAATCCTTACAAAATCTATGTTTTCTATCAAATCAAGCCTTAAAAGTAATTCGTAACTTTATTGCTATTTTCAAAAAGTAATATCCCTTGATATTTGTCTTCTATATGTTCAAATTCTTTTTATAAACTTTCAATGACACATTTTTAATAAATTGAAATCAATCATAGGAAGAATTTCTACTTCATCATAATTAGTCTTTTAGTGGCTCGTATACCTATTTACAGGAAAATGGAACAAATTATGTTTTAAATTGTTTACTATCAGTGAACTGGATTGAATAACTGACATATGATTATAGGTATGTATATATATATATAATACATATTTTTAAATAATGCTATGGAGTTAAAAGACAGAAATGAACTCAACAATTATATATAATATGCAATATAAGCAATATATGAAGATTGACCTATAAGAAATCAATCTTTTCCTTTATTTAAAGCACTCAAAACAGATAAAAAATATACTAATTTAATCTAGCTTTAAATGGACTACAAAATGATAGGTTATGTAAATTTAGTGTTTCCATTCTGCTTATAAATTAAAAGACAACAGATGACTCATTTAAGTAAGTCAAACAATGTATTTTCTCTTCAGAATGTCTCCTGATCCTCTTCCCCTCTGGTTTATATTCGAGTGGCTCACAAACTGTTAGGAGCAACCTCAAATCATTGTGCGCCCCTTGTTTAACAGATTTTGAACAGTAAATACACTTGAAAAATTGTTCCCAAAATAAAATAGTTCAGATATATCCAACACATTAAAAAAAAAAAGGTAAACTCCACTAGAACAGGATATGTTCCTTTCTTAAAGTTCCAATTTATCATTAAGACTTAAATCCATGGAGCTCCCACAAATAATACATATGATGCCATTCTGAGGTTAGCCTGAGTATAGAATAGGAATTTGGAATGGGGTAAATGTGTTCCTTTTTGGAGTGTTTTGAGACAAAATAATTTTCAGGATGAATCCACTGTATATCAGAAAAGATATTTTCTCTTTGTGAACTATTCATCAAAGTAAATTAATAATAGTTTAAAATTTGCTTATGTGTCTGTCCTTTTGAGATATAATTTCATTTAATACTCAAAACAACCCTATAAAAATACAGGCACTATTACTATCTCCATTTTATAGATGAGAAAAATAGACTTGAGACTTTAAATGACTTGCCCATCCTAGAGAGTCTGCCTTTAGAATGATTCATACCCACTTCATTATAACCATGTATCAGAAAGTTGAGCAGAATTCTAACTAAATGATTTTGCTTAGTATATGACAGTCTTGAAGTTTTAACTCCTCTGTTATATATGGAAAAGGAGTGTATGTTGGAGATGACATCATAAAACTCCCCTGGATTAAAATATATATATAAAAGGTATTTAGGCTTAAAAGGAACGAAATTGGGTCATTTGTAGAGATGTGGATGGACCTAGAGAGTGTCATACAGAGTGAAGTAAGTCAGAAAGAGAAAAACAAATATGGTACATTAACACATATATGGGGAATCTAGAAAAATGGTATAGATGATCTTATTTGCCAAGCAGAAATAGAGACAGAGACATAGAGAACAAATGTATGGATACCAAGGAGGAAAGGGGTGGGGTGGGAGGAATTAGGAGATTGGGATTGACACATATACACTATTGATACTATGTATAAAATAGACAACGGATGGGAACATACCATATACCATAGGGAACTCTACTTAATGCACTGTGGTGTTCTAAATGGGAGGGAAACACAAAAGGGAGGGGATATATGTATATGTATGGCTGATTCATTTTGCTGGGCAGTAGAAGCTAACACAACACTGTAAAGCAACTATACTCCAAAAAAACCACACAGCATGTATCTTAATGTTGCTCAAAATGAAAAGAACTGACTGGGAGGCAAAACAGGTAAACTGAGGAAGCAGGTGTTATCTACTTTTACAGGTTCTGAAATTCTTAGTGTCCAAGTGTTAAGCAACACTAGAAATATCTTAGGTAAGTTTTTGTTTTTATTTTCTCTCCTTTCAGAACAATGTTTGATGAATTATGCATAAATGGCATGCAAACACACAGATTCAATTTCACTTTGAAATACTTAAGGATATAAAAACGAACAGAAAATATCCTTGGAAAAACCTGTACTGAATTTTCAAAAGCCCACACCTTTGAAACAAAGTTTGTGATGTACTCCAAAACATAAACATCAGTGGGTTCTCATATTCCTCACTTCTCCCTCTAATCTCAGAATATTTCCAACAATTTAAAAAGCAGAGCTCTACACCATGATTAGTCTACATATTAAATCATATAGGAGTGGAGACTCTGAATCCAAATAGACCAACCCCAAGTACAGAAGAGAAAACATTTAATGACAAAATAAAATCCAATAACAGAATAAAACCATCAAAGAAATGTAGTTTACACAAATTCACTCGCAAAATTTATAACTTTCTTCCCAAAGAACTGCATTGCCTAAATGAATGTGTGCTTGTCAGTGTGAAAGTACATATGCAAAAAAGGCTAAAACAAATGATTTTTAAATCTGCAAGTAATTATGACTAGAGCACTCTACTGACACTAATTTTATAAATCATGAGCTTGCATCACAGATCAAGAATACTTGAGGTTTTGCTTTCACTGAGTCTCTATGTCCTCTGTTTTAACAAATGGCCAAAAAAATGATCTCTTACCACATCCTTCAGTGCCTTAGAAGGGTTAGTGCGGCAACCCTGAACAATCCAATGTTAATTTAATTTAAGTAAACTTCTGCTGATAAATGGTTTCACAGAATTGTATTCCTAACAAGATTAAATTTAACAGTTGAAGAAAAAAAGGAAAACTCTACCTGTCCTATTTAATTTTGTTTTCTCTGTCTTATGAGCATCACCGAAGTTACAACTAAAATAAACTATTTTTTACACATTTAACTTTATCTCTCATTTAATTCATATCTAAAAAATAAAAGATAGCAGAGTGAATATTTATTATTAATCTATTCATTAACTTAAGCTGTGATTCAAGCACATTTATAAACAAAAAATGAAGGAGAATACATATTCTCATACTGATCAGTCATAAGTGAGTTTGGTATATAAGATTTTTTTTGAGTTTCACCTGCTCCTCCAAGGAAGCAGCTCTCCAAGGAGTGAGAGACATGGGAGTCTGCATGGGCAGAACCCAGAACATGCAGATCCAACAGTGCCTGGCTCAGGTTCCTCTCCGTAAGAACAGCAGCTTCCACAGCGTCCTAGGTTTTAGCCCACTCATCTTGAGAAGGCTTCCATGCATTCTGGAAGAGGGTGCGGCGGCAGCACTGGCTTGACATTTTGAAGAGATGCTGGGGGCCGTCACACTTCTCCTCGGCCAATTGGCAAAAAAAGTGGCCCACACCGTCCAGAGTCACATTGTTGCAGGTGAAATAGAAGCCCAGAGAGAGCCGTGTGGCTGACAGGGTCTTGGTTTTCCGGCTGGGTGTCAGGCCTGTGCCTCTGAGGTGGGAGGGCCGAGTTCAGGACATTGGTCTACCAGAGACCTTCCAGCTCCACGTAATACCAAAGGGTGGAAGCTCTCCCAGAGCTCTCCATCTCAATGCTAAGACCCAGCTCCACTCAACGATCAGCAGGCACAGTGCAGGACACCCTAGGCCAAACAACTAGCAAGACAAGAACACAAGCCCACCAATTAACAGAGAGGCTGCCTAAAATCATAATAAGGTCACAGACACCCCAAAACACACCACCAGACACGGTCTTGCCCACCAGAAAGACAACATCCAGCCTCATCCACCAGAACACAGCTAGTAATCCCCTCCACCAGGAAGCCTACACAAACAACTGAACGAACCTTAGTCACTGGGGGCAGACAACAAAAACACTGGGAACTACGAATCTGAAGCCTGAGAGAAGAAGACCCCAAACACAGTAAGTTAAGCAAAATGAGAAGACAGAGAAAAAAACAGCAGATGAAGGAGCAAGATAAAAACCTACGAGACCAAAAAATGAAGAGGAAATAGGCAGTCAACCTGAAAAAGAATTCAGAGTAATGAGAGTAAAATGATCCAAAATCTTGGAAACAGAATGGAGAAAATACAAGAAACGTTTAAGAAGGACCTAGAAGAACTAAAGAGCAAACAAACAATGATGAACAACACAATAAATGAAATTAAAAATACTCTAGAATGAATAAATAGCAGAATAACTGAGGCAGAAGAACGGATAAAACAATTAAGAAAATGGCAATAGGCACATACATATCGATAACTACCTTAATTGTAAATGGATTAAATGCTCCAACCAAAAGACACATTGGCTGAAGATAAAATAGTGGAAATAACTACTGCAGAGCAGAATAAAGAAAAAAGAATGAAAAGAATTGAGGACAGTCTCAGAGACCTCTGAGACAACATTAAATGCACCAACATTCGAATTATAGGGGTCCCAGAAGAGGAAGAGAAAAAGAAAGGGACTGAGAAAATACTTCAGGAGATAATAGTTGAAAACTTCCCTAATATCAGCTATGAAATAGTCAGTCAAGTCCAGGAAGCACAGAGAGTCCCATACAGGATAAATCCAAGGAGAAACAAACCAAGACACATAATAATCAAGCTATTAAGGTAAATACAAAGAAAAATTTTTAAAGGCAGCAAGGGATGGTGGTGGGATGAACTAGAAGATTGGGATTCACATGTATACACTGGTGTGTATAAAATGGAAGCCTAATAAGAAAAAAATAAACAGACTTAAAAAAAACCCAAAAAACAGCAAGGGAAAAGCAACAAATAACATACAAGGAAATTGCCATAAGGTTACCAGCTGATCTTTCAGCAGAAACTCTGAAAGCTTGAAGGGAGTGACAGGACATATTTAAAGTGATGAAAGGGAAAAAACCTACAACCAAGATTACTCTACCCAGCAAGGATCTCATTCAGATTTGACAGAGAAATTAAAAAATTTACAGACAAGCAAAAGCTAAGACAATTCAGCACCACCAAAACAGCTTTACAACAAATGCTAAAGGAACTTCTCTAGGCAGGAAACTTAAGACAAGGAAAAGAACTAAAATAACAAACACAGATCAATTAAGAAAATGGCAATAGGAACATACATATCGATAACTACCTTAATTGTAAATGGATTAAATGCTCCAACCAAAAGACACACTGGCTGAATGGATACGAAAACAAGATCCATATATATGCTATCTACAAGAGACCCACTTCAGACGTAGGGACACATACAGACTGAAAGTGAGGGGATGGAAGAATATATTCCATGCAAATGGAAATCAAAAGAAAGCTGGAGTAGCAATTCTCATATCAGACAAAATAGACTTTAAAATAAAGACTATTACAAGAGACAAGAATAACACTACATAATGATCAAGGGATCAATCAGAGAAAAAGATATAACAATTGTAAATATTTCAGCACCCAACAGAGGAGCACCTCAATACATAAGGCAAATGCTAACAGCAATAAAAGGGGAAATCGACAGTAAAAGAAGCACAGTAGGGGACTTCAACACCCTACTTTCAGCAATGGACAGATCAGCCAAAATGAAAATAAGGGAACACAAGCTTTAAATGATACATTAAACAAGATGGACATAATTGATATTTATAGTACATTCCATCGAAAAACAACAGAATACACTTTCTTCTCAAGTGCTCATGGAACATTCTCCAGGATAGACCATGTCTCGGGTCACAAATCAAGCCATGGTAAATTTAAGAAAATTGAAATCATATCAAGTATCTTTTCCGACCACAATGCTATGAGACTAGATATCAATTACAGGAAAAAAATCTGTAAAAAAATACAAACACATGGAGGCTAAACAATACATTACTAAATAACCAAGAGATCACTCAAGAAATCAAAGTGGAAATCAAAAAATACCTAGAAACAAATGACAATGAAAACACGACGACCCAAAACCTATGGGATGCAGCAAAAGCAGTTCTAAGAGGGAAGTTTACAGCAATACAATCCTACCTCAAGAAACAAGAATCATCTCAACAAACAACCTAACCTTACACCTAAAGCAATTAGAGAAAGAACAAAAAAAACCCCAGAGTCAGCAGGAGGAAAGAAATCATAAAGTTCAGA